>NC_141535.1:157716923-158037884 GCF_021556685.1 Rattus norvegicus
AGAAAGTGAGCAGGGGAGCTTCCCAAACTCTTCACACACATGAGACATATCACACATGAGAAGTATACTGTTGGAATTCCTGTTTGAAATACAAAGCTAATCGTTTACTGTAGATGTGCAGTACAGGATGAAGTTGGTCTTTTTGTATTTTCAGTAGATTATATCTCTAGTTAAATTTTCTATTAAAAGTTTCAATCATTTCTGTGGATGTGTTATGATCTGGAGATTTCATTGCAAGTTCCACGATTAGGTGCTCTGATTATAGCCTGGGTCACCGAGATGACCTGAAGGAACTGTGCTCATAGGAGGGAAAAATAAATCAAAACAAACACTAAAAGAAGTTATTAGTGAACATGGAATTGTAAGGGACTTTATTGGATTGGGGGTTGCCCCACTGTAGAATGTGATATTTATTAATAGGAGATTCTTTTACAGAGATTAATTATTTAGACATGTTTTAGATAGGGGAACAAACGTAGTACAAACATGAAGAGAGGATATGAGAAGGGTAATGGGGCAAAGGGCTTTATACAGAGTACTGACAATCAAAAGTGGTGAGGCTATCGAGATATATCAGCTGTTAAATGTACTGTCTGATCTTTCAGAAGTTTAAGGTTTGATTCCAAGCACCCACATGTGACTTGTAGCCATCTGTAATTTTGTACTGGTGGATACAGTGCCCTTTTTCTACCTTCTCAAGCACCAACAACACAAGTTTATGTGTATGACAATAAAACAGTTCACCCAAGACATTGCAGAGAGGGATGGATGAAGAGCAGGGTAAATGAAGCTGAAGAGGATTCAGTCTGTTTTGTGGGAGGCCAATTATCCCTCCAGTGTATGTTGCTACCTATGCTGAAAGAATATGTCTAGTGGTAGAATTCATAACTTCATCCATGTATCTTCAGCAGTGACTTATGCAGTTGTAGTTACCTCGGTGCTGGCCTGGATCTGGTCACTACTAGCCACAAATTAGGCAGCAGACACTGAACACAAGAGCATAACTGTGGTCTCCTTTTGGTGCTAAGTAACACTAACAGTGTAAGCTGGCTCTATGGCCTGTCATGCTTGGAGTATGCACAACAAACCCATGGCACTTCTCGGAAAGAAGAAAGATAACGATGCATAGAGAATGTTTGGATCTCAGACACATAAATAAGGCAGCATTTAATATTAATGTTTATGTATCCAACATTGATTTTCTTTTATTTTTGTTATAATTTCAATATTCCTTTCTTCATTCCACACTGTCTGACATACTCATCTATTATGTCCTTCAAACTCATATGTGTGTATACATATTTATTATTAAATAAAACCTGTTCGGTCTACAAAATGTTACATTTATTTCGCACTTACTTGAAATGGATGGTGCTATATCTTGAGTGTTCCTGTTATTACTCTGTACAAAAGTAAATTATGTAATGTTGACCCTTAAGTTCCTTGAAGATTTCGGGGGACAGTGTGTTAAAGGAGGCCTTGTTTATAAGTGGAAAAATGGCACTTTTTTAACATAAGATTTTAAAATGAAAACACAAGTATTAGAGACTCTTGTGTTGACTAAGAAGAAACATTAAAGAAAAAATCTAAATAGACTGTCAAATTCTAGAGTGTCCTGTGGCCATTTCATAAAAATTGTAAACTTATTTCCAGAACTTGGGAATGAGTAGGTACATGAATGCAGAGCTTCTTCATCATTTTGGAGCCTCATGGCCTAGGAAGATCCGAAAGGTTTCAGATTCATGGAATCTTTCTCTCAAATTATATACATGATGAAAAGTTGTTAGTGAAGATGAGATGCCTTAATATTGTAGATGTTTTCAAGTCAACCGTGTTCCATATATAACCCCAATAAACTCATTAGCTCAACAAAGTTTGCTATTGTGAAATCATTAACTTAATTGGTAATCACATTCAGTTTGGAGTGAATATGTATTTGTTGATGAATTTTGAGACTATGTCATACTACCAACAGCTTTTAAAAATTAAAGAAAAATAGGCCTTTTGTAGGTATAAATCTGTTCTGTTTAGTGGCAGTGGAAATCTATATTATTCAGTCATTATAGATATGACGTTAAAATAGAGAATAGGTAAGATTTTAAGCAGCATTTAAGAAAATAATATATAGTTAAGGATTATCTATCCTATCCACATTTAGTGGCTTAGCACAGTTAAAAAAAAAAAAAACGAAGGCTTATTGATAGTCTCCTTTTCTATACCAAAAAAAAAGTAATAGGCTCCCCAAAGATGCAAACAAGACTGGGAATGAATGAATGAATGCATATTTTTATTTTATTTATTCAAAAAATAAGTCAATAAAATGATTCCTAATGATATTCTGCTAAACTAATAGATCAGTGCCTAGAACAACTGTTTTGCAACTGATGTGAGCAGATGAAAAGATTCACAGTCAAATTGTCAGCAGAGCCAGGGTAATCCTGGGTAAAAGAGGAAGAAGGAGGCAAAAGGTCAAAAACATGCACTCAGAATCAAGCAGGTCTCATAGAGTCTCACAGACTATGACGTGCAAACATGGACCTGTATGAGTCAGACCTAGGTTCTTTGTATATAATTTATGGTTGCATAGCTTGGTGTGCTTGTGGAAATCCAACACTGGAAATCAAGGGTATCTCTGACTCTATTTTCTGCGCTTGGGACCCTTTTTCTTCTAATAAGTTGACACATTGAGTGCAGATAGTGCCCAGTCCTATACATTGGTGTTTTTGAAAGGAAGCGGAGTGCTTAGCCTGGGAAGAGAGGCTTATTGGGAGGAGATGGAACAGTGAATGGAAGAGAATCTGCAATTAGGAAATACTGTAATGTATGAGAGAGGAATAAAAGTCAAAAAATTAAACTTTCCAAATAATATTCTTTTATAATTGCATTAATCTCATCCAGGATGGAGATTCCTGAAACTAACATTTAGGCCATATCAAAGTGGTTAATCACATGGTGCTTTGTTCCTTTTCATTTTAGAAAAATTCCCTTTATTGATATGTTTTATTCACCATGAATAAAAAGAATAAAAAGTGAAATTAAATTTTAAAATATTTTTTTAATTTAGAAGATTCAGATAAACTAATCAGGTTTTCATAAACATGCAGTTTTTAAACAATAATTGAATGAAGTGAATTTAGGTTTGTAATAAGACATAGTCTACTCATTTTTCTGCTTGTCCTTATAAAAGGGTACCTGAGAATAAAATTTGTACAAAGAACAATGAAAGCATTCAAACAACAACAAACCCCAGAAGTTTATCAGCAAGACAGTTCTAGAAGATGAAGTTCAAGATTAAGCAGTTGGTATCTATGAGCACTTTCTTGTGTCATTCAGGGTAGACAACAGGGGTGCAAGAAAGATAAGTTAACCCTCAAGCCACTTTTTTTTCTTTCTTTTTTTTTTTCCGGAGCTGGGGACTGAACCCACGGCCTTGCGCTCGCTAGGCAAGCGCTCTACTGCTGAGCTAAATCCCCAACCCCCTCAAGCCACTTTCTTAGAGTGTTTCTTAGATAGCTTTAATTTTACTTTCTATGCATTCACACTTTGCCTGTATGTGTGTCTGTATACCATGTGTATGTCTGAGGCCCAGGGTCGGAAAGAGATCCACGGAACAGGATTCTTTGATAGTTCTGAGCCATCTTGTGAGCACTGAGAGTCAAACTTGTGTCTTCTGCAAGAGCAACTTGCATTGTTAACTGCTGAGCCATCTAACGTGTCACTTCCCAAAACTTTAACAAAATAAATGTTATATACATACACAAGGGTAGAGCCTTCACTACCTACTCACCATGTTTTGGTTTCCAAGTAAAAGTAGTTATAATGGAAATTAAATTTTAATGTAAATATAATGCCTAAATCAGAGGAGCAAATGAGACAAAATAGCACAAAAAAGGAAAGAAAAGAATGTATATTAGATAGGAAGTATCTTCACCAGTTTGATAAAATTTTAGAAGAAAAGCATAAACAAGCAGTACAGCCAGCTTCTGTTCAATGAAATAAACAATATTATATTACTGTTGCCTTTTGAATACTTCTACATGCCTATCCATCTTACTCAGTCCTGGGAGAACATTTAGTTCACTTTTTATATGTTCCATTTGTTAAAGATGGCAAAAACCATGAGAAAATTCACATCAGAGTATCCTTTCCACCCAATCTCGCTTCCCTCATCTTCAATACACTTCCTGACATCTCATGAAGTCTATGAAAAATTCCATTTGGAAATGGATCTGCTTACATATTAAGTTCTTTCTTTCCTTATTGTTATGCATAAGCTTATTGCTTTCCTAAATGCTATGCATCCTGATTCTCTTGATTTATCTGAGATAAAACTTCATCACCTGAAATTGTCATTTTTCTCTGTGACATATGAACTGGTAGCCAAGAGAAGTATGGAACTTACAAAGGTTCTTTAATTTTTACACAAATGATGTTTGCTTACACTTACTGTCACTGTTATGTTTCTATCATAAGACCAGTAACATTTATGTTGGAAATTTTATTTGATTTTTCTCATCATATACTTGTGCTAGTTTATGCTTACTGTGGCTGCTGAGTAAAGTGATTTTACAAATAAAATATTTGCAATATATCACCTTTGATCATTGTAGGATATTATACAATAACATTTTCTCATTGATCAATGTGATATTGATATTTCTCATTATGTAAGTCAAGTCTTTGTTTTGGTGATAAAAATATGCTGAATATTATCATCTTAGGCATCATAAAATGAAAAAATGGAAATAAAATGACAATATTTTCCAAAAGGTTGTTCAAAATTTTCACTTTTATTGGCTTTTAACTAAGGTAAATATTTACTAATTTATTTTTGTATAAACTGTTTACTAAATATAAATATAATGTATTAATGCTATTAGATGATATATAGAGATTGGTACATAAACTGCTGTGAATTCAGTTTTCATACAGAGTGAAATTTTATTAAAAGCAAAAAATATAGTTAATTTTTTGACAAATGATATTTAATTTTTGAGCAAATAATGTTTTGGGTCATATACTGGACAGATAACTCTTCTGGAGAGAACAAAGCAGAGGACTCTCACACACATCTTAAGAATGAACTTCACTATAGGAGTCATGGAATATGATTCAATCATTTTGTGCAATATCATCATTGAAATCACAAAGGAATGTAACTGTGAATCAAACATACTTTTAGTATACTGTCTTATATAAATACTCTTGAACGACATGAGGTGTGTTTTTCATTTTAAACTCTACAATGTCTTTCCACCAGGATTTGATACAATATACTTTACAGGTGCTTCTATACTGAGCATGTAACACACTGAGTATAGTAGCAAGGCACAAATGAGAAGGCGTGGCATTTCCGGTAATACATCTTCCTAGGACACTGGAGAAAACCAACATTCTTCTCTCATTTGGCTGTAATTAATTTCTTTATTAGAGTATGAATTTTATTGGGATATAATCTTTTTGGCATTATAATCTTTAAAGTGTTTTTTCTCCATGTTGAAGATGTGTGAACAAGTATATTTTAGTCAATGAAAATAAAATTTCGCTCTAATATATCTAAGTTTAAATTAATGCCGTAAAAATACAAAAATAGATATTAAAACCTTGACTTAAAGCTTAACAACTTGGAATATCTGTAATTGTCTCATGTTTTTATTTACTTTATTATATGACTTTGAACTTGAGATAATGATGACAGAAAATGCCAGCTCATGAGCTGCATCTTCCCGCAGTAAATAATTTTCTTTTACTAATTTAATCAATAATAACTCTGCCAGAACAGGACCAATACAGATGCAAATGTACACAGCCAAACATTGGGCTGAGCATGGGACCACAATGGGGAAGTTAGGACAAGGACTGTAGGAGCTAAGTGGAGTTTGCAACTTCATGGAAAGAATAACAATGTAAAACAACAAGATCGCTTAAGGCTCCCAGGAACTAAACCACCAACCAAAGAGTACTCAGGGTTACCCATGGCTGCAGCTGGATGCGTAGCAGAGGATTGCCTTATTTGGCATCACTGGGGAGTAGCCCCTTGGTCCTGTGTAGGCTTGATGACTTAAGATAGGGGAACACTAGGCTGCAGAGGCAGGAGTGGTTGGACAGGTGGACAAGCACACTTAGAGTCAGAAGGGAGGGAGAAGGGGATAGGGAGCTTGTGGAGGGACAACTGGGAAGGGGATTACATTTGAAATGTAAATAAATAAATAAAATGACCAATTGAAAGATAAATAAATAAATAATAATATCCAATAACATACAAAAATGATAAAACAACAAATAAATTAGTCAGATATGTACTTCATTAAAAGCATATTGTTTCCAAAAGTAACCGCTAAGTATCAATTGACATTGAAAACAATAACTTTCTGGGATTTTCTTAGATTAATCATTCTGGGTGTGATCTAAGTTTCAAAAGATAGAATTTAAAAGAACATGGCTATAAGAAGAAAAATTAAACTAAACACAGAAATACTGATTTTTCTTTGGGTCATATTTTGTGATGAAAATTAAAGTGAGGTTTAAGCTTAAAATTATTATTTCAATTTTTCTTGGAAATGTTGGATTTGAATGACTTTGAACTTGAGATATACCATCATAATGATGATAGAAAATGCGAGCACGTGAGCTGCATCTTCCCACAGTAAATAATTTTCCTTTAGTAATTATAGCCTCCGTACTGCTCCAGTGTTCCTATTTTGATTAGGTTAATATCTATTTGTGATAATTAGATTTCTGACACAGTGTAGGACTATATATGCTTTCTACACATTGCCAGAAGAATCCTCACAATACCTCCATGAAACACCACAGACATGGCAGCCTGTGAATAAGAAAACTGATTTCTAAAAGGTCTGTGAGGTATAAGCCATGACCAATATACCATGGAATTCATGTAATACTGATGGATCATTTCATGGCTGGTGGACACTTTAGGGTCTGCTGTGACTTTCTTTTGTCCATGCAGAGGTAAAGTGATCCCTGTTGTCTTTTCTATATAAAGGCATATAAAATAATTTCATATCCCATGAGATAAAGTTACAACTTTATATTTTTAATTTATACATAAATACATAATTTTATATCATTGCTGCTACTAAGGTGCTATCACTGGCCAACCATATTGAGGTTTGAGATAAAAACTCGTGGATTTCAGTAAGGGCATCCTTGTCTAAATTACTACTTAAAGTCATGCTGATTTAATTGAGTACATTCTTCATGCACGCTAGTGTTATAAGACAAAATATGATGAGACATATAGATTTCTTTTGGAGGGATGTGGTTCTGGTGCTGTTGAGAATTTAGTAGTATGACCTCTAACACTGACCCATATCTTCATTCCTAAGTTAATAAAAAATAAAGTTACTCCCTTTTTATTTTATTTTATTTTTTGTGGTAGAATTTTTTATTGAATATCTTTTTATTTACATTTCAAATGTTATTCCCTTTCTCAGTTTCCCAGCCATAAGCCCCCTATTCCATCTCCCTCCACTTCTTCTATAAGAGTGTTCCCTTCCTCATCCAACCCCCCTTTTTGCTCCCCTCCTTGACATTCTCCTGTACTGGGTTCCAGCCTTGGAAGGACCAAGGACTTCTCTAGCCATTAGTACCCAAAGCTGCTACATATGCAGCTGGAGTCATGGGTCTATCCTTGTGTAGTCCTTGGATAGTAGTTTAGTCACTGGGAGCTCTGGTTGTTTGACATTGCTGCTCTTATGGGGTTGCAAGTCCCTTCAGCTCTTTCAATTCTTTCTCTAATTCTTGCAAAGGGCCCCTCATTCTCAGTTCAATGGCTTGCTGCTAGTATTTGTCTCTATTTGACATGCTCTGGCTGAGCCTCTCAGGAGACAGCTATGTCAGGCTCCTGTCAGCATGCACTTCTTTGCTCATCAATATTATCTAGTTTTGGTGGAGATACACACACACACACACACACACACACACACACACACATATATATATATAGGCTATATACCCAGGTGGGTCAGGTGGCTGTGTATATATGGGCTGTATACCTACCCAAGTGGGGTAGGTTCTGAATGACCATTTCTTCAGTCTTTGTTCCAAATTTTGTCACCATATCCCCTCCTATGAACATTTTTGTATACTACTTTAGGAAGTACTGAAGCATCCACACTTTGGTCTTCCTTCCTCTTGGACTTCTTGTGGTCTGTGGATTGTATCATGGGTAATTTGAGCTTTTTGGCTAATATCCACTTACAGGTGAGTGTATACCATGTGTGTTTCTTTGTGATTGGGTTACCTCCCTTAGGAGGATACTTTCTAGTTCCATACATTTGCCTATGAATTTAATGAAGTCATTCTTTTTGATAGTTCATTATTACTCCGTTGTGTAGAACCACACTTTCTGTATCATGGAGTAGTATATTTCATGACTGATTTTTAAAATTAATTAATTCATTTTATTTATTTATTTTTGATCCCTCTCATTGCTCCCCTGCCAGTCACCTCTTCCCACATTCCTTTTCCTCACTCCTTCCCCTTGTCCTCTGAACTGGTCCCCCCTTATCTCTCCCCTTGGTATCAGCCTACCCTGGTATATCAAGTCTTTGATAGTCTAGGTACACCCTCTCCCACTGAGGTGCGAAAAAGTCAGGCCAACTAGAACATATCTCACAGACAAATATTTTCCAAGCCTAGATGGCTTTCTTAAGAAATCTGATAAAGGGGAGGGGGAAGGGCAAAATGTGTGTACTTAGGACTTCTCAGAGCTGAAATCATGAAATCAGTTACTCTACTGAGTCTCACTTAGGAGGCCCTTGGGGAAGAACCTGTTTTATGTAGCACTCTCGAAGTTTATTTTTGTCAATTCAGCAGTGCTCTGAAATTTAGATCTAGACAAAACACAACTGTTCTGTTTTGATTTTTTAATCATTTGTGTTTTGTTGTTTTAAGTCATTTTATTTATTTACATTTCCAATGATACACCCGTTAACTGTTTCCTCTCCCTTTCTTTGTCTGGTCCTCATTTCCTCTATGAGGACACTCTTCCACCCACTCACCAACTCCTGCCTCATAGGCCTAGCATCCCTGTACACTGGGGCATCAAACCTTTACAGGCCCAAGAGCCTCTTCTCCTATTGATGCGAGATAAGGCCATCCTCTGCAGCTTAAGTAGCTGGAGCCATGGATCCCTCCATGTATATTCTTTGGGACCTTGTAAAATGAAAAGCATCTGTAAGGCAAAGGACACTGTCAGAGAAAACAGCAACAGTAATATATGAATTGGGAAAAGATTATTTATTTTTCTGATTTTTTTATCTGCATGTGGTGTGCCCATGTATGTATGCATGAATGTATGTATATATGTATGTATGTATGTATGTACGTATGAATGAATGTTATGGGTAAAACAGCAGAGAAGTGCAGAAATACGTATTCACATGTATGTACAGAGCCAAAGTAAAATTGGGGAGTCTTTTGGATTAGTGTTAACCTTACATATTGAGAGTCCTCAATGTTCTTGAGAACTCTAGGTTCTTGCTCTTCCAGTGATACCTTGCCTCTTCCTTGGAGGATGTGTTGGTTTGAATATGCTTGGTCTACAGGATGTAACAAAAATTAGAAATTGTGGTCTTATTAGAAGATGTGTGACCTTGTTGGAGAACATGTGTCCCTGGGAAGGTGAGGCTTTAAGGATATATATATATATATATATATATATATATATATATATATCATATATATGACACACACACACACACACACACACACACACACACATATATATATATATATATATATATATATATATATATATATATATATATATATGAAAGGAGGACCAGGAAAAGAAAAGGGACGTTGTAGAGAGGAAACAGTTAAGGGAGTTAAGGGGTGTATCATTTGAAATGTAAATAAATAAAATAACTTAAAAAGACAAAATAAAAATGATTAAAAGATCAATACAAAACACTTGTGTTTTGTCTAGATTTAAATTTCAGAGCATTGCTGAATTGACCACAACAATATATATATAATATATATATTGAAGTCAGGTCATTGTGACAAAGTCTTCTCCTGGCTGCTTGCAGAAGACAGTTTCCTTCTGGCTGCCTTCAAATCAAGATAGAGAACTCTCTGCTCCTTCCCCAGCTTTGAGGCTGTCATGCTTCCTGCGATTATGATAATGGACTGATACTATGAAACTGTTAGCTACCCCCATTAAATGTTTTCATTTGTAATAGTTGATGTGTCACGGTGTATCTTCATAGCAATAAAAGCCTCAGATACGAATTTGTGCCATGGACTGTGGTATTGCTGTGATAGATGTGACCATTTGTTTGGAGGAATGTGGATTTGGGGGCTTTGTATTTGAGAAGTAGTAGCATGTTTTAAATGGGCTCAGTGTGCCGTGCTAGTAGGAATATGGAAGACATTGGTGCTGAGGGGGACTTGAACTCTGGGAGGTCTGGTTCAAGGAACTTCAAAGGAAAAGAATTCAAGTCTGATGCTGTGGTAAAGAATGTGGCTGTTTTTGCCCCTTTTTGACAGTCTGCCTGAGATTAAAACGAAGCAGGTTGATTAATTACATGAAGAAAGAAAATCTCACAACACCCTAGCATAGACTCAGGTTATGGTTCACTGTTATGAATAATGTTTTGATCAAATGTAGCAAGCTTACACAAGAAAAAAACCCAGACTGTATGGTTCAAGTATCAAAAGCACCACAGGAAGTAGAATGGAGATAAACCATGTGTACATGGATATAAACAGAACAAGAGTGTTCTTACCTTGTGGCAAAATCCTACCTACCTAAGGTTCCATTTTTTGAAAAGGATATTGAAAAGGAGACATTGTCATCTATTCAAAACTTGCTATGTGTTGTATTAAGGATAGTTATATCATATTAGGCATTATGACATTGTCATTGTTTGCATTTGGATATAAGGAGATATGATTGTATGTAAAGTTTATATGGTTTATGTGTACAGTTACATGGGTTGGGTTAAATGAACTAGAGTGAGGTACATTCCAGATTTGGAAGGCATACCTGTGCTTTGGTATTTGAGGCAGGAAGACAACATGCTTTTAATCAGGATGATAAGGCATAGTAGTCATGTTTGTAATGAAAGAAATTAAAGAAAAATATATGTCTGTATTGTTAAGACTGTTATAGACTATGAATAATTTTTACATTGGACTAAATGAATTTTTCACTATAGTATGTTTAGGTATGGTCCCATAGACTCATGTGTTTTCCCAAGCCTATGGTCCCCGTGGAGTTGAATATGATGGTTTGAATATGTGTGTCATTAGGAATTTGCACTATTAGGAGGTATGGTCTTATTAGAGGTCTATATGAGAACATAACCCATAATTCAAAAGATCTTTGGAAAAGAGATGTATTATTTGTTTTGATGACTGATTATATTTATTTGCTGTTAATAGTGTAAAAGAAAAAGAAACAAATAATTAAGCAAAAAAAAAAACCCCTGGAAATTTATTGCAGTGACTTATTACAAACACTAACACATTAAAAAAGACAGAAAAAAGGTGAGTGTTTGAAGAAGAATGATTCCTAGAAGCTAATAGTCATGAATGTTTGATCCCCGAGTGATGAAACACTTCTGGAAAGAATGGGCAGAGAATACTGGAGGAGGTGTGTCACTAGAGATAAGGTTAGAGATTTCAAAACTCTTGCCATTCATAGTTCTCTATCTCTGACAAGTAGTTGTTGTCTCGAGATGTAAGCTCTTACTCACTGGAGCAGTGCACTGTATGCCTATCTCGATGCTTACTAACATGATGGTCATGAGTTCTCACATTCTCAAAGCATGAGCCTTATTAAATGCTTTCTTCAAAAAGTTGCCTCAGTCTTGATGTCTCTTCATAGATACTTAAAAATCTAAGGGTAAATGTCATATTAGAACATACATTTCAGTGACATTTATGAAACAATTTTAAACTGAAAGGTATACAGAACATTTATAGACAAACTGAAGATGTATACTATTAGGAGTTTTATTTGTTATTAATTGTTCATTGGTGATGAGATGACTAAGTTTACTAAAATTTAAAGCTATAATCTTATTACTTTAGTACATGAAATAGAAGGTTGGCCAAGAATCTGAGGCCCATGTGACCAACAAAATGAGTCCCAGGTCTACATGACTTATAGTATGATCTCTTGTCTTAGAATACATCAAACAAAATTAAAATGAGACCAAAATCAACTTATATTGTATATACTCATCTACTATTTCACCTCATAATATTATGAAGTAAGTAATTGGTTAGAATGAGAACATCCTATAAGAAAAACATTTTTTTTCATTAAAGGAACAAATTTTAAATGATCTGCCTTGACAGATGATGAATAAAATTTATTATAAATAAATCAAATACCTCACCTACCTATCTTTCTGATCTGAACACTATCTTTTCCATTTACAGGAATATATCCGAAATTCTTGTAGACTCTCGACAATTTAAAAGCATTATGTGAGAAAACAGAATTCTGCAACTGAAGAAACATAATTGTCCTGACTGTGGTGACATTCTCATCAATGAGGTAATGGTCTGAGTCATCAAAGCACTTGTTCTTCTTGTTTGCTACATTTAAACTTTCTTCATGGAAAAATAATGTCAAGGAGGTTCAGAAAAATCCTAGAGGTGATATATGTCATTTAATTTATCTATATTTGCCTTGATCTATTAGTTCTTAACAGAGCACTAATAGCAGAAAACTTAAATTTACTTAGTGATTATAACATATACTACTTAATAAGATATTGTAGCAGAAATGTTCATGCTTTTTGAAGAAGTTACATTTTATCATATGAGATAAACATAGGCATTCTATAATCCCCATGCCAATGAAAACTAGAATCCATGTGCTGTGAAAGTAATTTATAAATCCTAGAACTGAAGCATGTGGCAAGTTACTTATGTTATTTAAGATGCCATGACATAATTTAAAGATAAGATAAATTGGAAAATGTCCAAGGTATCATAAATTAAAGAAGAGAAGAGATTTTCTTTTCCCCCCTCCCTCCCTCTCCCTACCCCCTCTCTCCATTGCTAGTGTGTGTGTGTGTGTGTGTGTGTGTATGTTTGTGCGCGTGTGTATTTCCAAGCATGATCCTGAATTATCAGATATTCATAAAATCCCAGAATTCAATGGTTGTGCTTCTATGTCCAGTCTAGTTTTCCTGGATGAACACCATGACCAAAAAATGACTTGGGAAAGGAAATCAGGACATGAAATAAAGGGAAGAAATGAGAGGTGAAAATAAAGCAGCTATCATGGAAAAGCACTATTTTGGATTTCTCTTGGCTTGCTCATGTTTGCATTTGATTATAAACTCCAAGATCACATGTACAGTGACAGCATCACACATAGTGGATTATTTTGTTAAATGATGACCTGTTTTCAGGTGGTTCTAGCTGTTTAAAGATGACCTAAGTAGCACATTATTATAAAATGAATTGTTTAAAATCTGAAATAAAAGTAAGATGAGTAACTTTGAAAAAGGCATGGGGTAATATAAAATTTTGTTATATATATATGAACTTGAATGAAATTTAATTAAAATTATATTATATTTAAATTATAAAAGTAGATGTAATTGTTATATAAAAGATTTTATTTATTCCTCTGATATTACTTATATAAGGAATATATATATTTCATATATATTATATAAACATATGTATATAAAAACAGATCAGATTATATCTAGCACATATTCTGAAGCTGTCACTTTGAAGATAATTTGTCAAATTAATGATAACTAAAGATTACCATTATAATGGGAATATATTTATATAATACTGTGACATAAATTTAATTTAAACTTTTAAGTGTTATACAACTAAGATATCAAAGAAATAACATGAAACAAATTTAATGACATAGTATTATATAAAGATACTTTCTTTGGCTTACATTAAAATTGTTTCATCTGTAATTATAGAAACAAATCAATATTGATTAAGATACATTTATGAATGTAAAACTATATAAGAAAACGAAGCAAGAATGATACAAATCTATTTTTGTTCTCATCTTAACCTGTGATTTCTAGTAACATATATAATTTCTTTATGACATAATATCAAGCTAAAATAAATAAATGGCGATATATGAAGGAAAACTCTCAATTTTTATTTTCTTGTGCTTGTACCACTACTTTGAGATTAAAAAAAAAAACAATTTTATTTGGGAAATGCACACAAACATTTCTATCCTGGACTCAGAAATGTCCTCTGCATTAACTTCAAAAGTGAATTAGAAACAGTGGATTAAAATATGGTCTTGCAAGCATCCACCTCTGGGAGAGCCTATCAAGAGACAGCTCCATCAGGCTCCTCTCAGCTTACAGTTCTTGTCATCAGCAATAATTATCTGGGTTAGGTGGCAGAATATGGGCTGGATCCTCAGGTGGGACAGTGTTCGGATGGCCTTTATTTCTCTGCTCCAAGACTTCGTATTCCTATTTCCTTCTGTGAATATTTTTGTTCCCTCGTCCATGGACTGTAAGCCTCCGCAGTTTGATCATCCTTCTACTTGAGCTTCATGTGGTCTGTGGATTATATGTTGGGTAATGTGAGCTTTTGAGTTAATATCCACTTATCTGTGAGTGCATACCATGTGTGTTTTGTGTTTGGGTTACCTCACTCAGGATGACATTTTCTAGTTCCATCCAGTCGCTTATGAATTTCATGAAGTCATTGTTTTTAATAACCGAGTAGTACACTATTGTGTAAATATACCACATTTTCTGTATCCATTCCTCTCCTGTAAGACATGTGGGACAGAGTCCTCAATGGAAGAGTTAGAGAAGGATTGAAGGAGCTGAAGAGGTTTGAAACCCCATAAGAACAACAATACCAACCAACCAGAGCTCCAACAGACTAAACCAATATCCAAAAAGTACATATGGACAGACCCGTGACTCCAGCTGCACATGTAGCAAAGGATGGCCTTGTTGGGCATCAATGGGAGGAGAAGCCCTTGCTCCTACCAAGACTTGATGGCCCAGTGTGGGGAAATGTCAGTGCGGGGAGGCAGGAAGTGGTGGGTGGTTGGGGAAACACCCTCATAGAAGCAGAAGTTGGGGGATGGGATGGAGGTTATGGAAAGGAAACCAGGAAAGGGGATAGCCTTTAAATGTAAAAAAATACAACAAGAAATTAAATACTGTCTTATGAAACAAATGAAAAGTTGACCTAATTAAAAGGACAAGCCCAAAGTCTTATTTACAGGATTATGAGTAATTTGAGAAACTGTTATTTTTCATCACAAAATATAATATTATAATTTTTAAAAACAGTATTTTTTGATGTTGAAAAATATTTTTATAATGCTTATAATTCACAGAAGCAAAGAGGTTTTGTAAAAGTTCTTCAAATGATGATATTTAACACACAGGAAAAATAAATAGTAACAGAACTTACAATATATCAATAAGGTGTCAACAATTCCATTGATCATAATAAGTGTAAGAACACAAAATACAGTTTCCTCTATAAATATAGATTAGAGGGTATTTCAGAAAGGTGTATTTTTTTTTACAATTATTAGTTATCATACCAATTTAATTTAGTATAAATTGTTAAAGATTCTATGTTTCTTGGAAATATTAGGGAATTTAATTTTAAACTTCTTTACAAAATACATATTAAAGAATTAGAATTTAAGTAACCTACAAAGAAACTTTTACATAAAGGTTCTACTGGTTTAGGAAAACACTAGTTTTCAAACCCATGGCTAACATGAAATGAAATATAAAGATCAGTAAATACTACAACAGATCACATAGTCGTCAGTTGAAAATTAGACTTATGGGTAGTATATGAAATATACAACATATAGAAATATATGATACATATAATATATGTTATAATTTTAAATACTTTATTGGAATGCATCCATTCCTTAAGGAAGTCGGCAGTGCACTGATAAAGCAAATACATATTAACTAACCACCCATCCCCTTTAACTTTTGGTTACTGTTAGCAACTCCTACATCTGTTTCTTCCTACCTGAATTTTTCTCCCATCGCGACCTACTCTTTTGTGTCTCTCATTAGGAAACAAGCAGCCATGTAAAGTGGTAATATAATATGATAAGATGAAACAAAATTAACATATTAGAAAGAGGCAGAACAAACAAACAAAAGTCAAAGTTTCCAGAAACATGCCAAAGAATCAGTTATAGATACAGAGACCCACTCATTTATACTCTCAGAAATCTCATAAACATACAAAAGCAGAAACTATGTAATATATGTTCAAAGGACTCATACTGTAGGATGGATAGATAGATAGATGGATAGATAGATAGATAGATAGATAGATAGATAGATAGATAGATTGATAGATTGATAGATTGATAGATTGATAGATTGATAGATAGAAAACATACAATATAAATGGTCAGGAAAAACCTCACACCAGTCAGAATGGCTAAGATCAAAAACTCAGGTGACAGCATATACTAGCGAGAATGTGGAGAAAGAGGAACATTCCTCCATTGTTGGTGGGATTGCAAAATGGTACAACCTCTCTGGAAATCCGTCTCGAAGTTCCTCAGAAAACTGGACATTGCACTACCTGAGGACCCAGCTATACCTCTCCTGGGCATATACACAAAAAAGGCTCCAACATACAACTAAGACATATTTTCCACTATGTTCATAGCAGCCTTATTTATAATAGCCAGAAGCCGGAAAGAACCCAGATGCCCTTAAACAGAGGAATGGATACAGAAAATGTGGTACATCTACAGAATGGAGTACTACTCAGCTATCAAAAACAACGACTTCAGGAAGTTCATAGGCAAATAGAATGAACTAGAAAATATCATCCTAAGTGAGATAATCCAATCACAGAAAAATACACATGGTGTGTACTCACTAATAAGTGAATATTAGCCCAAAAGCTAAAATTACCTAAGATGCAATCCATGGATCATATGAAACTCAAGAAGGATGACCAAAATGTGGATGTTTCACTCCTTAAAATGGGGAACAAACATATCCATAGGAGGGGCTAGGGAGGCAAAGTTTAGAGCAGAGTCTGAAGAAATGGTCATTCAGAACCTGCCCCACATGTGGCCCATACATATATCCACTTAAACTAGATAACATGGATGAAGCTAAGAAGTGCATTCTGACAGTGATATAAATCTCTCCTTAGAGACACAGCCAGAGCATGTCAAATACAGATGCGAATGCTAGCACCAAACCACTGAACTGAGAACAGGACCCCTGTTGGAGGAATTAGAGAAAGGACTGAAAGAGCTGAAGGGGCTTAAACCCCATAAGAACAGCAATACCATCCAAGCAGAACTCACAAGGACTAAACTGCTACCCAAAGACTGACTCATGACTCCAACTGCATATAAAGCAAAGGATGACCTTGCTTGGCTCCAATGGAAGGAAAAGCCCTTGGTGTGCAATGGTTGGACCCCCAATGTAGGGGACTATCAGGGGGAGGGGGCAGTAAGGGGTGGTGAATGGCGAGGGGAACACCCTTATAGAAGCGGATGAAGAGGGCTTAGTGAGGTGATGGACAGGAAACCGGGAAAGGGAATAACACATGAAATGTAAATAAGAAGTACCCAATTAAAAAATAAGGGGGGAAAAATAAGGGCAGGAAAGGAGAGAAAACAGCCCTGATGGAACATTGTCAAAAAAGATATCACTAAATAAGCCTTTGTGCTTATTTTCTCTTGGCCATCTACTGTTTTGAATATTGCTTTCTCTTAAGAATTGTTTGTTTCCTAAGTGACATTCCTTTAGGAGAACACTAAATTTTTTATTTTATATGATTATCAACTGGAAATATCTCTTGTTCTCTCAGGTCTAATACCTTATCATGTGCAGATGTGTGAGGGCACTGTGTATATTTACTCTGAGTTGGTTAAGTTCATATTTGCAACAACTCATTACCTTCATGTCCTGCATCCTCTCTAACTCTTAAACTCTTTCTGTGTCCTCTTCTGTAGGGTTCTATGGAATGTGAGGGCAAAGATTTTTGACAACTACTGTGTAGTTCTGAATCTTCTAAGGTCTCTTACTTTTTACATGTTGCCTGAGTGTTGATATCTGTATACATTCCCTGATATAGGCAAGGGACTGATCAGTGTCTATGCTAGTTGTCATAAAGAATCAGGCAAATGGTTGGAACTGGAAAATATCATCCTGAGTGAGCTAACCCAATCACAGAAAGACATACATGGTATGCACTCATTGATAAGTGGCTATTAGCCCAAATGCTTGAATTACCCTAGATCCCTAGAACAAACGAAACTCAAGACGGATGATCAAAATGTGAATGCTTCACTCCTTCTTTAAATGAGGAAAAAGAATACCCTTGGCTGGGAAGGGAGAGGCAAAGATTAAAACAGAGACTGAAGGAACACCCATTCAGAGCCTGCCCCACAGGTGGCCCATACATATACAGCCACCCAATTGGACAAGATGGATGAAGCAAAGAAGTGCAGACCGACAGGAGCCGGATGTAGATCGCTCCTGAGAGACACAGCCAGAATACAGCAAATACAGAGGCGAATGCCAGCAGCAAACCACTGAGCTGAGAATAGGTCCCCCGTTGAAGGAATCAGAGAAAGAACTGGAAGAGCTTGAAGGGGCTCGAGACCCCAAAAGTACAACAATGTCAAGCAACCAGAGCTTCCAGGGACTAAGCCACTACCTAAAGACTATATATGGACTGACCCTGGACTCTGACCCCATAGGTAGCAATGAATATCCTAGTAAGAGCACCAGTGGAAGGGGAAGCCCTGGGTCCTGCTAAGACTGAACCCCCAGTGAACTAGACTATGGGGGGAGCGCGGCAATGGGGGGAGGGTTGGGAGGGGAACACCCATAAGGAAGGGGAGGGGGGAGGGGGATTTTGCCCGGAAACCGGGAAAGGGAATAACACTTGAAATGTATATAAGAAATACTCAAGTTAATAAAAAAAATAGTTTATATTAAAAAAAAAGAATAAAAAAAAGAATCATTTTTACTGCTTTGTTCTTTTAGTAGAACGGTGTAATTTGGGACATATTGTAATAGTGGACAGATATTCTCACCAGCAATGTTTAAATTTTCCTTCTTCCCACACACTTGCCAGCAACTGTTTCCTTGCTATAATGAACATCATTGTGCCAAGGATGAGATAGAATTTCAAAACAAAATTAAGTCACATACTTTTATTTTCATTTCTAGATAGTTAACATTGTATATGTTTATAGGCCATTTCTCTTCCTCACTATTGGAGATTCGTCTTACAATTCCCTTGTCACATCTGCATGCTGCATTTTTTACCTCCTGTGTTTAAATCTCTTGTTATCCATATATTTTAGATATCAGTGCTGCGTTAGATCAACAGCTATTAAATGATCTCCTATTCTGTAGGCTGTCTCTTCACTTGATTGGTTTGCTGAGAAGACACTTTTGAACTTTATGAGGTTACATTTGCTGGACTTTGGGATTGTTTCCCCAGCAAGTGGATCCTACTAAGAAAATCTTTTCCTATTCCTATGTCTTCAAAAAGTATTACTTATTTTCTATAATAGTTTCAGAGTAGCAAGTTTCACTGAGATCTTTGATCCATAGATACTTTACTTTTGCCCAAACTGAGAGGGTCCTACTCAAATTCCTCTACATGGGGATATCAATGTTTCCCTGTGATCTTTGTTAAAGAGGCTTTCATTGCTCCACTGTGCATTTTTAGAATCCTTGTCTGGCAGTCGGGTGGTGTAGATTTATATATTGAATCTCTTTTCTATTCCATGCATATTTGTGTCTATGTTTGTGTCAGTGTCTTTCATAAATATTGCTCATTATTATAACTGAAATTTTGGTGATATATTCATTATTAATACTATTTTATTTTGGTTGAGGTTCTCCAGTATATTTTGTGCTTGAGTGAGAAGTTTAGGATTGTTTCTCTAGTCCTTTGAAGAATGACCTTAATATTTTGATAAGAATCGCACTGTATCTGTAGAGTGTAGATTGATTTTTGGTAAAATAGTCATTTTTACAATATTCATTTTTCCAACTACTGAAATGTTAAATCTTTGCATCTTTTCATCTATTTCCTCTTTTAAAATTCCCACTGTAAGGGCCTCTCAAATTCTTTCATATTTATTGCAGGTATATTATTTTATAGAGAATATCGAAAGGGATTTAAATCCTGGTTTCTCAGTATGTTTTTCATTGATATATAACAAAGTTACTGATCTATTATATGTAATTTGTAATTTACACATCATCCTTTAGCTAAATGTGTTTATCACAAATCAGTGCATTCTGTTGAAGTATTTAGGCCCTTTCATATATAAAAGCACATCTGCATCTGACATCTCCCATTTGTATATTCCTTATGTTCTCCTGTTGTATGAGTATGCTCACTTAGAAATTAATATTTTACCAAGGTTATATCAAATAGACCTCAACCATTCAGCAGGGATTACAAATACAATCAAAATTAAAAAATAATGCAGATACAAAAGTCAAGATAGAATTGGATTCCAATATCAAAAGATTTAAAATACTATGGAAGAGCCAAGTATTTCGTACAAGAATAAAGACAGAAATGACAACATATCAAGTCAGAGTAAGACACAAGGATCATAAGGGATGATGCTTCAGTCCTTGTTAGAAGGGGGAAAACACTCACTGGAGGTAGAGGTTGGGAGACACTTGGGAAGAAGAGAGGAGGAGGAGGGGGAAAGGGGAGCAGGATCAGGTATGGGAGGAAACAGGGATGATATACAGAAGGTCAGGAAATTGAACAGAGGTTTGTAGCAATGGGGGATAGGGAAATAGAGTAGCCAAGAGCATGTCCCAGATGCCAGAAAAGCAAGAGTCTCCCAGGACTCAACAGGGAATAGACTAACTGAAATGCCCAACAAACAGGAGGGAGAACCTACAGAGACCATATCCAGAGATTAACCAAGGCCCCTTCTTGGAGGATGGGGCACCCACTTACTTCCAAATGTTCAACCCACAATGACTCCTATCTAAAGAAATACAGGAACAATGTATGGACCAGAGCCTGAAGGAAAGGTCATCCAGAGACTGCCCCACCTGAGGATCCATCCTGTATACAGACACCAAACACTATTTGTGGATGCAAAGAAGTGTTTGCTGACAAGAACCTGTTAAAACTGTCTCCTGAGAGGCTCTGACAGAGTCTGACAAATACAGAAATGGATGCTCACAGTCAATCATTAGACTGAGCTCAGGGACCACAATGGAGGAGTTAGATAAAGGACTAAAGGAGCTGAAGGGGTTTGCAGCCACATAGTGAGAACAGCAATATCAACCAAACAGACCCCTCAGAATTCCCAGGGACTAAAACACCAAACAAAGAATATACATACAGAGACCCATGGGTCCAGTCCCATATGTAGCAAAGGACAGCATTGTCTGGCATCAGCAGGACGAGATGCCCTTGGTGCTATGAAGGATCCATTTTCCAGTGTAGGGAAATGCCCAGGCAAAGAGGTGGGAGTGGGTGGATGAGAGGGTAACACCCTTATAGAAGCAGGAGGAGGGGAATGGGATAGGGGGTTGGGGGATACTGGGAAAGGGGATAACATTTAAAATGTAAATACATGAAATAGCCAATAAAAATCCAAACAAGCAACCCTTAATATCTGCTTCCGAATTACCATTTTGTTTGAAAGGAATATCAGAAAATATGTCAAATTGTTTCAACTGACGATCATCACAGATAGTTATAGCTGATTCAAAATAATACCATGTTTAAATTCACCAAGTCACTGAAGAAAAAAATTCCTTCGATTGTTTGTTATTCAGTATTTTACATTCATGATATTCTTTCTAAATCACTTCTCAACATTTAAATGATAAAAGTTATTAGAAGATTATTTGAGTAGCAAATCAAGTCAATGAAATTCATGGAAAATATATATTTTCAAATGGTCCCTGTTATGGTTACCAATTCTTACTGATACAAAACACAGTTATTAAGGAAGTGTCCCTGTTCTGGTAAATATGTCACCTTAATGTGATTTCTAAGGACATGAATTTATCTTTCAACCCATTATGGACAAATTGAAATCATGTAGTTAACAGTATATTTACTTAAATGAAATGCAATTGTCTTAATCTTTTCAATTTTATATTATGGAATAAAATACCATGCTCATGCAAGTATAAATTGTAGGGTTTGTATTTTCTGCTTTCTATAATAAGTTTCAAAAATAAGTTGAAAGAAAGTTTGCAGTAGCATTGAAAGACATTTATTAGGGAGACAGAAAAAGGCTGTAAAGCTGTTAGCTGAACTAAAGTTAACAACAGGAGCTAAAGTTTTCTCTTTTATGAGGATCAAGAGACAAATAGGCTCCAAAATATTTTTCTATAAATACATGTTTGCCTTACAAGTTCTACGTGCATTTGAAAGTAGTATTTACACACTTATTTCTCTAGAGTAACTAATACATTCAGAAAAAAATTTAAATGATAAAAAAATTATATAAATGAACAATAACAAATCTGGAGTAATTTATTAAATTTTATATCTTTATATATCATCTATAATCATACAACACAAGTAGTAAAATAAAGAAAATCATTGTATATGATTTCATACATATAATCTACAAATAAACACACATAGTGCTGTATAGTAATCATAATATCACAAATGTTCCCTTATACTTTATTCACTAAAGGTACTAATGAAAATTATATTGCTGAGGTTGTTTTTGTATATTATTTTAAAAACACACAATGAATTATAAACATATATTTTGCTTGAGTTTGTAATTATCTAGGATTTAGCCTCCTAACCTCATTCTTAGATATTTTTAATACCTGTCTATGTAACTACAGATTTAAGAAACTTTGGTTTGTCAAGACAATGCAACCTTACAAATCCTAATATCTATAAAGGATACTGTAAGGTACATTTAATCTAAACTGCCAAAGAAATTATATATTTTTTAGTGTTTTTTCATACAGCAAGTTACTGAGTTGATCTCAATTATCAGAAAAAAAATTTAAAAATAAACTAAATCTTTCTGACAGGCTTCATGGCTTCATTCTTCAACACAACTGGAATATCAGCACCAAAAGATTCAAAAGGAAAAGGGAAAGAGCTGATGGCTTTGGGATGAGCAAACAGGGAAGCATATTGATCTCATCTCTCTGAAGCATGAGGATGAGGAAACGCTTTGATCATTGACTGATTAGGTTCTCAGCACATCTTCCTCCTAATACGTATGCCGTATGTGTCATGCCATGCATTTGTTCCTATGGGTGTTTGCTGCTTTGGCAAATCAGTGATAATGTATATGGATCTAGTTAGTTGTTTTATTTTGCTAGATTATTTGCAAATAATAGTCTCTCTTAATGAGCTACAGGATAATCAGAAAGAAGAATATTCTGTAAGATTTAGACTTAGATTATTACTTTCTTCCATTTACTCATTACAGGTTGTTCACTGAGAACATTACAGGTGCATTTCTAAGTACAGAGGGTTTGAATATTTGTGAAATATGATACCTGACCTTCAGAAGATTTCTTATTAGAATAAAATAGGTATGAGTATTTCCAGATTACAAGCTGAAATAAAACAGACTAGTAAGGAAAGTCTTAGGAAATGAATTTGTCTGAGAAAAATAGTTCATGCTAACCCATCAGAAGAAAATAATTACATGATCATTAAAAACAACTTTCAAAATCATGTTTCTTTGTCATTCATGACTTAAAAATATAGGCATTGTTCTAATAAATAAGAACACATGAAAATTTTAGTATTTTCAAGGCACACTACCTATACTACTCCATATGATTTATTCAGTAAGAAAGCCAAATGTGTTGTGGTGATTCTAATTTCCATTATTACCTTGACTAGATCAGAATAGGCCTCTGAAGGAATTACTAGTAATATTTTAGGAATGAAAATCCACCCTGAACATGGGTGCTTCCATTAAATGAGCTGAAGTCTATGGAAAGCAAAAGGTGTAACAACAAAATTTTTACTAAGTTCTGTTTCCCTACTCTGTGTATTCTAGATAACAGTTGGCATCTGATTTATTTCCATTTCTTCCCCACCAGCTTTAACTGAATCCTCTTTTTTTTTTAAATTGTATTTTATCTATCCAGCATGAATGTTAAGGTATTTCTTATTTTTTATTAGATATTTTCTATATCTACATTTCAAATGTTATCTCCCTTCCTGGTTCCCCCTCCTGAAACCCCCTATCCCATCCCCTCCCCCTGCTTCTATGAGGGTTCTCCCCCCCACCCACGTACTCCCTCCTGCCTCCCCACCCTGGCATTCCCCTACACTGGGGCATCTGAGCCTTCACAGGACCAAGGGCCTCTCCTCTCACTGATGCCAGACAAGGTCATCCCATGTTATATATGTGGCTGGGCCATGGTCCTTCCATGTATACTCTTTGGTTGGTTCATTAGTCCCTGGGAACTCTGGGATATCTGGTTGGTTGATATTGCTGTATTCCTCTTAAATCTTAAATTAAATCAATCCTTTACATTATTTTCTTTCTTTCAGACATTTGTTCAAAGCAATAGGTAAGAAAACTCAGTAGATGCAGTTGCCATATGGACTAAAGGTAATGTAAGGAAGATACACAGAGATGTCCTTATTTATGTTAAAAAAAATAGTGGATTGGGAAAACAGATGAGAGTTGATAACAATTTTCTTGCTACCTACACATTCTCAGTTGTTAATGTAGCTTAAACCATTATTATTAATTGTTCCCATGCCAGTATTTATTCTGTGTTAACTATGTCTACCAATTTAACTTTCACACATAGCACAAATTAAATGTTTTATTTTATGACACTAAACATCAGAAATACAGGATCAGGACTCGAATGGCTAGCATGACTCTGAAAGCATCTCACATCTCAGAGGAGTGTCTGTAGAATGTGAATGTGATCTTTTTCTCTATTCAGACTTCCCATGAAATGTTTCATGTGTTATATTTTTTACAATAATTCTGCCAGATTTGTTCAAAACTCACCAAAAATCTTCTTCCAATTCTTAAGTTTATGCTCAAATATAATCCTATTGAGGTCTCAGGTATTAGCACTTTAATAGAGGCTACATTTTTTCACATAAAAATAATAGGATATTCAAGTTGTGAAATTTGTGGTATGAGCTTCTGGCATACATTAAAACTAAATGCTCTCAGTGTCACTTCAGAGAGTGACACTTCCCTATTCTTTACTACAATTCATTTCCTTTTTTCTTTTTTTTTATCTTTTAGTGCCAACATTATATATACCTCTTTTGAATATTTACATTTCTATCTCCTTTTATAAATACTAACATTTTTCATTTTTCATCTGCTTCTTTTTAATTCCATGTAACTCTCCAGTCTTTCCATAGTTGGGATCCAAATCTACAAACAAGCACTTTATACACAGCAAACATGATTTTGTAAGTGCAGGCAGGTGCTCTCTCTCTGTCTCTCTCTCTCTCTCTCTCTCTCTCTCTCTATATATATATATATATATATATATATATATGTATGTATGTATGTATATATAATACTATATAGATACTATATATAGTATAGTATAGTATAGTATATACTATATACACTTATAGTATATAAGTGTATATAAGTAGAAGTATACTATATAAGTATATGGTATAAGTATATATATAGTATAAAGTATGTAGAATCTGTATTGTTAGTGTTCAATTTGTTGCAATAATATGTGCATCTAAAATGTGGAAGTGGGGTTGGCGACTTAGCTCAGTGGTAGAGCGCTTGCCTAGCAAGCAAAAGGCCCTGGGTTCGGTCCCCAGTTCCGAAAAAAAGAAAAAAAAATAAAATGTCGAAGCAACCATTCTCTAAATGATCCTTATATGAGGAAGTTTGATGTTTATCTTTTGTTTCTAGTATTATATACTTCAAAGCAGCTACTGTGTCTACTCAATTTCAGTACTTAAACCCCATGAAAGAAACATTTATATTGGGAATTTATCTGCCATGACTTTGACAAACCTTCTGAAACTTTGTTATAGAACTCTAGCCGTTCATATTTTACTGTTGTGTGCTCAACATATGCATGTTTTATCAGGAAGAATGTCAAAATAATGATTAAACTTTCCAGCAGGTTAACCGACTCCAGTACATTATGCTCATGTATGATACAAATTCACTGAGATATGTAACATGTATGTATTTGGTTGTGTGAACATATGTGCTTTCGCCTGCTGTGCTCAGATGTGGACTTCAGATTTCTTATTTCATCATTGCTAACCATGTTCGTGGGACAACTGCTCTCTCTGAGTGTGTAATGTACTAGTGGGACAGTGACACTTGCTGGGCCTAGGACGGCTAACAGTGACTTTTTGTACCATTGCATTGCCTAAATGTTTTCTTCTACCACTGGGGTTACAGACATGTGCATGTGTTCCTACATGTAGGTCCTTTATTAACTAAGACATCTCAATGGTTTAAAATCCTACATTTCATTGTTAAACCTTAACAGATTATATAGTATACATACATATTAGAGACTCTAAGACTAATATTTTAAGGTAAACACAGAAGAAATTGTTTTGTTATAATAAAACTTAATGTAGTGTTGGATATTTCAGAGGTGGAATTTTTCCTTTATACTCCCCCCAAAACTACTGAATATGTCTTCACTTCTGTAGAATGGTTTTACTACTTTGCTTTTCTCTGTTTTTGCTTGTTTTATACTTTATTTTTGATGCGCAGTATTTCTTCTGAATTATACATAGAAATAGAAGATAAAAAACAAAAAATATATACATATACATATATATATACACAGACATACACGTATATATGTATACATACACACATACACACACACACACATATATATATATATATATACATGCACACACATATATATTACATCCAAAATATAATAGAATCCCTAATCTATTTGTATTTCTGAGCAACATTTAAATTGTAACCTTCCAGAAACTGTAATATATAATTATAACATATCAATCTGAAGACTCTAAACACTTGGTGAACTATTTTTGATGTGCCATTACTTAATAAAATGGTGATGTTCATGGAAAGGGTGTGTGTGTGTTTGCAAAGAGATATAGATAGATAGATAGATAGATAGATAGATAGATAGATAGATAATAGATAGAGAACAAGATTATAAAATAATGTTCATTACACTTTTATGCTGTAAAGATTAAATGTTAACTAAATCATTTTATACTATTCACATAACTTTTCAATAATTTTTCTGAGGCAGAGGGAGTCCTAAAACAATTTAATCAGCAGCTTATTTTGGAGTTGAATATGCTAAAGGAATATTTAAATTATCAATTTGCAAATGCACAATTTTATCTCCAACTTACTTATGGTCAAAGTACCTAAGTTATTTTTCTATTGCTGTGATTAAAAATAAGGTCAAGGTAAGATATATAAGAAAAGTGTTATTTTTCTTATCTTTCTATATGAGTAATATTTCTTCAATTGTTTCCATGTGGGTGAAACATGGAAAGAAGTGTAGGCATAATAGCAGCGAAAGAATAAGATATAAAATATTTCAAAATGCAAGCATTAAGCAGAAGAAGCCCCTAAAATGGTGTGATACATTTATTCTCAAAATTGATCCTCAGTAAATATTTGCTCACGCGAGGCTGAAGCAAGGAACCCTTCCCAAAGAAAGCTACCAATTGGAGACTGAGAATGCAAATGCTGGAGTGCGTGACCGACCTTTCTCACTCAGAACACACACTATACAAGGTGGTTGTATCCTTCACTGGAGAAAGAAAAAGACTATTTCAAAATGTTAACAAATAAAATGAAAGTCCAGAAAAGAAAAAAATCTTTTTTTTGAAAATAACCAATCATGAAGAACTTAATTTTGAAAACATTCTTGTTATATTCACAATTTTATAAACCACTAGAGATAAAACAAATTCATATACTAATGAGGCATGTGTGCTTGCTTCATTTTACATGAATAATTAAACCTTGTCTGAATAGTTAATAATGCTGGGTGAAAAACGGCTTCAACATTTTTCAAAGTGGATTGATATTTTTTATTTTATAATTGTCAGTGCTACTTTTTATAAAAATACTATAAAACAAAATGCAGAAATATGCTTGAAGTCACTTCAGAAATTGTTATAGGTTTTGTCCTAATATCAAGTCAACTTTCATTTAACTGTTTTTATGAACTCATGTCAACAGAAATAGCAAACAGAGAATTTTATTTTGAAATATTCTAACACAATTCAAGATCAAGACATATATATGTGAACACAAACACTATGAAAAGAGTGTTAAGAAAAGGTTAAAAAGCCTTTTCTTTCTGTGGTTTAATGATTATTTTTCCAAAAAGGCAGAAAATATTGTATGGACAATAAAGCAATGAAGTTCATAACACACTAGAGACAAGGTGTCCCAGACAATGTCTTCTGGTGTCAGTATGTACAATGAGGTAAGCCGTTTGTCCATAACCAAAGCAACACTGATGTCACCTGATGCAGGTGAGGGCTGTCAGGACAGTACAAATTTAAAACAAAATCCCAAATGTTTGATTTTTCAAATGACTCAGGAAATAAACCCTGTGTTGAAACCCTGCTGAGAGGCAGGGGAAGCACCCAGTGGACCTTCCTACTCTACCTATGTCTCAGAAGGAAAAAGCCCTTCAACCCCATAGTATTTTAATGTCCCTTGATATCAAAGACCTTCTTTCTCTCTCCTGGGTTTTCTTTCCTGCTCCTGGGTTAATGGTGTGTGCTAGGTTTGAGCCATACCACAGAAAACAGATTTTTCCTGCTCACAATCTCTGGGTCCGCATTTTGATGAAACATCCAGCACAAACATTGATCTGCACTAAGTTTTGGTTGTTGCAAGAAACATTTTGCTATTAACAAACATTGCAGCCCCACATTCAATTAAATGACCCATATGAATTTGTGACCCGTGGTCTAAAAATCAAGTATTGGGTCACAGTACCATTGACTAAAAAAATTTTGAGGGAAATAAAAATAAATTGCTCAAAGGAGCAGACTGCGTGTAGGTAGTGATGTATTGAAATACAAATCATAGGTAGGTTTCATGAACTGTCTAGTCCTGACCATTCTCCCGCACCCACAAACATTCCGGTGATAACGAGAGGGAAAATATTTTCCCTTGGAAATTGCCTCCCCAATTCTCTGGGTTCACTGATTTTGTGCTACGGAAAGAAACAGATGGGTTTCATTAGATAACATAATAACACCAGCCAAAATTAAGAGGCAATCTTTACAATTGAAATATTTCACCAGTTCATGCTCAGGAGTCTATTTCATGCATAGAGGACACATACAGAGTGAACAGAATGTTGTTGGGCCTGTGAGGGCAAGTGAGTTTAGTGGCTTGATGGTAATATATCATAGCATGTTCTAGGTAGTTTTACTCCTATGACTGGTGATAATGAACAAAATACTTTGCTTGAGTTATGAAGAATGACTTATTTCTCCCCTTCTCTACATGGTTCCCTGAAGTCTGTATGAAACCATTACTTGGAAAAATAAATGTTTATTATTAACGCAAATGACATCCGGAGAAATATTCCCTAAAGAATGACCATGTTAGTGTTGGAGTCATAAAGCATTTGCAATTTAAATACATATGCATTTCAAAATATGAACATTCTCAAAGAAAGACAATTGGGGAAATTTTTGAAAGGCAAGATCGGATTAACATCTAATACTAAATAATGATCTTAGGTTATGAGGCTCAATAAGAATGAATCAGTTCACGATTAAATTCATAGAAGCTGAGTAAGTTCCTTGCAGATGCAGTTTTCATTTATGTGTGTTCTTAAGATTGTAATTTAAGTGCAATACATGTTCTTTTTTTTCTCCCTGCAATGTCCCCCATATATCTTTCTCTGCTCACCTTCAAATTCTTGGCTTCTTGTTACACTAATTGTTATTGCATATATTTATATTTCACATATATAATATACATATACTGCATAATTATATATATATTTCATAAATATAATATACATAGGCATGTTACGTAATACACATTTATTACACGCGCGCACACACACACACACACACACACAAATATAGACCGTGGAATCCATATAATATTACCTATATGTATGCTGTGAGGACAGCCTGGGTTTTACTGGACAACCCATTTGTATGCTTTTGTTTGGGGACGGTTATATGTCTTGGCCTCAGCCTCTCTCAGTTGTCTGTAGTTTTTCTGCAGGAATGAGACCTCATGGGCTTTTCCAAACCCAGTTTGATGTGCTTTTTGGTACAGTAGTTTTCCCCCTCTCATTGGGCATTCATGTTGGTGACATATTATAGACATAAATTTTGATATTACTGGGAAACACAATTTCAAAGCAAACTCCCTTACCCTTAGGCTCTTACATTATTTTTCTTGTTGTTGTTGTTGTAATAATAATAAGAAGAAATTATTATTATTATTAATAATTTATTATTAATTATCTACATCCCAAGTGCTGCCTCCCTCCAAGTCTTCTCTCAAAGAATTCTGTCTCCATCCCCCTCCCCTTCATCTCTGATAATATGGCCTACCCTGGGTATCCCTCCACCCCGGAACAAGGAATCTCTGTAGTATTAGATGTATCTTCTCCCACTGAAGCCACACAAGGTAGACCTCTGCTACCTATGTTCCAGGGTCCCAAGACCAGCCCATGCATTCTCTTTGATTGGTGGTTCAATCTCTCAGGGCTACCAGGGACCCAGGTGTATTGACACTGTGATATTCCTTTTGGGGTTGTCATACCCTTTGGCGCCTTCAATCCTTCCCCTATCTCTTCAATAGGGATCCCAGACTTCCATCCAATATTTGGCTATGGCAATCTGCAGTCAGCTGCTCCGGGTCGATAGAGCCTCTCAGTAGACAGACATTCTAGGTTCCTGTTTGCAAGCACGACATAGCATCATTAATAGTGTGAGGGATTGGTGCCTGCCCATGAAACGGGTCTAAATTTGGATTGATCACTGGTTGACATTCATTTTGTCCCTGTTCTATCTATTTCTCTTAGACAGGATTAATTTGGGGTTGACAGTTTTGCAGGTGGGTTGATGTCCTCATTCTTCCTCTGGTTGTCCTGTCTGCCTACTGGAGTTGGTCTTTTCTGGTTTCATACCCCACTGTTGGGCATTTCATCTAAGGTTTCCACAATTACTCCTGGGAGTCTCACCCATACTAGGTCTCCGGGACTTCCTAGTGACTCCTCCCACCCCTAGCATCTGCATATTTCCTTTCATTCCCCTGGCCCTCTGGTCCTCTCTCCTGTCTATCTCCATATTTGGTCCTGCTCCCATAATTACCTCTCCTAGTCAGACCCCTTCTGTCATCTGCCTCCCATGACTACTTTGTCCCCCTTCTAAGTGGGGTTCAAACATCCTCACATTGGCCTTTTCTCCTGTTTAACTTCTTTAGGTCTTTGGGCTCTCTCTGTGGGTATAAGTACAAGTATTTATAGACTGTTGTTGAGGATTATACTGATTTAGTAAAGTCATGGCTTTAAACTCTCCTCAAATAACCATAATTAAACATGATATTCCCCATTTTAAGTGGATTGAAGGCCGGTTAGTATAGTATTGGTTACTGGGAAAGAATGTAAACCACTGCTGGCCAAAAGAGTTATTGTGCCAAGTGCTTCATAGTTGTCACATCTAGGTAAGATTATTGCTTGCCTCTCTCCTTTGGAATTTGGAATGACACCTTCTGGTATCATGAAAGCTAGTCCCCATGGACCAGGCATTCATTTCATTCCCAGTATCGAGTTTTATGGGATCTATCGTTAAAGGGCATAGAATGTTCAGTAATAGGGACTTACCTTCCAGCTTTATGTGGGAACCAAAAGCAGCACCAACAGCTGTATATTTTGGAGAAGCGCTTCACCCTGGAAAACAACTTAAAGGAGTGCTTCATGTGTGGTATTAGAAGACTTTTTATGGAATTTTGCCTCATAGAGCAAGCATCATAAGCTCAGACTAGAAAGGTTCACTAAAATTAATATTGTTCATATTGTATATACAAATATTTTTAAACTTAAACATAAAGGTCATTGTGGTGGTTTGAATATGATTGAACCAGGGAGTGATGTTATTGGCGGAGGGGTATGCTGGTTGGAATGCATGTGGCCTTGTCAAGGAAGAGCGTCACTGTGAGTGTGGGATTTAAGACCTTCTTCCTAGCTGCCAGGAAGCCATTCTTCACATGTTTCTCTTTGAAACAAGATGGAGAGCCCTCAGCAGCCTGTCTTCCTGGATGTTGCTGAGAGAGCTAGTATTTTTCCACCAGCCTCAGACAGCCCCTCTCATCCGGGAGGGAGTGCACCAATCTTGTCTGGCACAGTTCCTGGAATGCCAGGATAGCATATGACCAATGTCTATCGCTGTAACTCATCCTTTATGGAATGTGTAAAACTGTATTAACAAATTGTTCAGGGTTGCCTCTCCTCTCGAAGTAGGCAGACCCCAGATTACTGGAATAATAATAATACTCATGCTATTGCTTCGATCTCTGGTTTCACATCTCATTCACAGGAGTCTCCTAATAATTAAGACTCAGTTTGAGTCTTACATTGCCATGATTTCATCCTTGACGAGAATGGACTGAACCTTTTAACCTGAAAGTCAACCCCAATTAAATGTTATCCCTCTTAAGAGTTGCCTTGGTCAGGGTTGGGGATTTAGCTCAATGGTAGAGCACTTGCCTAGCAAGCGCAAGGCCCTGGTTTCGGTCCCCAGCTCCAAAGAAAAGAAGCAAAAAAAAAAAAAAGTTGCCTTGGTCATGGTGTTTCTTCACAGATGAAAATCCCTAGTACTAAGAAAGTCATGAAAACAAGATCTCATATAGAAAGTAAAGACGGAAAAAAATGCCCCTTTCTTAGCCCAAGATGTGCCACCATGCTACAGAGTTGTTAAATAAAAGAAAACCTAGCAATGTACTGTTATGTTAAAGTGAATATTTTTTTCTGTGTTCTTTGATTTTTTTTTATTAACTTGAGTATTTCTTATATACATTTCGAGTGTTATTCCCTTTCCCGGTATCCGGGCAAACATCCCCCTCCCCCCCTCCCCTTCCTTATGGGTGTTCCCCTCCCGACCCTCCCCCCATTGCCGCCCTCCCCCCACCAGTCTAGTTCACTGGGCGTTCAGTCTTAGCAGGACCCAGGGCTTCTCCTTCCACTGGTGCTCTTACTAGGATATTCATTGCTACCTATGAGGTCAGAGTCCAGGGTCAGTCCATGTATAGTCTTTAGGTAGTGGCTTAGTCCCTGGAAGCTCTGGTTGCTTAGCATTGTTGTACATATGGGGTCTCGAGCCCCTTCAAGATCTTCCAGTTCTTTCTCTGATTCCTTCAACGGGGGTCCTATTCTCAGTTCAGTGGTTTGCTGCTGGCATTCGCCTATTTTTAAATCATAAAAATGACCAAGATTTGACACATTTGCTCAAAGAGTAAAAACAAAAAATAGTTCATAGATGTGATAAAGTTTCTTTATGAAAAAATATCAGTAACAAAAAAGGATAAAATATACACGTATTTGAAAAATTGATTTTAGAAAAGAAGATAGCAAACTTATCAATAATTTTTAAAATGCTGTATGTGATCAAGACTAAAAACCAAATAAATGCTGGCAAGGATATGAAGAAGGAGGAAGACTTCTCCATTGTTGGTGGGATTGCAAGCTGGTACAAACACTCTGGAAATCAGTATGGTGGTTCCTCAGAAAAGTTGACATAGTGCTACCTGAGAACCCAGCTATACCACTCCTGGACACATACCAAAAGATGCTCCAACAAACAATGACAAATGTTCCACTATGTTCATAGCAGCCTTATTTATAATAGCCAGAAGCTGGAAAGAATACAGATGTCCTTTAACAGAGGAATAGATACAGAAAATGTGGTAAATTTGTACAATGCTATTAAGCTATTTAAACAATGACTTCATGAAATTCTTCAGGCAAATGGATAGGACTAGAAAATTTTGTCCTGAGTGAGATAACCCAGTTACAAAAAACACACATGGTATGTACTCACTGATAAGTGGTTACTAGGCCCAAAACTTGGAATACACAAGATAAAATTCACAGAAGCTCAAGAAGAAGGAAAAATGTGGATGCTTCAGTCTTTTTTAGAAGTGGAAACAAAATAGTCATAGGAAATACAGGGACAAAAAGTGGAGAAGAAACTGACTAAAGAAAACGTCATCCAGAGACTGCCTCACCTAGGGATCCATCCCATATGCAACTACCAAACCCAATCACTATTGCAGTGGCCAAGAAGTGCTTGCTGAAAGTAGCCTGATGTCTCCTGAGAGGCTTTTCCAGAGCCTTACTGATACAGATGAGAATGCTTGAAGCTAACCATTGGTCTGAGCATGGGGACCCCAATAGAGAGGTTGTAGGGAGGATTGGGGAAGCTGAAAGGTTTTACAACCCCACAGAGAGAACATTAATGTCAGTCAACAAGACCCTCAGAACTCCCAGGTACTGAACTATCAGCCAAAGAGTACACATGGAGGGATCCATGGCTTCAGCCACACATGTAGCAGAGGATGGCATTATCTGTCATCAATGGGAGGAGAAGCCCTTGGTCCTAAGAAGGCTTGTGTCCCTAGTACAGGGGAATGCCTGGGTGTTGAGGTGGGTGTGGGTGGGTGGGAGGGAGAGCATCTTCATAGAAACAGGGGGAGAGGGAATGAGGGGGGACCAGGAAAGGGTAGAACATTTAAAATGTAAATACAAAAAATAACATACCCAATAAAAATTTTAAAAGATTAAAACATGTAAATAAGGTACTATTGCCATGCCCACCACTGCAGAGGGTGAACAAACCAGAATTTTTTTGCACAATGCTGGTGTTATACAAACTAATATATAAATTTAGTATTCTTTAATAATTCCAAGTACATATATTGGACTAAAAACATGTTTGTTATTTTCCTAAATCAAGACTATGTAAAGTGTCATGAAATACATTAAGTCCTTTCAAACTACAATAATAAATTACAAATAGTGTTATGACCATGATGCTGTTCAGAGGAAGTTACTTGCTCAAGAGTTCTTCATTCTTTAACCATTTTCATATTGGAAAAGAGCATAATTAATATATGACTGCCAGATATGGGGTGTAAATTACCTTATAATAATGTGGGGAATTAAGAATGTTTTAAAAGTAGGATATTTGGGAAGTTGATAACAATGTTTTTTTTTTTAACTAGGTCTTGATATTTGGTCTGCTGAAATTGAGCAATATTATTAGTTTTCTTTTAGATTTCATGTATGATTTCTTGATTTAAATTTCAATTATAACATTACCTAAGCCCCTTGCCATAAGCTGAATTTTGTTAGTTGCACAATTTTAAAAAGGGGGGATACTATGTTATTGAGTAATGAGTAAAGTATGTTTCCTGCCATAATGAATCCAGCTGGATGCTAAGGTACATCACATGTATTCACACTCACCTGAGACTTATTTTTTATTAAGATTCACTTTATCATGCATTTAAGCTTTCTCAGTTATATGTAACAGGATCTGGGGAAATAGCCTTTATAAATTCTAATTAGTTTTCTTTATTAGTTTCTTTAAATACCTACTAAAACTTACTCTTCTATCATCATGAGATGCGGTTACTAGAAGATGGTGCGTGTTTGCCAGTCAGTCAACACTACTACCTTTGTGCTTCTTGTTTATTAAGATTTGAAGCTCATATTCTATAACATTTGGTTCAAGTTCCACTAAAACATTGGTTAAGCCTTTAAAATCTCTTTTCAGGTAATGAAAAAAAAAGCCCACTCTAATTGTGCTGGCTAACAAGACATTGTTAACCAGCAGGTTTGGCTAGCTGCCTCTGCCAGCGAAAACAGAGGTGGTGTAGCAACTAGGTCACCTTCTTAACAGCTTTATCATACAGTAGTTCATGTATTTCTTGCTGACAGATTTAGTACACTTTGGAAAAGCAATAATTGTACTGGGACTACAGCTGGCTGGCTTCCCTAGCAAAAAAGTCGAATGAGGTTGCTATGATACTTTAGACAGTTAAAAGCCAAATGAAGCATCCAATAGCTGTTGTTTATTAAGGAATTATGATGCTGCTAACATTGAGAATAATTAAAATTGTTACAAAAAACAATGATGATAGTTTCCAAATACCTTTCCAAGCAGGAGTTTGTATATTCCTCATGAAGGTGAAAGTTGGGTTACTAGACCAAGAGGAATGCCTCAAAAACAACACAGGGATACTTTGGGTGTGCTTCATTTATTTGGAATTATTTTCTAAATTAAACAGGGACAGTCTTCCAAAGTGTTATGCAAAGAACTAAAAGCAAAGAAAGAGTAGGTGATCAACTTTGTTCCTTTCTTATTTTTTTCTTTCCTGTCTTAAAATAACATTCTATAAATGTAATTCCCATCAGTTTTCGGTATTATGCTTTCTAAAGTGAGAACATAGTTTCTGATAAACTTAGATTCTTGAACAAATAGTTCAAAGCTTTTAGAAGACTATGGCGAGGAGTTTAGATATGGTATCTTTAAAAACACATAATGTATCATATTGCAGATGATCAAAAACTTTAAAAAGATCTAAGACTAATCTTATTCTAAAACATGCATCTTCGATTCTATATTATGTCTCTACAATAAAGAACTCTTAAGGACTGTTAAAACAAACTTTCTAAGCCTTGGTTACTAGCTAAAGATAATAAAATTCTTCAAATTCTCTCACTTATGATTAATTAAAGAATTACCAAAAAAATCATATTAGATATTTTGACTATCACAGAAGAGTATAAGTAAATCCACTACTTGATACAAATGGATTTTTATACAAGTGAAAGTTTAGGTGCTATTAAGAACAAAAATTCAAAATTAATTCTTAGTAGTAATTTCAGTGCTTTTACTAAACGATAGCTGTTAATTGTAAAATATGTCTCACATATTAGATTCACTAATATTTTATAGATTTCATTAATCACCATAAGTAATTATATAATTACTTAACAAAGACTTACTTTCCCTACAATAATGATACTTTTCTTTCCTTTTTTTTTTCTCCATTTTTATTAACTTGGGTATTTCTTATTTACATTTCGATTATTATTCCCTTTCCCGGTTTCCTGGCCAACATCCCCTAACCTTTACCCTTCCCCTTCTATACAGGTGTTCCCCTCCCCATCCTCCCCCGATTGCCGCCCTCCCCCCAACAATCATGTTCCCTGGGGGTTCAGTTTTGGCAGGACCAAGGGCTTCCCCTTCCACTGGTGCTTTTACTAGGCTATTCATTGCTACCTATGCGGTTGGAGCACAGGGTCAGGGTAGTGGCTTAGTCCCTGGAAGCTCTGGTTGCTTGGCATTGTTGTACTTTTGGGGTCTCAAGCCCCTTCAAGCTCTTTCAGTCCATTCTCTGATTCCTTCAACCGGGATACTGTTCTCAGTTCAGTGGTTTGCTGCTGGCATTTGCCTATGTATTTGCTGTATTCTGGCTGTGTCTCTCAGGAGAGATCTACATGCGGTCCCTGTCAGCCTACACTTCTTTGCTTCATCCATCTTATCTAGTTTGGTGGCTGTATATGTGTGGGTCACATGTGGGGCAGGCTCTGAATGGGTGATCCTTCTGCCTATGTTCTAGACTTTGCCTCCCTATTCCCTCCCAAGAGTATTCTTGTTCCCCTTTTAAAGAAGGAGTGAAGCATTCGCATTTTGGTCATCCTTCTTGAGTTTCATGTTTTCTGTGCTTCTAGGGTAATTCGAGCATTAAGGCTAATATCCACTTATTTTTTTTATTAACTTGAGTATTTCTTATATACATTTTGAGTGTTATTCCCTTTCCCGATATCCGGGCAAACATCCCCTTTCCCCCTCCCCTTCCTTATGGGTGTTCCCCTCCCAAACCTCCCCCCATTGTCGCCCTCCTCCCACCAGTCTAGTTCACTGGGGGTTCAGTCTTAGCAAGACCCAGGGCTTCCCCTTCCACTGGTGCTCTTACTAGGATATTCATTGAGTGCATACCAAGTGTGTTTTTCTGTGATTGGTTTAGGTCAGTCAGGATGATATTTTCTAGTTCATTCCATTTGCCTATGAATTTCATTAAGTCATTTTTTTTGATAGCTGGTACTCCATTTTGATAATGGTACTCCATTATATAGATGTACCATATTTTCTGATCCATTCCTCTGTTGAAGGGCATCTGGGTACTTTCCAGCTTCTGGCTATTATACATATGACTGCTGTGAACATAGTGGAGCATGTGTCTTTGTTGTATGTTGGAACATCTTTTGGGTATATACCCAGGAGAGATATAGCTGGATCCTCAGGTAATGGAATGCCCAATTTTATGAGGAACCTTCAGACTGATTTCCAGAGTGGTTGTACTAGTTTACAATCCCACCAACAATGGAGAAGTGTTCCTCTTTCTCCCCATCCTTGCCAGCATCTGCTGTCACCTCAGTTTTTAGTCTTAGCCATTCTAACTGGTGTGAGGTGAAATCTCAGGGTTTTGATTTGCATTTCCTTTATGGCTAAGGAGGTTGAACATTTCTTTAGGTGCTTTTTGGCCATTGGATAATCCTCAGCTGAGAATGTTTTTGTTTAGCTTTGTACACCAATTTTAAATAAGGTTATTTGGCTATCTGAAGTCTAACTTCTCGAGTTCTTTTTATATCTTGGATATTAGCTCTCTAACAGATGTAACATTGGTAAAGATCTTTTCTCATTCTGTTGGTTGCAATTTTGTCCAAATGACAGTGTCTTTTGCTTTACAGAAGCTTTGCAGTTTTATGAGGTCCCATTTGTTGATTCTTGATCTCAGAGCATAAGCCATTGTTGCTTTGTTCAGGAAATTTTCCCCAGTGCCCATGTCTTTGAGACTATTCCCCACTTTCTCTTCTGTTAGTTTGAGTGCATCTGGTTTGATGGGGAGGTCCTTGATCCACTTGGATTTAAGGTTTGTACATAGTGATAAGAATGGATTGATCTGTGTTCTTCTACATGCTGACCTCCAATTGAACCAGCACCAATTGTTGAAAATGCTATCTTTTTTCCATTCGATGGTTTTAGCTACTTTGTCAAAGATCAAGTGACCATAGGTGTGTGGGTTCATTTCTGAGTCTTCAATTCAGTTCCAATGATTTATCTGCCTGTCTCTCTACCAATACCATACAGTTTTTATGACTACTTCTCTGTAATACTGCTTGAAGTCAGGGATGTTGATTCCCCCAGAAGTTCTTTTATTGTTGAGTATAGTTTTTGCTATTCCGGGATTTTTGTTATTCCAAAGTGAATTTGAGAATTGCTGCTATCTATCTCGATAAAGAATTGAGTAGGAATTCTGATGGGGATTTCATTGAATCTTTAGATTGCTTTTGGCAAAATGCCCATCTTTAGTATATTAATTCTGCCAATCCAAGAGCATTTCTTTCTTCAGAGACTTGAAATTTTTGTCATACAGATCTTTTACTTGGTGATTAAAGTCACACCAAGATATTTTATACTTTTGGGACTATTGTGAAGGGTGTCTTTTCCCTAATTTCTTTCTCAGCCTGCTTATCCTTTGAGTAAAGGAAGGCTACTGATTTATTTGAGTTAATTTTATACCCTGACACTTTGCTGAATTTGTTTATCAGGTTAAGTAGTTCTCTGGTGGAACTTTTGGTGTCACGTAAGTACAATATCATATCATTTGCAAATAGTGATATTTTGATTTCTTCCCTTCCAGTTTGTATCCTTTTGACCTCTTTCCACTGTCTGATTGCTAGGACTTCGAGTACTATAGTGAATAAGTAGGGAGAGAGTGGGCAGCCTTTTCTAGTCCCTGATTTTAGTCGGATTGCTTCAAGTTTCTCTCCATTTAGTTTGCTGTTAGCTACTGTTTTGCTGTATATTGCTCTTACTATTTTTAGATATGGGCCTTGAATTCCTGATCTTTCCAGGACTTTTATCATGAATGGGTGTTGAATTTTGTCAAATGCTTTCTCAGCATCTAATTAAATGATCATGTGGTTCTTATCATTGAGTTTGTTTATATAGTGGATTACGTTGATGGATTTTCATATATTAAACCATCCCTGGGATGAAGCCTACTTGGACATGATGGATGTTTCTTTTGATGTGTTCGTGGATTTGGTTTGCAAGAATTTTATTGAGTATTTTTGCATAAATATTGATAAGAGATTCCTTCTTCTCAGCACCTCATGAAACCTTCTCCAAAATTGACAATATAATCGGTCACAAAACAAGCCTCAACAGATACAGGAAGATAGAAACACTCCTATGCATCCTATCAGATTACCATGCACTAAGACTGGTCTTCAATAACAACAATAATTTCAGAAATCCCACATATACATGGAAGTTGAACAATGCTCTACTCAATGACAACTTAGTCAAGGAAGAAATAAAGAAAGAAATTAAAGACTTCTTAGAATTTAATGAAAATGAAGATACAACATTCCAAAACTTATGGGACACAATGAAAGAGGTACTAAGAAGAAAACTCATAGTTCTGAGTCCTGCAAAGAGAAACAGGAGAAAGCATATGTCAGCAGCTTGACAGGACTCCTAAAAACTCTAGAACAGAAATAAATAAATAAACCCAAGAGAAGTAGATGGCAGGAAATATTCAAACTCAGGGCTGAAATCAACCAAGTAGAAACGAAAAGGATTATACAAAGAATCAACAAAACCAGGAGCTGGTTCTTTGAGAAATTCAGCAAGATAGATAAACCCTTAGCCAGACTAACCAGAGATCACAGAGAGTGTATCCAAATTAACAAAATCAGAAATGTAAAGGGAGGCATAAGAACAGAATCTGAAAAAATTAAAAAAATCATTTGATCCTACTACAAAAGCCTATATTCAATAAAACTGGGAAATCTGGAGGAAATGGACAATTTTCTAGACAGATACCAGGTACCAAATTTAAATCAGGAACAAATAAACCATCTAAACAACCCCATAACTCCTAAAGATATAGAAGCAGTTATTAAAATTCTCCGAACCAAAAAGGATCTAAGACCAAATGGGTTTAGTGCACAATTTTATCCAACCTTCATAGAAGACCTCCTACCAATACTGTCCAAACTATTCCACAAAATTTAAACAGAAGGAGCGTTACCAAATTCCTTCAATGAAGCCACAATTGCTCTTATACCAAAACCACACAAAGACCCAACAGAGATAGAGAACTTCAAATCATCTCTTTCTTAAGGTTAGGGAAATTTTCTTCTATAATTTTGTTGAAAATATTTACTGGCCATTTAAGTTGGGAGTCTTTGCTGTCTTTTATACCTAATATCATTAAGTTTGATATTTTCAATACGTCCCAGATTTCCTGGATATTTGGGGTTAGTAGATTTTTGCACTTTTCATTTTCTTTGACTATTGTTTCAATATTTTCTATGGTATCTTCTGCACCTGAGATTTTCTCTTCTATCTCTTCTATTCTGTTGGTGATGCTGGCGTCTATGATTCCTGCTCTCTTTCTTAGGTTTTCTATCTCTAGATTGGTCTCTCTTTGTGATTTCTTTATTGTTTATATTTCCATTTTTAGATTTTTGATCTATTTCTTCACCCATTTATTTGTGTTTTCCTTTTATTCTTTAATGGATTTGTGTGCTTCCTCTTTAAAGGCTTCTACCTGTGTACTTGTGTTCTATATTTCTTTATGGGAGTTCTTTATGTCTTCTTAAAGTATTTTATCATCATTATGAGATTTTTCCAGTGTGTTGGGGTATCCAGGACTTGCTGTAGTTGGATAACTGCGTTCTGATGATGCCAAATAGACTTGGTTTCTGTTACTTAGGTTCTTGTGCTTGCCTCTTGCAATCTTGTTACCTCTATTGTTAGTTGGTACTGCTGTCTCTGACTGGAGCCTGTCCCTCCTATTAGCCTGTGAGTCTGTGAATTTAGGTGTGTCAGTTCTCTCTGGGCACGACTTTAGTTAGAAGTACTGCACCTTTAACGGCTGAGCCATCTCTCCAAAAAAAGAAAAAAAAATTACTTAATAATGTATTTTTAGCAAATTATCAACCCCAGTAATGTCAAAACTGTTAAAACTATAATGTGATACTTCTCTCATGTATGTTATAGCAGAACATATAAACTTGTTATAAACATCCAGGAAAAAAATATAAATTTTAGATGACTCACATAATAATTTCAAGCACATTTTGAAAATCTCTAAAATATAAACAATTAAATTAGTGATTTCATATGGATCGTACACTTGTGTGGTTAGAGTTACCTCAAGATATTTTATATTATTTATGACTACTGTGAAGTATGTTTTTTCTTTTCTTTCTCAGCCTAATTATCATCTGTATAAGGGAAGATTACTGATTTATTTGAGATTATTTTATATCCAGACACTCTGCTGACATTATTTATCAGCTGTAGAAGTTCTTTGGTAGAATTTCTGGGGTTGGTTATGTATGCTATAATATCATCTGCAAATTGTGATACCATGGCTTCTTCTTTGCCAATTTATATCTCCTTGATTTCCTTTTGTTGTCTGATTATTCTAGGTATAACTTTGAACTATATATTAAATATATATGGGGAGAGTGTGCATCCTTGTTCCTGATTTTAGTGTGGTTGCTTCAAGTATTTCTCTATTTTATTTGCAATTGGCTTTCATTTCTGTATATTGCTTTTACTGTGTTTATGTATGGGCCTTGAATTCCTGATCTTTTCAATACTTTCACATGAAGATGTGCTGTATTTTGTTCTTGTCATTTTTTTCTTTGAGTTTGATAATATAGGGATTAGGTTAATGGATCTTCATATATCTAACCAACCTGGCATCCCTAGGAACATGGTGAATGATGGTTTTGATGTGTTCTTGAATTCAGTTTGTAAGAATTTTATTCAGTATTTTTGTATTGATATTCATAAGCCAAATTGTTCTGAAGCCCACTTTTTTGTTGGGCCTTTGTGTGGTTTAGGTATCAGAGTAATTGTGGCTTCATAGAATAAATTAGATAGGGTTTCCTCTCTTTCTAATCTGTGGAATTGTTTGAGGAATATTGGTTTTAGTTCTGAAAGATCTGTAGGACAAGAATTTCAAGTCTCTCAAGACAAAAATTGCAGTGGACCTCAGAAAACAAGAGATGTCTCATGCTCATGAATTGGTAGAATTAACATAGAAAAATGACCATCCTTCCAAAAATCAATCTATAGATTCACTGCAATTCTCATCAATATGTCAACACATTTTTTAAAGACATGGAAAAAGTAATCTCTAACTTTATAGAGAAAAAAACAGAATAGTGAAAACAATTCTTAACAATTAATGAACTTCTGGGGGAATCACCATCCTTGACTTCAAGCTATACTACAGAACAATAGTAATCAAAGCTGCATGTTCTTGATATAGAGACAGGCAGTTAGACCAGTGGAGTCGAATTGAAGACCCAGAAATAAAAGCACACTATTACAATCTTTGACAAGGAAGCCAAAACAATACAATGGAAAAAAGAAAGCGTCTTCAATACATTGTGCTGGTCTAATTGGCAGTCTGTATGTAGAAAAATGAAAACAGGTCCATATTTGTAATCTTGTACAAATAATTCAGTGGGTAAAGGCACTTGCTGCTAAGCATGATAACATGAGTTCAGTCTTACAGAGCCCACATGACAGAAAGAAAGAACTACCTCTTGCTATTTTCTTCTCACTTGCACATGTACAAAATTCCCACAATAAATATATGTTTAAAAGAACCAAATGTAATAAATATATGGAGAGAAATCCCCAACAAAGACATGGAAATTGTTCTTCCTCTATATTCTGCTGTCCTTCAGGTTTCTATTTAACTAAAATACAACTATATCATCATTCCCTGTTACCCTTTATATATTCATTCCTGATCCCTCTCAATTTCATAGGGCCTCCTCTTCTTTAATGATTGTTATTGTTTGTACATATAAAAATAAAATGGAAATGTAAATGGCTAACCCATTCAGTGTTGACTGCACTTCTATATTTCTAGAGCTGTGCATTGAATAACCAAGAAACTTATGCTTAGGAACATTCTCTATTTTTGGATTGTCTTATTGGTTATTAAAGTTTGATATTTCCAATCATTTGTGAATATAGTGGTAAAGAAATGTTAATGCTTATTGGTTGATTGGGTTGATTGATTAGGTAGTTGATGTTTTGGGGCTCCGTTACTATGCTACCTGATTGGTTGACTTGCGACTCATATGTTGCCTAAGAAGCACTTGAACTCAGTATCCTTCTGCTTCTGTTCCATAAATACGTGGATTTAAATCAGTGATTATAAGCAATGATTATTAAAAGTATGTGTAATGTTATTTCTAGTGGCGAGTCATTACTGTGGTATTTTAAATATTTCACAAAAACCTAACTCACACAAGGAGAAAAGAGAGAGAGAGAGAGAGAGAGAGAGAGAGAGAGAGAGAGAGAGAGAGAACAAATGAACAGACTGCCTTTGGAATGTATATATTTCCTTTAGAATAAATTCAAGTAAGAAGGAAAAAATATAAAAGATACAAAATATTTTATGGTAAGCAGAAATTTTTGACACTATAACTATAAATATATATTACAGCATTCATTATATAAAGAAGACAATAAAATATTATTATTAATTATATAAAATTAAAATTTCCTGATAATAAATTTAATTTAATAAATTCACAATTAACTTATCAAAATTAGAAAGCTGATTTTCAACAGGTTATAAAACAACTTAATCACCAATCATTCATGAATGGAGAAGCTTCTTAGATATTATAAGAAATGGATCACTATACAAGAAATAAGCTGGTATACTCACATTATTAGTGTTTATGGTATTTCATTTCTTCACTCCTGATTCGTCTGTCTACCTCTCGAGGAGTGAAAAGGAAGAGTGAGTCTGTGCAGAGTGTGTAGTAAGAGTAAATAAACATGAACATTCAGATATCTATTTGACAAGAAATCTTGAGCTACCCTAGGTGTTTTCCTAAGAATGGTCTATCACGATCAGGTGGTGGTTCTTTTAAATCTTTGAGGAGCTTCCAAATTTATTTCTATAGTGCATAAATAGACTTGTGTATTTACCTTAACCTATTTCCATGAATACTTATTATCATTTATTCTCTTGATAAAAAGCATTTGCAGTGAGATAAGCTGGACTCTTAAAGCCAGTTTGATTTGTGTTACTTGGTGGTAAATATTAAATTAGCTATGTTTATGTTTACTGATTATATGTTTTTCTTTTGAAAATTTCCTGCAAATTTTGTTACACTAACTATTGATATAATTGATTATTTTGTCATTTATAATGACAAAATTGTATGTTCTAAATGTTAATTGACTATTAAATGTATTGGTGGTCAATTAGTTCTCTCACGCTTTATGCAATCATTCATGTTATTGCAGTTTCTATTGTGGAAAAGCATTTTAATTTTATGCAACACTAGTTTCCAGGTCTTGCTATTATTTCTCAGTGGTTGGATTCCTATTCAGAATACTTGTGTCTATTTCAATATCCTTGAAGTATTTTCCATACTATTTCTTCTATTACACCATTTGAGATCTTAAAATAAATTTCATGAGTTTTTGTGTGTACAATAATAGGTATGATTTTTTGTCTTATATTAACCAACAGAGTCATTATTTTGTGTACTTAATTTTTTTCATATTATATACACCAATAATTGCATCACTAAAAATGTTATTGTGCCCTAATAGATAACCGTATTAGGATGATGAGTATAAAATTTGTTCCATTTTCCCATGCCACTCTTCAGGACGTGAGCATAACTCCAGGTATTCGAGAAGAAGCAGGGTTTATAAATCTTGATATCTGATATTTTAATCATTTAAAGTTTAAAACATGCATATGATGATAGTTTACCTGAAGACCATTTTTATTTTGTAACAGATGATTATCTGAAGACCCATTATGCTCATTAATGCATGAACAGTTCCTTTTGCATCTCATATTCAAACTTTGCTCCATTTTTTTCTGCAAATTTCATTGAAAATTAACTAATTGACATCTTGGATAAGTCTAAAGACCTTCTGGAATTCAATGAAAATGTAGGCACAAAATATTTTAATTTATAGAACACAATTAAGCATTGCTAAATAGAAAATTCATAACTCTAAGTGTCTTCATGAAGAAACTGAAGAGATCTCATATTTGCAATTTAATGGTGCAGGTGAAACCTCTAGAATAAATACAAGCAGACACACCCAACATGAGTAGACAGCACAAAATCTGCAAACTCAGGGCTGAAATCAATTATTTAGAAACAAAGAAAACAATACAGAATGATTGTTACAAAACCAAGAGCTGGTTGTTTATGAAAATAAACAACGTAGACAAACTTTTAGCAAAACTAACGAAAAGGCAGAGAATATATGCAAATCAACAGAGTCAGAAATGAAAAAGGAGAACTAATAAGAGAAATTAAGGACATTAAAAAATCATTAGGTCTTAGATCAAAAATCTTTACCCCTCAAAATTGGAAAATATAAATGAAAAAGATGATTTTCTATGCACATACGACTTACCAAATTAAATCAAGAGCACATTAGCTATCTAAACACTCCCTTAACCCCTAAGGAAATTGAAGCAGCCATTATATTCTCCCAACCAATAAGAGCCTTGGGGTAGATGGTTTTATTTCTAAATTCTATCAGGTATTCAAAGAAGAGCTAATACCAATACTCCTCAAACTATTCCATGAAATAGAATCAGAAGGCTCATTGCCAAACTCATTCTATAAAGCTACAGTCACCCTGATACTTAAAACACACAGTTTTACCACCACCACCATCAAAGAACTTGAGGCGAATTTCACTTATGAATATTTATAGAAATATATTCAATAAAATTCATGCAAACAAAATCCAAGAACATATCAAAAGCATCATTCACCACAAGCAAGTAGGTCCTAGGGATGCAGGGATAGTTTAACATAAAAAATCATCAATTTAATCCACTATATAAACAAACCAAAAGGAAAAAAAATCACAAAATCATCTCATAAAATTCTAAAAAAAAATGCCTTCGACAAAATAAAATGCCTTAATGTGAAAACACTTGGAGAGATTAGGAATTCAAAGCACATACCTAATCATAATAAAAGAAATATACAGGTAATCAATTTCCTACATCAAAGTAAATGGAGAGAAACTTGAAATAATCCCACTAAAATCAGAGGCAATACTAGGCTGTGCACTCTCTTCCTATCTATTCAGTATAGTACTTGAAGATCCAACTAGAACAAGAACACAACTAAAAGACATCAAGTGGATAAAAATTGGAAATTAGGATGTCAAGGTATCAATATTCACAGATGATATTATAGTATGCGTAAGTGATTCCCAAAAAATTCTGTAAGAAAATTTCTACAACTGATAAACAAGTCCAGAAAAGTGGCTGGATATAAAACTAACTCAAAGAAATCAGTAGCCTTCCATTATACAAATGCTAAGCAGGCTGAGAAAAATGGGGAAATTATACCATCACAATAGATACTAATAATATAAAATATCTTGGTGTAACTTTAATCAAGCAAGTGAGAGATCTATATGACAAGAACTTCAAGTTCCTGAAGAAAGAAATTGAAGAAGATCTCAGAAGATGGGAAGCCCTCTATATTCTTAAATTAATTTTTGAGAAGTTTGAGTTCACTTTACTAACATCATCCTGCCCCTTCTAACTCTTTAAAATATTCTGCACTTATTGCACTTCCACCATTCTAGGAATACTACACTGGCAGCCTTGATTTCTCTCAAACGATTACCTATATATCTGACTCATATTACTTGTGTACATATTTTCTGTTTTCTTAATATAACATTTAATCCGATAAAGGTCACATTTCAATAACCAATTTTTATTTAGTGTAAATAAGTAAATGGAGAACTGATCATGCCCAAATAAAAACATCTGAGCTGTAAATACTGGGAATGTTCAGAGTGCTATAAATAAGACATTGGATAAAAACTTTATTTCATTTTTGGTTGTTAGCCTTAAATCGCTGAACCATTTTGAGTGGTCTCTGCATTTACAACTGTTTCTTGTGCCTTTTCTTGGCCTATTATCCTTACACTTATTTTGTCCTATTCCGATGTGTTTATTTCTGTTTCTAATTTATCTTATTACTGTCCATTAGAAACATACTTGTTTTCCAATAAGAGACAGAAAGTGGGTAGATCTGGATTGGAAGGAGAGAGTAATTTGGAGGAGTAGAAAGAGGGAAAACTATAACAAAACTACATAAAATGTTGGAAATAAAACTAAAGTAAAAAACAAAAAAATATTTAAAATGGTAGTATACATATACATGAAACATTTAAAGAAGATTCCTCTTTAGAAATCAGAAAAGTACCATGTTTTCTTTATATAAAACTAGAATAACATTTTAATTACTATTCTAATTATTTTAAGGTACAAAAAGTATAATTAAAAATTATATCAGGTTCTTATACTCTATTCTTTGGAAAGTTTAGTAATTTTAATAGGGTTTTAAATGTAGAGTGTGTGTGTGTGTGTGTGTGTGTGTGTGTGTGTGAGTGTGCGTGTGTGTGAATGTGTTTGTGTGTGTGTATGTTTTTTGAATATATGTTCACCAGATATTGTTAGGTTCCTTGGCCTAGAAGATGTCATAGTGACATCTGTAACTTGAATTATATATGCTTGTAAGCTGTCCATTTTAAGTGCTGGGAACAAACCCAATTTCTCTGAAAGAATATCAAGTATTTCTCTTTATTCAGCCATTTCTCTAGCAGTGGTAAGCTAATATTTGATCAAAGACTAACAATATTTTTTCTTTTGGCAGTAAAAAATATTATAAATTAATAAAAAAATAAAGAAACATTTGTTCTATGTACCAGAAAATGGGTTTAACATTAATGTGTCATTTCAAAATCTCATTATCTTTTCACAGGAGTGGTTGAAATTCTTTAATAAAAATCTATGCAAAAATAAATTATTTAAAACAAATGTAAATATTATTTTTCAAATCTCTTTATTCATGGTACTTATTAGAAACCATCTGTCATTGACCTAGAATATTTATATGATATAATTTAAATATAAAATGGATCAAAATTACTTCAAACTCATTTACATAGTTAGAAACCTTTTGACGTGATAACCAAAATATCAAGCTGAAGTCCCTAACTTACCCCAATTAATGAAATAAATATAAAAATCTGCTCAATAAAATAAGAATGAATATCAAAAACATTAATAGTACTTTACCACTCATGATATAAATTTGACATGTAAGAACATTCAAAATGTTCTCAAATAGCAATGTAGTCTTCCCCAATTAATTAGGGAAAGCACGTAATTTTTGTTGCTGAAATATTGTTCAGATATTTAAAACTGTGGCAGTACTTATAAGGCACAGATATCATATTGATACTCAAAATTTTTATTTTAAAACTTTATATGTATTATATAAAAGACTCATAAAATGATATGAGTAATTGTTGAAAACTTTTGAATTCAACAGTAAATTAAAATGGGATCATATTGGTGCAAAAAAATGAATTTGTAGTTGCAACCTATAGCAGTGATTACAAATAAGCTAAGCTATAATTGAATGAGAAGTGCATTTTCCACATTGTGCCCAAATATATTAGGAATCATTTAGAAATGTGTAAAATATGAACGTATTTTCATAAATATTTCACATATACATGTAATGTCAATAATGTATTTTCTAACAGAATATACTTATGAGGTACAAAAGGTCTTTATCCTAAAGGGCTAAATCTGAAAACCTGAATTTGTCCCAAGGACTGATAAGAATCTCTGGTAAATTATTCTCTTACTCCACAATAATGATTTGAAATGTTAGAACATGCTCACATATACAGATTAATACAGAGAAACAACACAAATATACATACATAGGCTCACAAAAATAAAGAAAAATTAACATAAAAATTAACAAGAAAATGTGATTTGGTGCCACCAAAATATTATCATTTATAATGTTATACGATCTTAGTGAATTTTGCTGCTTTTCAAGTTTACTTTCTATAGATTTGATACCATTACCACAGGCAATTTGAAAAGAAAAAGTGTTAGGTTGTTGAAACTTCTAAGTCACAATTCATCATTGAGATAAATCTCTGCAAGGCCTAAAGCCGAAATCATGAATAATTGCTGTGTACTGTCCTGCTTCCAGGTTCAGGTTGCATGAATATATATATTTCATATATCAGGCACATTAATCTATGGATAGTAGTTCCCACCTTTCTATGGGCTCCTCTACATTAATTATGTATCAATGAACTCTCATACAAGCATCCCATGAACCACTTTGATAGATACAGTTCTTTAACTGAGGATGTATCAGGTATATCAGGTTGACAATGAAGATTAGCCATTACAAATCCACCTTTTGTCAAACTTGTACAAAACCATTGCTGTTTAAATATAACCTGTTTTAAAGATTTCAGGTTTATATCACATTATAAGACCTAGGAAATTATTAAAAGTTCTAATTCTTAATTTTTTTGACACTTAAGAAATCTAAAGTCTCTTTAAAATCCCATGTCCTTAACTGTGTGCTTCTGTAAAACCAAAAGAAATTCTGTACTATTTTTCCCCTCCAAGATCAAAAACCAGGATCACAATTATAATCCGATCAAAGCAAAACCCAAACAATAATAACAAAATATCACTTGGGAAAAGTGGTGGATTGGAATGATATAAAAACTGTCAGGGAAATGGATTGAAAGGAACAAATCAAAGAATTTGTGTCTTAAGTATAGATTTTCAGTATGGGAGAATATTTGCCTTTTGTAGATGGAGTTCTTGGATAACATTGGTATAGTCCATAAGCTTTAGTTAACCATGACTAGTAGAGCAAGTAATTGTACATATTTGTTGATTTTTAAATGAGTCACACACACACACACACACACACACACACACACATATATATATACACATAAATTGTGTGTGTGTCTATATTTGTTCTTTATGGTTCTGGAGATATTTTTATTGTCTATAGACTTCCAACAAAGATAATATCAACTACTCTAATTGATTGATTTACATGTTTTTGTTTATATCAAGTCCCTGCTCCTGTCATCTTGATCAAAATGTCTGTATCAAGTCTATCAGGAAATTTAGAGATACTAACTGCTTAGTATTTGTTGAATGTATGAATATAAATGAGTGTCCATTTTTTTCTTAATATTTACCATACTTTATGCCCTTCCAATACCATATGTCCTGGTATGTGGATTCTACACAGTACCAGAATCTCAGGGCATCTGTTATTTCTGAGTATAAGGAATGCTCTTCTGTGGCCATCTGGTTCTCCAAATCCCTACGTAACAGAGAAAAGATAAATAGTTTTCTATCTTTATATTCAGTACTTATACATTAAATCTATGTGACAACTTTAACTGAACTGAATATGTTTATTTTTGACTTGTCAAAATTGAAAAGTTTAGTAATATGTTAGATAAAGCAACATTGGGTCCCACCGATAAACTCAGCACCTACTTGGTGATTACTTTTACTTAAATTCTGTTCAATAAGTTCCAAATGTTGGTGCTTTTTCAGATTTTTCAGATTAGTGATATTCAAAAATGGGTACTATGTAAATATTGCATAATAAAAGCAAAATTAAAAATGCATAAGCTGGATATATTATAGAGTGCATGGTTTTTTTCCCATTTTTATTAAATTGGGTATTTCTAATTTACATTTCAAATGTTATTCCATTTCCAGGTTTCCAGGCCAACATCCCCCTAGCCCCTCCACCTCCCCTTCTATATGGGTGTTCCCCTACCCATCCTCCCCCCATTACTGCCCTCCCCCGAAGAATCCCGTTCACTGGGTGTCCAGCCTTGACAGGACCAAGGACTTTCCACTGGTGCCGTTACTAGGCTATTCATTGCTACCTATGCAGTTGGAGTCCAGGGTCAGTCCATGTATAGTCTTTGGATAGTGACTTAGTCCCTGGAAGCTCTGGTCGCTTGGCATTGTTGTTCATATGGGGTCTCAAGCCCCTTCAGCTCTTTCAGTCCTTTCTCTGATTCCTTCAACGGGGTCCTGTTCTCAGTTCAGTGGTTTGCTGCTGGCATTCACCTATGTATTTTCCGTATTCTGGATACGTTTTGAACTTTGTAGTTAGTCAATCTAAACTAAGCTTCTGAATAAGCTTTTGAATACATACATTGTGTACACTTTTCATTTTGAAATGAATTTTAACATAAACTATTTCCTCTGTAGGAACTAATCTAGTTTTCTTTAATTATAAACTTTTGGGTTGTGATGAGTTCTTTCCAATATTGCTATTACGTTGTTTTCAGCACTAGAATTTACATTCTATTCCAAAAGGTTAATTAAAGGTTTATCAAAATGTAATACTTTTCTAGGTTCATGTGAAATATTAAAAATCAAACTATAGTAAAATATGAGTATAATAATAATTATAGCATTATAAAGCTGGATTGTTTTATAAAGAATATGATGATGTTATAACTTAGACACAAGGTACAAAATCCTATTTAAAACACAAAAGATTTCTATATGGCATAAATATATTTTGTTCTTACTAAATATAGAACATGAATGTAATATGAGGATATCTCATATTTTGTGCAAATGAATAAAAAAATCAAATAAGAATAATTTTAACATTAATACATTATCTTGTCTACACAGTCTGCATTGTATGAAGAAAAACACGTGGAGTTGAAGGGTTACATAATAACAGAATACATAATTGTGGCAATACAGAGATGAGAGGACCTAGGAGAATGAGGAAGAATGGATTCATTAAGGTATAGTTTAAAATATTTGAGAACACAAAGCATAAGAATGCATAATATCCAAATTTATGTATAGTAAACATTTTGTTTTTAAAAAGGGATTTTTAAAAATAGAAACACTGAAATTGCTTATGAATGAAATCTCGAAATAGAAATTCACATCATGTACTTCTTCAAAAATATACAATAATAAAATTGCTATTTGACAAATATTATTACCATGAAATAATTTTATATCTTGATAAAACTGAAATCTCATTGTGAATTCAGCAGCTTTTGGTATAAATATTCATTAAATTTGGATACCTTTGAGTTCTTCATTAAACATAAGCTTAACAGTCAAATAACTAAAGTGTTCTCTTATTTAGATTCAAAGCAGATTTTATTTACTATAAACTTTTAGATTAAAATTTAAATTTAACATTCTCCTTTCACTTTCCTTCCTACAAAATCTCCCATTTACTCCTCTCCACTGTTATATTTCCCACCTCTTTTCTCACTAATTTACAGCACAATGTATCAAACTACTTAAAATAGACTATTAAGTAATACTTTTACAAGTGTACAGTGCATTCAAAAATGCTTCTATAACTTAATCCAATATTACAGAGAATATTTTTTTTCGGAGCTGGGGACCAAACCCAGGGCCTCGGGCTTGCTAGGCAAGCGCTCTACCACTGAGCTAAATACCCAACCCCGAGAATATTTTTATCATAATTCTACATAATATTAAACATCAAGAAAGTTTGTCTGCTAAATAATCTTCAATTTCTCTCTATAAATATAGAATACATAATACACATCATATTATGACTTTGTAATCTTTTTATTAAAGAGGAAAAGATAATTACTAGTGTTGGTAAGAATAACAACAAGCTATGGAAAAGGTAATGAAGAGATATCTTTCGTTGTTCCTCAGTGAAGTCATTTTACTTTAGCGAGGTGTTTTGTACAAAGGCTGGAGTAAATAAGTACAACAAATAGCATTAACTACATTTTGTTTGCATGACTGTGTATATCATCCAGATACAAAACCACATAATGCCTTGCATTTTTATAGCTACAAAGGACAAACTATGCTCAGGATACAGTGAAAGCTAATTTCATAGCTGAAATACACATGCTCCTAGTTGAAAATTTGAAATTTTCCATCAGATTGTAGATGCACACAGGACAATACACAGCACAGTGGAGCTGTCGAATATGAAAAAGAAAATTCTCATTTCAGAGAATTCTACCTCCATTGTCAAACGGATGAAAAGAATACTAATACTAATGGTGGATTTGCACAAAGAAAAATTACCAGGGTAAATTTACCACACACTGTGACTATTTATTTAATAAAACTAAACTCTTTACAACAAACTGTATAATGTATTTACTACACAAATTCTACTATACACTCAAAGAACTAATGCTAATACTCATCAAAATATTCCATCCATGCTTATCACCCTGTACAAAGCTTAAGTCCAAGTGGATCAAGGACCTCCACATCAAACCAGATACACTCAAACTAATAGAAGAAAAACTAGGGCAGCATCTTGAAAACATGGACACTAGAAAAAATTTCCTGAACAAAACATCAATGGCTTATGCTCTAAGATCAAGAATCAACAAATGGGATCTCATAAAACTGCAAAGCTTCTGTAAGGCAAAGGACACTGTGGTTAGGACAAAACGGCAACCAACAGATTGGGAAAAGATCTTGACCAATCCTACAACAGATAGAGGCCTTATATCCAAAATATACAAAGAACTCAAGAAGTTAGACCGCAGGGGGACAAATAACCCTATTAAAAAATGGAGTTCAGAGCTAAACAAAGAATTCACAGCTGAGGAATGCTGAATGGCTGAGAAACACCTAAAGAAATGTTCAACATCTTTAGTCATAAGGGAAATGCAAATCAAAACAACCCTGAGATTTCACCTCACACCAGTGAGAATGGCTAAGATCAAAAACTCAGGTGACAGCAGATGCTGGCGAGGATGTGGAGAAAGAGGAGCACTCCTCCATTGTTGGTGAGATTGCAGACTGGTAAAACCATTCTGGAAATCAGTCTGGAGGTTCCTCAGAAATTGGACATTGAACTACCTGAGGATGCAGCTATACCTCTCTTGGGCATATACCCAAAAGATGCCCCAACATATAAAAAAGACACGTGCTCCACTATGTTCATAGCAGCCTTATTTATAATAGCCAGAAGCTGGAAAAAACCCAGATGCCCTTCAACAGAGGAATGGATACAGAAAATGTGGTATATCTACACAATGGAATATTACTCAGTTATCAAAAACAATGACTTTATGAAATTCATAGGCAAATGGTTGGAACTGGAAAATATCAACCTGAGTGAGGTAACCCAATCACAGAAAAACACACATGGTATGCACTCATTGATAAGTGGCTATTAGCCCAAAAGCTTGAATTACCCTAGATGCATAGAACACATGAAACTCAAGACGGATGATCAAAATGCGAATGCTTCACTCCTTCTTTAAAAGGGGAACAAGAATACCCTTGGCAGGGAATAGAGAGGCAAAGATTAAAACAGACACAGAAGGAACACCCATTCAGAGCCTGCCCCACATGTGGCCCATACATATACAGGCACCCAATTAGACAAGATGGATGAAGCAAAGAAGTGCAGGCCGACAGGAGCCAGATGTAGATCTCTCCTGAGAGACACAGCCAGAATACAGCAAATACAGAGGCAAATGCCAGCAGCAAACCACTGAACTGAGAATAGGACCCCCGTTGAAGGAATCAGAGAAAGAACTGGAAGAGTTTGAAGGGGCTCGAGACCCCATGTGAACAACAATGCCAAGCAACCAGAGCTTCCAGGGACTAAGGCACTACCTAAAGACTATACATGGACTGACCCTGGACTCTGACCTCATAGGTAGCAATGAATATCCTAATAATATCACCAGTGGATGGGGAAGCCCTTGGTCCTGCTAAGACTGCACCCCCAGTGAAGGTAATTGTTGAGGGGAGGGCGGCAATGGGGGAAGGATGGGGAGGGGAACACTCATAAAAAAGGGGTGGGGGGGCTGGGGATTTAGCTCAGTGGTAGAGCGCTTGCCTAAGAAGCACAAGGCCCTGGGTTCGGTCCCCAGCTCCAAAAAAAAAAAGAACCAAACAAAAAAAAAAGGTTGGGGAAGGGGTTAGAGGGATGTTGGCCCAGAAACCGGGAAAGGGAATAACACTCGAAATGTAAATAAGAAATACTTAAGTTAATAATAAAAAAAATGAGTTTCACTCTATTGTTAGTTAGAGATTTCAGGATATTTAAACTTATTGTAGTTAAGAAGTTTCTGGGAAATCAAAACTTATGCCATTGGTTTCTGATGTGACATATGTTTATCATTACCCTGACTACCAGTTTGTGTTGTGTTTTTTTTTTCTGCTTATAAGCAAGTGTTTTTTTTTTTTTATTAAATGATACTTGATCAGAAAAAAAAACATTCCATGCAAAAATTCTAAGTACATGCAAAGTGGACCCAACAATATATCAAAAAAGATCAATTGTTATGGCCCATTAGGCTTCATGTCAGAGAAACAGAAATGATTCAAAATAAAAAAAGTGACAAATGTAACCCACCAAATAAACAAACTGAAAGGCAAAAGAGCATGATCATATCACAATAGGCAGAAAAGAGCTTTGATAAAATCCAAGATTCCTCATGACAAATGTCTTAAATAGAACAGGCAATCAAAAGACGTATGTTCACACAGTAAAGGCAGTTTACAACAAGCTAATAGCCAATTTTTTTATACTCAAAGCAAAGCAATTCCGCCTCAATGAGGAACAAGATTAGGTTGTCCCCTCTCTCTACGTTTATTCAATGTAATAACTGAAATCATAGTTACAGCAATAAGACAACTAAAGCTAAATCAATATTAAATGAGCCAGAGTAATTAAAGATTTGTTATTACAGATGGATCACATAGACTTAGAAGTTCTTTGGATGTGATTCCTTGCCAGAGCAACCATATTTCGGGATTAATATTCCTCTACAGGGATTGACTGATATGAAGATCCAGTAATACCACTCTTGGGCATATAACCATAGGAAGATCCATTCTAACACAAGGACACTTACTCAATTGGAAATAGTCTAAATGTTACTCAACAAATGAATGGCTAAAGAAAATGAGGAACTTTTACACAATGGAATACTATTAAGTCCTCTAAAAATGAAACAATTAAATTCCCAGGTAAGTGGATGTGATGGTACTAGAAAAAAAAAAACTGTTTGGAGTAACAAGTACCAGAAACAAAGCCAGAATATAGCAAAAACATAGGCGAATGCCAGCAGCAAACCACTGAACTGAGAACTGGAGCACATTGAAGGAATCAGAGAAAGGACTGAAAGAGCTGAAGGGGCTTGAGACCCCAAATGAACAAGAATGCCAACCAACCAGAGCTTACAGGGACTAAGCCACTACCCAAAGAAAATACATGGATTGACCCTGGGCTCCAACTGCATAGGTAGCAATGAATAGCCTAGTAAGGACACCAGTGGAAGGGGAAGCCCTTGGTCCTACCAAGGCTGAACACCCAGTAAACAGGATTCTTGTGTGGAGGGCGGCAATGGGTGAAGGATTGGGAAAGGAACACCCATATAGAAGAGGAGGGAGAGGGGTTAGGGGGATGTTGGCCTGGAAACCAGGAACTGGAATAACATTTGAAATGTAAATAAGAAATACCCAATTTAATAAAGATAAAAAAAGAAGCATGGTATTCATTCACTTAGATGTGGTTTTAGCTGTCTATTGAAACGTAAGAAAACCACAATCTACAGAAACACAAAAATACAGAGTAAGAGACTAGGAAGAATAGCAGGGTGAAATAAAATAGAATGCATAATGTGGAGCAATGGAGTCAAGAAATTGGAATGAGACAGTCAAGAGGGAAGGTTTTGAAACCAGAGGGAGGAAGAGAGAACACTGCAAGAATCAACTGACATTAAGGGACATTAGAGAGGAAGTATGTCAAGTAAAACAGGAGAAGCTTCCTAAAATACTTAAATGAAGGTGGTGAAACAAGATCATCAAATAATGGAGAAAACAAAAGCACAGATGCATATTTTTGTCACCAAATAAAAATTTCAGTTTCTGAATTTGATTACATCTAATTGAATTGTTAGACAAATTGATCCCATATAAATTTCCAAACTATCCAGACTATCTAGCCAATGTTATAGGTTGCAGTTTCCAAACAGGTAACAAGATTCTATTGCAGGAGACAACACCTATTCAACTCATGGAAGACAGAATTTGATTTGAACTGATGACTACCTAGAGCTTTCACTGCTACTGGCTAATTTCCGGGTATGCCACAAGAAGGCACTATGCACGCTACCTGAGGTGAAAGTTAACACACTATGTCTCTTTTATTTTCTCAGATCACGTGATAAGATGAGAGCATAACCAAACTGTGTGACTACATGGCTTGGGCTGAGTCCATGGCATTTCCTTCTCTGATCGTTTCTGAGACCACGACTGAGAAGCTTCCAACCTCTATGAAATCTACCTTTGTAATCTGAGATATTTAATCTGACTTCTCTCAGCTTCTCATTAAATTGTTCTGCCTAGCCTCATAATAATTTTGGGAATATATTCTGATTTTCTGGCTTCTTCTAATTTTATGGATTATTCTGTTTTCACCTGTGTCTAGCTTGTTTTCTGTAACCTGTCTGTAAAGTATCCCAGGAAAATTGGCATGTACACAAACCTAACACACATAGCCTCCCACAAAATACTACAGCACCTTCATTTTTTCTCTCTCACTATTTCTTTTTGGTGTTTTATGTAGTTCTCCAAAGTTGATCTTGAACTTCCTGGGTATTAGGATATCTTTAGATATCCTTAAATATCTTCTACCTCCCACATGCTGCAATTGCAAACATATGCACTTCTCCTGATTGTTATGTATATGTTTAACAAGCACCTTACTCATGTATTTTCATCTCTCACTGCTCTTATGTAGCCTCTTTTCCTCTGCTCTCTTCACTGGAGTTGGGACTATCCTATCTCTGACTCGGTTTGTCAAATCTTTCTCTGATTCATCACTTTTTCTGCCCCTCAGTTAAACATACTTTGAAACATGGCTGCTTATTTCTACAAACTAACTTTAACTTCATTGTTAGGAATTTATTGTGTGTACAAAGGGCCTGCCCATATTCCAACTAGATCATACTGCAATCGCGGGTGTGTCTCCATTCTGAGAGAATCATATCTTTGAGTATGATCCTCTGCTAGTGCCACCATGTTGATTGAGTAAGATACCTCTACATCACCCCAGCTATAAAAGCTTTGCTCTCCAATGCTATCCTGCCTGAAAAATATTGCACTGAATTTGTGGAGTGAAAATTGTAATAGTAAACAAAAATATTTGATTTATCAGAAGACCACTCCATAAGATGGACTGCGTACCCAACACTGTTTGAGTGGTCATGAACCTGAAACTATAGACAAAAGGTCTACAGGAAAATCACATATTTCTGTTTTGCTAAAGGTACATAGCATTAAGATGATTTCTAATTGTTTTCTCCCTACATGTAATATAGTTTTGGTTTTGTAGGGAAGAAATTTCTTTTAATTTGAGGGCACATCTCTGCTAGGAAGTCAGTTTATAGTGGGTAGTATAATGGAATTTATTTCACCACTGGTTGTTATTGTCTATAAACAGGGATTGCAAAAGCCTAATTTTGACAGATTTTGAAAATAATAAGAATAAAATTTGAATTTATAGTGATAGTATTTCAGAAGAATTATGGTTGACTTTACTTTTTGCATCTTTAATTTGGCTTATATATCTTTATACAAAAGAACATGTAAATAAGGTTGAGAGACTGTTTTGTATTATAAGTACTTCAAAGTAATCCTTACCTTCTGGGTTCATTCCCTATAATCCATGTACATGTAGAAATCAAGGACAACCTTTGAGAAGTTGTTCTATGGCCTCAAACATTGTCTATGTGCACAACTGTTTACAATCAGATTGTGTATACACATACTAATCAAAAAATAAATAAAAATAAAATTTAAATTATGTGATTCTTTCTCAAATAAAATAAAATACCAACAACATTGTTTTCTTAAAATTCTTCTTCATCTTCTTCTTCTTCTTCTTCATCATCATCATCATTATTTGTAGGTTTAAGGGTACAGACACATGTAGGCTGTTGGATATATGGAGATCAGAAAACAAATGTGTGGAATTATGTTGTCTTATTCCCCCTTCTGCATTGTTGAAAATGGGTTTCTCTTGTTTCTGCATATTGTATACTTAAGACTAGCTAGTGCTAGAGCTGAAAGTCAATTTTCAAGCACTTCCCTGTTTAAGTCATGAGTGGAAACTGGGTCATTTCACAATCCCTCCGCTATCAATTTGAATATAACTTTAAGTGATTTTAAAAATATTATTTAACAAAATAACATTATATTTTATGTATTATGCTTTCTTTTATTTTCTAGATTCATATACATCCTTTGAGTAGTCAGGCATTCATTAAGATATAACTTATGACCATAAGTTTGAAGGTAGGCCAGCATTGCCCTAAGGCTAAATTGATCACTTTTCCTCCTATGCTCACTGCCACATTTAGAAAGCTAGAGAGACTTATTAGTGTGTACATACCATGCATATCCTTCTGGGTCTGAGTTATCTCACTCAGGATGATATTTCTAATTCCATCAATTTGCCTGCAAGACTCATGATGTCTTCATTCTTAATAGCTGAGTAGTATTCTATTGTGTAAATAAACCACATTTTCTATATCTATTCTTCTCTTATGGGGAATCTGGGTCATTTCCAGCTTCTGGCTATGACAAATAATGCTGCAATGAGCATAGTGGAATACTTGCCCATATGGCATGGTGGGGTATTCACCAATAAGTGGATAATAGCCAAAAAAAGTACAGAATTCCCAGAATACTATTCGCAAAAGTCAGGAAGACTAACAAGCCCAAGGGCCCAAGTGAGGATGTCCCAATCCCACTTGAGAAGGAGAAGAAAGCAATCACAGGAGAAGGGAAGGAGGCACCTGGGTAGGAAAGGAGACAGGGAAGGGAAGAAAGGACCAGGATTAGATATTGGGGTTGTGAGGAGAAAGAACAGAATTGAAGCCCTGAGGTCAGCATTTGAAACAGGCAACCTGAGATGGTAGGATGTGGTGGGGGGGACCATCTAGAATATATAAGAGACCATAGAGGTGAGAGATGCTCAGGACCTAGATGGAGGGACCTACAATAGGGAGAAGGAACTTGGAGAGTCCACCTCCAGTAGGAAGACAGAGTATCAAGTGGAGGCATGGGTTTGCCATCCCACATTCAAAAACTCAGACCCAGAATTGTTCCTATCTGAAAGAACTGCAGAAAAAAGATGGAGAACTTGAGGAAAAATAGGTTCACTGACAGACATAAATTGGGATCCAGCTTAGGAGGAGGCCCCACGGCCTGACACTTTTACTGTTAGTATAGTGTACTTAAATACAGGGGCCTATCATGATTGCCCTCCTAAAGACCCAACAAGCAACTGAGTCAGATGCAGGGATTTATACCCAACCCATGGACAGAAGCTGCTGACCCCCGTGGTTGAATTATGGAAAAGCTGAAAGATCTTGACGGGGGCAATCTTGTAGAAAGACCAGCCTCAAATAACCTGTACTGTCGAGGTCTCTCAGGCACTGAGCCACCAACCAGGCATAAGAAACCAGCTGATATGAGGCCCCCAACACATATACAGCAGAGGACTCCCTGGTCTGGATTCAGTCAGAGAAGATGCACATAACCCTCAAGAGACTGGGGCCCTAGGGAGTGCGGATGTCCGGTGGGGTGGGGGTGGTTCAGGGGGCAAGGATATCCTCTTGAAGAAAGGGGGAATGGAGAAGGTTTGGGATATGGAACAGTAGGAAGGTGAATTGGGAGGGAGATAAAGTCTAGACTTCAAAAAATATATTTATGAATTAGTATATTTAAAAAAGAAAGATGGGCTACAGAATGACTGATGTCTGCACAGTACTGTCTTCTTTTCTTCTCCTTTTCCTCCTACTTGTCTTCCTCATCCTCCACCTTCTTCTTTTTCCTCTTTCTTTCTCCTCTTCCTCATCTCCCCTTCCTCTTCCTCTTTCTCCTTGCATGTTTTCAGCATCTTGGTCAATTCACATTGAAGTTGACTCACAAACTTTTCATTGCACAGTCTATTTCAATATCTTAGTTGATATGAATAGAATTGATGCTAAAGGACACAACTACAAATCATAATGTTGAATTCCAAAAGTCACAAAAATGACATCCCAATCTAAGTAGACTGTAATTGATGATAGAAAGCAATCAAACAAAGTTCCACATGCTAATCTTACATTCCAAACTCAGGTACTGAGCAACTAACCCTTTATCAATAACTGATAGTCCCTTCCTGTTGAGAATGAATGGGTTCAAAACAAAGTAACAAGTGACAAGAGGGGCATCTATTACTACATCTCCTGGAATTGTCACCACTTGAACAGTGGTTTATGAATAATCTTTTCCTTTTTGTTTATTTCCCTGTAAGTACATGTTTATTCACTCTTAAAAGTATGATGTAAAATATTTCTATCATGGTCCTCTGTTGACGAAAATTACTGTACTGACTGAAGAGAGACTACTCTGCATATGAAGTCATTCTGCATATCTTTCAATAGGTCTGGACATTTCATTCTCTGATTAGGAGAGCACAGATTCTAAATGTTTTGCAGCAAATACTGTCCATATATTCATATAGAAGAGTGCCTTATATCTTTAACCTAGTACTTCTGAAACAGCCTTAACTGAGCTTTGTATTTGGTTAAATACATATAATCTTGAGAAATCAGATGTTACTTGGGGTTATAGGTAAGGTTCCATTGTGTAGATAAGCATTAATTAAGTGGAGGAGAATGTGTAGAATATTGCCAAACAGTTAGTTAAAATAGGATATCATTAAAGTAATTTAAACTGAAAAGCTGGGATACATGGGGACTCTGGGATCATGCTAAGATAAAATGGTATTTGCCATGGTGAGAACCTATGTGTATTAGTGAGAACTGATGAATTGGAAAGATATTGTGAAAATATTTCAGATGAAATCAATAAAATCAAATGATCAAGAATCCCTTCAGACCCCATAATTTGCATAAATAAAAGTTATACAGATCATGAATTAAGCCATTCCCATTTAAGGTAATAGATATGAAAACTATTTTCAAGATTCATTAAGTACAAAAGTATGGTGACACTGAAATGAGACAAAAGATTTTTTAAAATAGTTCATATTATAGGATGTAGTAGTCATATACATTAAGTCGGAGGTGAAGAAGATAGAGAAGTCTTCACAGAGTTACATGATGTTATCAGCTTTACTAAAAGTAGTTGGTGACAGATTTGAAGTGAGAATCAGAGAGGGAGCAATGAGTTATGATGCCATAATTTCTATTTTAGGGATAAGAATTCAATTATGGAAGCATTAAAATTATCATATTTTAAGATTTTTGTTCTTAATAAAGTACATTCTTGACAACCCATGAATTCAATATTCTATCTCTGTCTTGAAAAAGTTAGTAGATAATTATCATCAATTCATGTATTGTGGATCTGCTTTTTTTTAATATCATGCCTATCAAAATGGCTTTATGCTTAAAATAGAAATGATTTCCACAGGCTTTGGAGGTTTAAATAAGCATATTTTCTCTAGAATGGTAGAGATAAAGGAAAGTAATTTTAATACCTGTTGTTGTACTTTATAGTGTACAGAAATTATTGTGTCTTGAGTTTGTAGACATTCAATACTGAATTTAAAAAAAATAAACTCTTACAATTAGATCATTTTCACTCTTTGGATTCTGTTACTGCATTCTGAACAAAAAAAAGTAAGAGTATTTTGGGACTGTTGACATATGTACTGTGGTCAAGTTGGGTATAAGATAGTTTATAGCTCTGTAGATTATAAAAAATATATAAAAATTACAAAATGAAATTTAAGGCCAAATGTTCTGTGATGTCATTTTCTTGAGAGAAAAACATTCTATAAGCCATTCTATATTTTCTGAACTCATCTGAAATTTGAAGCAATGCAATTGGCAAATATTTTTCAAACCATGAGGATAAATATAAAACATGATTTTCAATTGAATCCTGCAATATTTACAACAGCTAACAGCATGACTTTTAGAAACTTGAGCATATACTAGCAATTTGTTATTTTTCTTCCAAGTTCATTGACATTGTTAAGGCATATTTATCTCAGCAGGAGAATTTAAATTTCATACTCGGTGATTTCATGCAGCATTCTTCTCACCCTGAGGTATCAGCTAAAAATTCTGTTATTTTTTTTCAATAAATTACCATCTATTCATTTCTCACTGCTTCATTAGAATGTTCAGAGGAAAATAATCAAATGCCACCTGTTTTCACATAACTATGTTTATGTAAAAGTTAAGTTTTCATTTGCAATTTTAATAATGGCTGAAGGAATGATTATGAATATATTCTCTGTAGGCCAGGCCAGTATTATTTGAGAATTTAGTCAGAGGTCTACCTCTGTAGTATAACACACTGTTTGATCAATGATTTTACATTGGTTTTTGTCATATTAGGCTATTGTTTATTAAAGTAAACTAAAAGATGGTGAGGTAAAATGGACTAGTGCTATTTGAAAAGAAATAAATGACTAAAAGAGAGTATTTTGTTAGAAATATGCATTTTTCAAAGTATGTCGCCTCCATAAGTTATTTGTGTGTGTGTGTGTGCATGTATGTATGTATATAGTGTGTATGTATATATGTATGCATGTGTGTTGATGTGTGAGAACTCTAAGGTCATATAAATGGAGGTCATTGATTAACACCAGGTATCTTCCTCCACCACTGTGTGTATTAGTTTTTATGGATAGGCTATATGAAAAACCTGGAATCACCATATTGAGTAGACTGACTAGCCAGTAAGCCTAACAATTCTTGGCTCCACCTACAAATTGCTCAAAGTACTGGGACCCAGTTTTATTTGTTTATTGTCTTTAAATATTGTGTGATCCTAACTCAGTTCCTCATGTTATCCTCATGCGCACTCACAGACAGCCATTTCCCCAGCCTAAGGAAGCACTCTAGCACGCTGGTTGGGGAAAGAAGGTTCCCTCAAACAAGTACATACTGTGTTGTACCAAGCACTCTATAACTAATTCATTACAGAACAAAACTCAACATCTGAAAATTTTAGTCTATCTTCTTGTTTGTGCCCAAACATAATACTTTTATTGATGCTTTGGGGGGGGTTCACATCATATACCCCTATTGTATTCATTTCCTAATCCTTGCCTGATACCTCTGCACCCTTTTTATCCCCTCACCCAGAAAAAAGTTAGTTCAATTTTTGTTATTTATGTATTCACTGGGATATGGTCAAACTCTCAGTCACTAACTGGAGCTTCCTCTCCTGCATTCCTGCTAGAAGTCATCTACTGTAGAGGGTAACATCCCATCATGCTATAACAACTTTTAAGAGTCCTCTCCAGTTACAGAGGAGGTAGAGGTTATAGCAGTCTTCCATGTCCCCTATTCTCGAGTCTACATTTGCCCTCATTGGTATTACTGTGAATGTAGCTAATTTGGATATTGTAGACCACAGGAGCATGGATTATAGGATTCTGTGTGGTTTCTGGTGCCAACAGGAAACACAAGCAGGGCCATGGAACCAAATAAGGCACTCCAGTGTAGTTGGATCATAAAGACTGATGTGGCTTCACGCAGCAGCATAAACCATGGGAATTTGATGGCACAGTAATACCAGGGAGCCAGACAACGTCCTTTGTGACAAAAAGGAACAGACATCACTATGGCCTTAGGGGACAGCACAGGCCACTCAGATCACTATGGTTCCTGATGGCAGCTTGGCCTGTGAAAATCAACATGGCTTCAGGCTGTAGCAGAGAGCAGAGACCATGGAATCAATAAGACCTTCTTAGGTAGTTGAGGCCATAACCATGAACAAAGACCTGGCAGTATAAAGGGTATGGAACAGGACTAGGTCACCAAAATAGTCTCAGGTAGCAGTGTAGAACACTTATATTAGCATGATTCCTGGGAGCAGCATCGCCCACAAACATGAACATAGGCCCAAGCCCATGGCACAGTCTATGAATATCAGCAAGTCATCAGATGACAGCAGACTTCTCAGACAGGAACCCAGACCTCAGGCACATGAGGACCACTATCCTACTCATGAGCTCAGCAGCATGTTGTACTCAGTGGTCCTTCAAGGAGGTCTAAACTAGAAAGTTGACCTTTCTCATTTTGGGCATCTGCCATTGCCAAGATCAAGGGTAATCCTTTCACCAGACTAGTTGTTTGAGGGATGATTCTGCATCTGCTTAAGCTCAGGGCTTCTATATTCAATCTCATCAAGTCCACTGAGCAACGATAAGATCCACCTTCAACCTCAGCCCTCATTCTCACCTGTCACCAATAACATATCATCAGTTCAGCCTCTGTTCTCAGAGAACACACAATTCCTCTTCGCCCCCACTCCCATCTCTGCCATTCTTTCTCTGCCATTTAGCATAGAAACTCACAGAGGCTGACCTACCATGCCTGTGAGAGCTCCAAAATCTAGTTCCTTAATCAATTAAAAGATAATTATAATCAATTATTTTCTCCTTTTTAAGCCTCTGTGTATGCTCAGGGAAAACATTAGGGATATATGTGTGTATGTTTATATCTTTGTAAACATTAGACAAAGAGAAGAATTCTCATGCTGTTAAATTGCTTTTCAGATCATATCTTGAAGATACACACACACACACATATATATATGTATATATATATATATATATATATACTTAAATCTTTCAATTTTACCTATGACAATGTTACTGTGAAAGAAAGTAGGTAAACAATCTGATACACAGTAGCCTCAAAAATACAGGAGTCAACCTAACCAAGGACCTAAATTGTCTTTTGTTTTCTACTGACAGACATTCAAAGGCCAGATAACCATGAACTTTATTACTAAAGGTTTATCAAGCAAGAACAATAGGTTTTCTTTGTTGACACTCATAGTGATTATACTTCTTAATCCAAACAATAAGTAGCTGTGATAAGTACTGTCCATAATATGGTTTAATCAGTGAATAGACTTACTATTTCTGTTTTGTCTCATATACATTTGGAAAAGAACCCAAAATACCTGTGGTCCAGTTTCTAAAAGACCTACAGGGAAAAGAGCTGCTTTGGACCTGAATATTGCTTTTCACTATGGTACTAGAAACTTTCTTCTTTCTATGATAAAATACTCAGACAAATTCAGTCGACAGAGAAAATTGTTTTTCTGGCTCACTATGTGAGGTTATATGGTACATCAAGGTGGACCAGTCGTGGAATTTTTAACTTTTGATATTATTCATTTTGTGCTTTCTGTATCAGAAAGAAATGCCCATAAAATCAGATTTTCAGTTAACAACACCATCAAAGCTTATAGACTATTATGAACTATTTTCTTACAATATTTTTTTCTTATACAAACCATTTTTATAAGTTTTTATAAGTTCCCTTAAACTCACAACATGTTTCAGACTACATTTCATGTACAAATCATAGTCTCATCTGTGGCCTCATTGACTAACTCTAAAACACAATAGTAGAAAGAAATGAAGAGAAATGTGAATCTCAAACCATTGATAGATATTTCCATTCTTACAAAAAAAGCACAAAAATATAAAATATAAACTGGATAGCATTCAATGTCAAGTACATTTTTTGCTGTTTTTGGATGGTGTACGACACCACATAATTTATTTTCATAAAGGTAGTATATTTGGCAATTTTTTGACAAAAAATTACATAACAACCTCTATTCAGATTTTGAAATGTGTCTATAACACACTTGCCATGTGATAGCAAGAAGCTCGAAAGAACCCAGATGTCCAACAAATGAAGAATGGATACAGAAAATGTGGTTCCTTTACACAATGGGATACTATTCAGTTATAAAGAATGAAGTCATTATGAGTTTTGCAGGGAAATGGATGGAATTAAAAAATATCATCATCAGTGAAGTGACGCAGATCCAAAAGAACATGAATAGCATACACTCATTAATAAGTGAATATTAACCAAAAAAAAGTACAGAACATCTATGATACAATCCACAGAGCTCAAGATGGTTAACAAGACAAAGTGCCCAAGTGAAGATGTTTTAATCCCACTTGGGAGGGAGACAATAATCATAGGTGGCAGAGGGAGTGAGGAGCCTGGGTGATAGAGGGGAGGAGGCGAAGGGGAGCATCGTTAGGTATTGAGTAGGGGAAAGAATTGAAGCCCTGGGGGCCAGCAGAATGAATGGAAACAGGCAACCTCGGAAGGTGGGAGGTGTGAGGACCCTCTAGAATGTACAACAGACCATGGAAGTGACAGACTGTCAGTACTCAAAGGGAGGGACATTAGATGAAATATCCAACAGTGGGGAGAGGGAACTTTTATAGGCAACCACCAGTAGAAAGACAAGACAGCAAGTGGAGTGTGGGGTTGTCATCCCACAGTCAAAAATCCTGGCCCAGAATTGTTCCTGTTGAAGGATCTGCAGGACACAAATGGAGAAAAGACTGAGGAAAAGGAGGTCCAGTGACCAACACATTTTGGGATTCATCTCAAGGGGAGGCTCCAAGACCTGACATTATTACCAATGCTATGGTGTGCTTACAGACAGGAGCCTATATCATGTCTGCCCTCTGAGAGGCCTAACAATCAGCTGACTGGGACCTTAAACCAGGGAAAAACTGGAAGAAGTTGAGGATATATATATATATATATATATATATATATATATATATATCAAATATTTATAATATTGTGATTGAATTAGAAAAGTTTCTTAAAGTTTAACAACATAAGTCTTGTATTTAAAAATGAGTTCCCTTGACTCTCAGTATTGATGAGAACTTATGACAATGAATATGGGCAGCCACATGGGTGGGAAGAGAGGGGATCTCATGGGGACAGTGATTCAAATTAACTAGAAATTAACTACTACCTAATGAAAAAGAAACATAGCTACATAGTTTGATTTTTGTAATGTCAATTTTGTTCATTTGATCAATTGTCCAAAACGTGTTTCTGATTGGCTAATTTAACATATGCTAAAATCCTCATTACTATACATATGCTGATAATTAAATCCATTAATTTATGTGGAATATATTTATTTTTGTTTAACATGTCTCTCTCTGAACTCCTGGATTTGACTACAAGAAGTCCTAGGTCTTTGCCTCCTCAAAACAGAAGTTATAGCTACTCTGGAACCTGACTGTTTATAAGGGTCATAAGGATCTGAATTCAGGTCTTTTTGTTTGTGCAGAAGCCACATTACCTACAGAGCTGTTTCTCTAGGCTATCTTATAGTTCCTTAAATTAGCCCATGGAGTCCTCTGAAGTTAAAGTTCATGCTTTAGATACATAGTTTTTCATACAGTGTCCAACAAGAGAAGAATAGACATGAAAACTTTAGTTTCATGAATATAGATAATGCATGAAGAGAAGTGAAATTTTCAAAGAAAATAAATTGAGAATTTGTGAGAGAACAATATGAGAACAAGTTTAGCATGCTACACAAATGGAAGAGTAGTGCTCAAAGTACATTATATACCTTTAAGAAAATATTAAATAAATAAATCTTAGAGATGTAAGTAAATACAAAACAGATGACTTAAATACTATTGATGGAATTTGAAGACAAAAATGCATGTGTTATATCAATAAAACAACAAAATCTCAAGCTATAAACTTGAGTATGTTGTGCCTTCATTTTTATTGAAATCTAGAAAATCTTCATTTATTTTTTATTTCTTTCCTGACACAATGATCATTGAGTAGAGTCTTGTCTAACTTCCATGAATGTGTAGGCTTTCTAGTGTTTCTGTTGTTGTTGACATTCAGCTCTAATCCATGGTAACCTGAGAAGATACAAGGCATCTTTTCAATTTTCTTTTATCTGTTAAGGCTTGCTTTATGACTGACTATTTGTTCAGTTTGGAAACAGGATGCGTGAGGTGCTGAAGAGAAGGTATATTTGTTCTGTTTGGGTAAAATATTTTTTGTCTTTTACCTATATTTGATAAAAAAAATTGGAAAGAAATAAATGAAACTGCTTAAGACTTCAAAATGGAATCAGAGCCAACACAGAAAACACAAAATGAGGGAACTGTGGAAATTAAAATTTTAGGTATTCAAACAGGAACTAAAAAGTAAAGTTTCACCAAGAGAATAAAACAATTTTGAAATAGAGAATAACAGGCTTGAAGACCTAATAAAATTTATATATAGGTCAAAGAAAAGGTTAAATATAAAAATAATCTCATTGCAATAAACATTCAGGAATTCTGGGAAACTATAAAAAGAAGAACATGAAGAATAATATATTAATAGGCAGTTATAAATAGACCCAGATAAAAGACACAGATAATTTTTTAATTTTATAAAAATTATAAAAGATAATTTTTGTAACCCATAAAAAGAGGTACCTATAAATGTACAAGAACATACAGAACACTGAATAGATTGACCCCCCCAAAAAGAAAGTCTTCCTGTCACATAATAAAAACACTAAACATATAGAACAAGAAAGACTATTAAAAATTGCATGTAGCACATAAAGGAGGATCTATTACAATTACATCTGCCTTCTCACTGGAGACTTTAAAAGGCATAAGGGCTTGAACAGAGGTGTGCATATTCTAAGAGACCACAGGTGTCATCCCAGACTCCTTAACTCAGGTTTAAAAAAAATAAGTATAGAGGAAAGAACTAGGGTGCACAAGTGAATCCTTCTGGGAAGCAAAAGTAGAATAAATTTTAAGAGTGGATTTCGGGGGTAGAGAGGTATTGGATATGCAGCATCAAATGTGAAGGGGTAGTGGACTTAGGGTGAGACAGCTAGAACTGAAGTAGTTGAGAGATTATATGGAAACTTACTGCAGTAGACTTTTATTTTAAACATATGATGGTGATCCTGACCCAGTCTCCAAATTATAGGGAAGACAAAGTCTCAACTGGCCATCTCTTGTCACCAAAGAACCTTCCAATACAGGGTCTGGATTACAACCTTTGAGTTGCTAGCAAAGTGTCTTGTGGTAATCCCCAAGTAACCCACGCTCTTATTCAAATAGGTCCACATGGATTGCTCTCTTCAAACTGACAGAAAAGTTTCCTTGCCGGTGATTACATCTACCCTCGCACAACACTTTGAAAAAGGAGAGGTCAAGCTGTTACATATATAACATCTCTATTCCTATGCTCTATTGTCTGTAGTAAGGGAAGGTACTCTTCAGGGTACCAAAAGAGAAACATTTAAACCAACCCAGCCACAAAACATTTGTTCTACTCAATGCTGTCTTGTCTGCAAAATATGCCAGTGTACTAGTGAAACAAAGCCTGTAACCAACCAATTTCTCATCTGATTTAAGGCTCACTTCACAAGAGAGAACTCAAACCTGACAAGACTACATATTCCATATAATTCAGAGAACTAGGGTAAAAGTAAACACTACTAATCAAAAGAAAAAGAGTATTGGTATGACTCCTGTTGATATTCTGTACTCAAATCAGTTTCTTAGTCAGCCATTGTGAGAAAAGCTTCTACCCATTTCAGATGAGAATGAATGCAAAGTCCCACAGCCAGGCACTATGCAGAGAGGGAGAGATAGAGATATAGAAAGAGATGTGTGTGTGTGTGTGTGAGTGTGTGTGTGTGAGAGAGAGAGAGAGAGAGACAGACAGACAGACAGACAGACAGACAGAGACAGTGAGAGAGACAGAGACAGAGACAGACGGAGACAGACAGAGACAGAGACAGAGACAGACAGAGACAGAGACAGAGAGACAGACAGAGACAGAGACAGAGAGAGATAGAGACACAGAGGGGGAGAGAGGCTGATTGATTTGGAGACACATACCTCTATACCTCTAAGTTGGACCTCTTCTTCAATTCCTTCCCCTTAGAATTCAGGGAACCTCCTGATAAAAGAGGCAAAAAGAGCATAAGAACCACAAGGTTGGCCATTCCTCAAATTTCTGCTCCATCTATATCCCTGCTAATTTTGTAGGCAGGACAATTTGTAGATCAAAGGTTGTGTGGATGGGTTAGTGTGCCCATCTGTCCATTGATAGTTCTGTTTTTGTTACAGAAGATGTTTTCAGGTTCCATGTCCCCTATTACTAGGAGTCTTAGCTAGTGTTGCCATCATAAATCCCTTCTCTTAGGTTTCTAGTTCGTCCCAGAAATGCTTCCCACCACATTCACTAAACCTAGATCTCTCTCCTTCTGTCCTCCCCACACCTGAATTCTCCTGGTTCTCCCCACCTCCTCTCCCAGACAACCATTGCCTTCAATCTACCCCCAGGCCTATTTTATTTTACTTTCTCAGTGACATTCAAGCATCCTCCCTTTGGCACTTCTTGTTACTTCTTTGTGTCTGTAGATTGTAGCATGGTTATCCTATATTTTATGGCTAATACTTATAAGTGAGTACCATGTGTGCCCTTCTGCGTTTTGGTTACCTCACTCAAGATGATATTTTCTAGTTCTATTTATGTGCTCACAAATATCATGGTGTCCTTGTCCTTGATAGCTGAGTAGTATTCCATTGTGTAAAGGCACCATATTTTCTTCATTTGTTATTATATTTTGGGTTAGGAGTCTAGCCTTTAATGGCCAAGACATCTCACTAGCCCTCTTTATGCACTTTTAAGTTGAGGGGAATATAGGTTCTTTCCAAGTAATGGGTATTAAATTTATTAAAAATAAAGCTGGTATTAACAAAGTTGAGCAAGTATCTTTGCGGTATTACATGCAGCCTCTTTTGGGAATAAGCCTAGGATGTGTAGTTATAGGTGGGTCTTGAGGTAGAACAATTCACCATTTTAGGAGAAACTGCTAAATTGATTTCCCAAGTGGCTATAATAAGTTTTCACTCCCACCACAATGGAACTGCATCGCCACATCCTTGCCAGCCTGAACTATAGCTTTTTTATCTTAGACATTCTAACTGGTGTAAGAAGGACTCTCAAGAATAATTTTATTTGCATTTTTCTTATGACTAAGCATGTTGAGCATCTTTAAGTGCTTCTTGGCCATTACAATTTCCTCTGTTAAGAAGTCTCTGTTTAGCTTTATGAGACATTCCATGAGAGAGAGCACACCCCTGACACTATTCATAATATTCTCAAATATTTGTGGACAGGACCCTAGCATAACTGTCCTCTGTTATTATATAAACAAATATCTCAAACATTTGTGGTGAAAACCTGCAAGCTCAGAGAGGCAGAGAAAGCACCCAGCTGAATATCCTACTCCATGGATTCCCCTAGAAGGGAAAAGCTCTTCCTCCTCCATGCTGTCTGAAATGTGCTTCAGCTCTAAGACCCTCCTTTCTCTTTACTTATGCTCACTCCCTGTCAGCTTAGATGCTCGTTTTACTTCTGGACATTGGATTAGTGTATGGTAGCACCAAGCCACATCACAAGTTTTTTTTTTTCGTAAATAACACAATCTCGGGGTTCGCAGTATAATCAAATATTTTACAACAGTCCTCTGAGAGGCTTAACGCAACACCTGACGGAAGCAGAGAACCACACAGCCATACACTAGGTGGAGCTCTGGGGATCTTGTGAACAACGCAGATGGAAGACTGAAAAAATTAGGGAGATCAAGGACACTAACCTACAGAATCAGGTAACCTGAGCTCATAGGGGCAAACAAAGACTGAACCACCAACCAAACTGGATGCATGGGATAGGCCTAGGCTCCCTACACATATGTAACAGATGTGCAGCTTGGCCTTCATGAAGGACCCCTAAAATCTGGAGCAGGGGCTGTCGGAGACCCTGTTCCCTGCCTTTGGACCCCATTCCCCTAACTGGGCTGGGGGAATGGAGGGTGTTAGCATTCTTTCTAGGCTCCACCCCACATTACCTGGCAACGGCCAGGCATGCCTGACTCACTATAAAAGACTAAAAGACTGTTTGCATCCTCCTCACTCTCTTATTCTCTTACTCTCTTATTTTCTTCTCTCCAGGTCCCTTCTCTCTCTCCTCAACACTCTGCGCCCCCCCCCCCCCCCGCTTTTCTTTCTATCTACTGCCTCCTCAACTCCCCTTCTCATGCCCTGAAGAAATTCTATTCCATATTATATCCATATAACTGGCACCTCAGGAGGAAGGGATGCCCAAGCCCGGGCCCTCAAAGGTACCCTCTTCTACCACACCATACTATGCTTGTACCAAACATAGCCTGGATCTTTCTCTTTATAAAACATGACAGAGAAGAGGGCAGAGAAAAGGACTGGGAGGAGAGGGATGGACAGAGGGAAAGCTAGGATTGAATGTAAAGTAAGTACATTTAAAATAAATAAAATAGAATAAACAATCAAAATGACAAAGGAGGGGTTGGGGATTTAGCTCAGTGGTAGAGCGCTTGCCTAGCAAGCACAAGGCCCTGGGTTCGGTCCCCAGCTCCGAAAAAAAAAAAAGAAAAGAAAAGAAAAAAGAAAAAAATGACAAAGGAAAACACGGCCCTCTAAGTCAACTGAGCAAAGCCGATATGAACGCACAGAGACAAATGGAACGTGCACAGGTCCTGTATCGCTCTGTTCCAGGTCCTCTGTGCATACATTATGGTGTTCAATACTGTGGTTTTATGGTACATCTCACTGTGTTAACAGGTGGACCTCAGGTTCTTACGCTTTCCTTGGTCTGTTTTCCTTTCACTAGTTTGTCTTATTCTATATCGATATGATGGTTTTCGTTTTATCTTTATTTTTTTTTGTTCTGCGTTGTTATCTCTTACAAGCCTGTTCTTTTCTAATGAGAGACAAAAAGTGTTAGGATCTGGATGTGAGGTTAGGTGGGCAAGATATATATATATATATATATATATATATATATATATATATATATATATATTTGGCATGTTATTTCCTACTCTATATTTATGAAACTAATAAAATTATGACAGCATTTTCAACATTGTTAAAATGCGGTCAATCTCTTTTTTTAATAGTTTGAAGTAAAACTTGAAATTCATTCTACTTGAGAATTTCTATTATAAATATATGCACTAAAATATGACTTGATTTATATTTTCTGTAACAGTATAGACTGGCAATTTTAAAATATAATCTTTGACTTTTTAAAAATTTGGATCCTCATGGACAAATACATCGTCCTCATCCTTCAGATGGACGATGAGTCTCAGCTAATGAAGACCTAAAGGCCACACCCTGGGGAGATGTAGAAAATGAAAGCAGAGCTTCTGACCACAATACGGTTGTTTTCTTTCTTGCCACAATGCTTCTCTAGGGGATCATAAAAAATCCACAGCTCTCTCATCAGGATATCTCCATTATTCAGTAAAGAATGCAGTAGCTCATTGTTATGTATTTATCAGTTTTTGTTCTTTGGGTGAACTTTGTTCTGAGGTCTTAGGAAAAAAATTCATCTGTAAAAGTGCAAGACAAAAATGACCATTATGATCATCTTATCTATATTTTTAACACAAACCTTTATGTTGGTTCGAAGTGTGGATTAAGTGTGCAATGAAAAACCATCACTATATTCTGAGTTAAATGTGCTTTAAATGTTTTAATAAATGTTATATAATAAATATTATAATTAAACTGAGCTTAGCTCTGTAGTATGTACACAGATCCAAGTACAAATATCATCAGCTTTTCCCCCTAATATGCAGTCAAAAACGGAGGCATTTCCAGAATCCCCATCTGTTCTGCAAGTGAATGTACTTAATTAGGCTCTGATTGACAAAGCTTTAAACTAGATTTTTGAAAGATGATAGGTTTAGAGGTTGGATGTACTAAAAGAGTATGATGGATAAGCATTTGGCAATTTTCTTTGGAAAGCATGAGTGGAATTTAGATAAACACAAACTTTATTAAAGCCAAATGCTATGTACACCCTTCCTGTACAGTATGCTACAAACACATGTGTTTGTAATATACATAATTGCATTTATATGAGTGTGTGGTTATCCTAGTATCACTAATAAACTTGCTGTAACACAGCATATTACTTTTTGATTATTGAAGAATTTTTATAGCGATGAATATCTGACAATATCAGGTTAAATAAATATAATGCATATTGAGCCCTTGTTCTTGTTTTTAAACAAAATCCCAAACATTTGATTTTACCAAATAAAGACTCAGGAACCAGACACTATGGTGAAAGCCTGCTAGCTCAGAAAGGCAGAGAAAGCATGCAGCTGACCTTCCTCCTCAACTAATGGACCAAAAGGAAAAACAAAAACAAAATCAAAGGGAAAAAAAAAACCTTCTTCTCCAAACAGTCTTATAAACCCTTCCAAACTGAATGTTCCTCCCATTTCCTTGTGAGTCTCTCTATCTGTCCTACTGACTTCCTTTTACTCTATAGAGTTCACTTCCCCTCAACTGGTAGCTTGTTCCACCTCTTGATCTATTTTATTCAATCTCGTTTCCAATAAACAGAAAACTCTCATATTAAAAGTGTGTGCTACTATTGAACCACACCACAACTAAAAACAAGTTTTCCCAGCATACAGTCTCACAGCGTGATAAAAAGAAAACTCTGCAACACACTTAGATTAAAGGTGTATACTCGGCTGAGCCAAGCCTCAACTAGAAACAGATTTCTCCAGTATACAACCTACAGCTTCACCTCATGATTAGATGTACTGCAACAAGCCCTTATCTGATAGTTAGATTTTACCTGAGCTGGAAATTCATCTTATACAGCCCCTGTAAAACCAAGATCATCAATGCAGATGGTGACCAGAGGTCATTTTTGTTTACATAGACTATGAAGAGTTTTACATTTCAGCTTCATTTGCCTGGATTTTACTCCTCCACAATTTTTTTGATAAATATTTATCAAATTCTTTTTGTACTTGCAAAAATAACCTGAAGGATAATGATATTTTTCAAAACAATTTTCTATAAGGGTTGCATGTTCATGAGGAGTAAATGAAACACAACCTATAAAGGGAGATGCTGCTGTACTTACATAGTTAAGAATTAGCAACTTACCGTAAAATGTACTTGTATGTGGAGACATCAGTAAATGTAGAGCTGGATATATGTTGTTTCATTCATTTACCAATTGTTTCACACTTTTCAAAGTAGATCTTTGTTATGTATTTATAAAGTTGAAAATACACTATATTAAAATCAATTGTATGATATTATATGCAATGGAATAAACACATTAATGATTCCTTACTTGAGACACCAAATATGGTCATATAGTCATTTTGAATTCATTAATAATAAACTGCAAGTCATTAATAATGCATCAGTGTCAAACTAAGGAAAGAAATCAAAGCACTCCCTTCTATGTCATTTAAGAAGTATCTTCTGAATCTGTTTGTGTTTGTATGTCTCCTGCGGGACTGTGTGTGTCTGTTCTTAACCCACACTATCACTGAAAGAATCATTACATGGTGAGGGGATGTGGGAAACCTTAGTGAAATCCTGAACAGAATATTAAAAGGGATTACATCACCAACTGTAAATGAACAAATATGACACAGATAAGAAAAAGGGCAAAGGGGTTGGGAATTTAACTCAGTGGTAGAGTGCTTGCCTGGGTTCGGTCTCCAGCTCTGAAAAAAAGAAAAATAAAATAAAAACAGCAAAGAATGTTATCTATGATTGTGCTCACCATTTATGCTCAATATTCACATCTATTTTTGTGTATTTGGGGAAATCATTATTAAAACACACCTGTAAACAGATTACTCTTAGTCCACAATATGAAAGAAAACATCATTTACTATTACAGCTATGGGATCTTTCTGGCTGATCTCTCATTCTTCTCTTCTAGACCTGCTCCGTCTCTTTGTGTAGGCAGCTGATCTTCAGAAATGTTTTCTTCCAGGCCACTTAAAACTGAAGTACATGATTGTCACTTCCCTTTCTGTCATCCATTAATCATGCTCCATAATTACTCTTTGTCTTGTAGCAGCCTACTCAAAGGAGTCTTCCCCGGACTCCACCTCCATATCCTGTTCCTGGGGACTCCACCGTGTGGTGGGGATACTCGGTTTCCTTCAGCCTTTCTTGTGTGTCTTTGCAGACTTACTCTTTGTCTTACCTCAGTCTGCTTGGGAGCCCTTCCTCTCATTCCATCTCATTACCTGATGACTCTGCCCTTGGTGTAGACCCAGCTTTAGCTCCTTCCTGCCTACTCTTTCAAAGTTATTTCAATCTTGTCTTTGTTACATTGTTTATACCACCAAGCCCCAAAAACATGTTGTACCAGCAGTGGACCTACCTCATATCAGGTTGGGACACATATGAGCAAATTTCCCTATTCTTCCTTTTTGCCCCTTCAACTCCTTTAATGTCATTTTCAGTCCTGCAGCACTCTGCTTGTTGGAGACACTTTTTCTGCCTTATCTCATTTGCTCGTGCACTCTACTTCCTAGTATGGACCCAGATTCCATATCTCTTTCCTAAGATCCCTCTCACCTTTTCTCTACCTATCCTTTTTTATCTTTCTCTTTTCTGCCAACCCACAGATACACTCTCCACCAGAGAACCCACAGTTAATAAAGTTTCCTAGGATCCAGCGAGGGCAACAAAACCAAAGAACACTCACTCAATAAAGAAAAGAACAGATATTAATAGAAGAAATACATGAAATATCATAACTCTAGATGTTGAGATCCAAGCACAAAAATAACAAAATTAACAGCCAAGTCAATAGACCTCCACCAGAAGCCAGTAACCCTAATGCAGTAAGCAGTAAAACATGCAATGAAACTGAAGCACAAGACAAGCATTGAAAAATAGCAATTCTGAATAGGTTAAAACTGTGTGAATTATTCGCTTAACAGTGTGGAAAGACAAAGAAACAGATAAATACAATAATGAAAAAAAATCCAAGAAATGAAGGTGGAATTTTACAAAGAAATGGAATCAACAAAGAAAGGACAACTTGAAATCATATTGGAAAGGAAAAACAGAATGTAGGCAAACTGGAAATGAGCTGTTCTTCTCCCTGGAAGGGACCAATTAAGCGGTCTCATAGTTAATTCTACATATCTCCTGCATCTTCTATCAAAGTTTACTGTAAATTATAATACTGTCACACACACTGAGAATAAAAATGAAGGAACTCTCTTTTGAGACTTTCAGGACAGACCGCTGAAAAAAAAGTATTTCGTGAGCAAGCATGGGACATGCAGTGGCATTTTGCAGCCACATCAATCCAGGCACAGGGACAGATGTTTGTAATCCTGGTGCTGCTATAGTGAGGCATGAGGTAGAGGCATGAGGATTCTTGGTAACTCATGGGTAGCTAAGCTGTCACATTTAGCAGAAAAGACAAACAAGCAAAATCAAATAACAAAGTAAAAATTCTGACTAAAGGCAGGACCAACACCTCTGAGGTTCTCTTCTGATTAATATACACATGGCTGGACATGCACATATATGAACTTACATAGAGATTGCATACGCATGCATATATACATATCATATGCACAAAGGTACATATGCAAAGAAGGACAGAGAAGGGGAGAGGGAAAGAGGGGAGGAGGGATGGAAGAAAGAAGAGAAAGAGGGAGACAGAGACAGAGAAGGAAGAGAGAAATATTCCATTTTATTCAACTTACAGTAAATACAGTTTTTATTTGCTAATTTTGTTGTATCTATTTATTTTCTTAGGAAACAAACCCTATAGACCAGTATCATGAACTGGCATTCATTCTCATATAAATGTAGGATATGTAACCTAGGCTATGATGTTGGGCAGTTCAAGTTTGATGCTATTATCTTGCAGAGAATAAAATAATTTTAATATATTATGAGGATTCGATGCTTTTTCTCCCGCAAAAAGAGGTCTATGTTGCAAAAGAAAAATATTTAGAAATTACACATTCATTCAAAAAGTCATGGTGCATCAGTCCTACTTTGCACCTACCATGATCAGGGACATTAATATCACTCTACTGATTATTTTTATTTGTGAAAGTCACACATACTAACAGAAACCTGTTTGGTAACTGGGAATATTTAATTTTCAGTAAACAGAACTTTAATGTGTTTATGGTTTGTCTTCAAATTTGAAATAGATGAAACTATAGGATCAAGAGCCTCTCCTCCCATTGAAGCCTAACAAGGCCATCCTCTGTTACAGATGCAGCTGGAGCCCTTGTGTCCCTCCATGTGTACTCTTTGATTGGTGGTTTAGTCCCTGGGATCTCTGCGGGGTCTGGTTGGTTGATATTGTTGTTCTCACTACGGGGTTGCAAAGCTTCAGTCCTTCCCCTAACTCCTCCATTGATGTTCCCATGCTCAGTCCCATGGCTGGGTGCAAGCAACCACATCTGTATCACTCAGGCTCTGGCAGAGTCTCTCAGGAGACATCTGTATCAGGCTCCTGTCAGCAAGCACTCTTTGTTACCACCAAGTGTCTGAGTTTTGTGACTGCATATGGGATGGATCCCCCGGTGGAACAGTCTCTGGACGGCCCTTCCTTCAGTCTTAGCTCCAATCTTTATTCCTGTATTTTCTTTAGATAGCAGAAATTCTGGATTAAAATTTTGTGAAGTGTGGATGGCACCATCCTTCAACCAGGGGCCATACCTACCCTCTGGATGTGGTCTCTATGGGTTCTCTCTCCTCTTTGTTGGGTATTTCAGCTAATGTCATCCTGGTTGGGGCCTGGTAGCCTCTTGCTCTTCTAGCATCAGGGACGTTCTGATGGCCAGCCCCAGTTCTTCAGCGACCACTGCTACATACTCGTTCAATTTTTCCTGACCTGCTGTTTATATGGACCATCTCCAAAACCCCTTTTTTCCTCCTTCCCTCTTAGTCCCAAGCCCCTCCCACCCTCAACCTCCCGTGATTACTTTGTTAAAAGCCATGACTGCGTATCCACATTAAAAATAACCTGTTTGTTTAATTAAAAATGTTCTGTATGTGCTTTCCTACAATTCTTATTTTCCATTTTAGTTTGCTCCCTAGTTTGATTTACTTGAATATATAGATTACAGTTATTCGTTCTTGAAACAATAATAAGAAACCGCTAGAAATAAAATTACACATTCACCTTTCTATCCAAGTAAGTTAGTATACTAGCAATTTATTTTTACTTTCAAAATACTTATCTGTTTGTTTGTAATCCATAAAGATCAGTGTGAACTGAGTTACAGACACTGTACCAGTAATATTTTTAATAAAGAATAGTCTTTTTTAAGAGCCAGAACCACCTCGACCTTCAATTATTAACTGACCAGGAGATCCTCAGTTAAAGACAAATCTCCCATCCGTCTCTGTAGGAGTGTTTTCTGTCTCTATTTTGTAGAGAACACTTACAGGACACAACAACTACTGTCAATTCATGTGTGCAAGAGCTAAGTCATATTCAACTGACAGCATTTCACAATAGCAGCATTTGGCATTCATTCTGGTATATTTTCTCTGCTTACTCTTCCTGTATGTCCTTTGAGAATCAGTGGTCTCTACAAGAATATGACATCCCATCATAACTCAGTAATCCATTTCTCCATTCAAACTTCATAGCTTTCTTTTCTTTCTAATTTATTTATCCATTATGAGTGCGTGTGTGAGTGCCTGTATGTGTGCGTGCATGCTTGCATGCATGCATCTGTGCGTGCTTTTGTGTGTGTGTGTGTGTGTGTGTGTGTGTGTGTGTGTGTGTGTGTGTGTGCATAATTCAAAGGAAAATCTGCAGGAGTATATTCTCTTTATCATGAAGGCTATGTGGGTCTAATTTAGGGATTCAGCTTGGTAAAGGCAAGTATAATTGCTTAAGTCACATACTTCACACATTTAAAGTTTTACATCTCATCAATAACATTTCACTGTTCTAGTCTCACATCTCGCTATGAATCACTCATTTGTCCAAGGACATAAAGTGCTCACACTGTAGTATGATATAATTTTATAAACTATATTTCTCAATTGGTAACTAAGAATTCATATTAGAGATCATAGGAGTTCCACTTATCAATTGTTACATCTCATTTCATTCAGGAAATAATCATCTTCCCTCCCCAAACTCTGAAAACTTCAGTAGAGTCATATAAAATAAAATTTTATTAAGAGCTCCAAGAACCTCATCAATTTCTAGTTCCCACACAAAAACAAATCAGTGTGCAAAAATTCCCATTTGTTTCTCCCTAGGCTTCTTAGCAACCTAAAATATGTCATTCAGTGAGGCTCTGTATTAGTTTGTGCCTCCATGAAAGCAGATCTCTTATTAACCCTTCCATACTTTCAGGTATATGTTTTCAAAATCATTGTCACCTATTATAACTAGATTGTAAAATCTTATTAAATTCTTCTTCCCCACTTACTGGTAATTTGTTATGATTATTGTTAATTGATATACATTCATAAATAAGTTGGAATGATGAGCAAATTCATCCATAGCTTTGGAAAGTAGTTCAAAAAATGGTATAGTCCTTGTTTTTTAATATGTAGTTTTATATTACATAAATTCATACTGCTCATATAACTAATACTTATTACACAGAATAGCAGCTTTGCTAATGCCTACTCTTAAGTTCTTCACTTTATTCTAAGGTTTCTTTCAGTATTTTTAGTTTGGAATCAAAAATACACACACACACACACACACACACACACACACACACACACACAGACTTGGCAGGAGTTTGACACTGGGCTAAGACAAGGAAGTAGGCCTCAGGCAGGAATCTGACTTTGGGCTAGGACTTGGAATTAGGCTCAAGATGAATACAGCTGAGGAATGTGTTTTTTGTATCATGATGGGTTTTATTAAGACCCTGAATACAATAATCATGGGACCTTTTGTCTATATTTTGTTTGTTCCTTACCTACTTTCTCTATGCTTTATTTGCTGCTTAACTACTTTGTTTTTGACTCAGGACTGACTATATTCTTTTTATGTACCTAGAATGATATAAAAGAAGACTGGAAAAGAACAAACCTATTATAGCCTCAGAACTGGCTGGGGTCATGCTACAGTGTTACCTAATTGTCTTTTTTCTTTTTAATCCTCCCTCCATTGACTGACTGAGCTGAATTGGACAATATATCAATCATATATATATATATATATATATATATATATATATATATATATGAAATCAATTTGTATGCTCTATTTTGTCTTTAGCTTATTAAATTTTAAAATGTTACATGTAAACAAACTTTTATCATACCGAGGTAAAAATGAACTTAGAAATCAAAGCTAAGCATTAAATAATCTATTAAGCTGTGTCAACAGCAATTCACGGAATAAAGAGTATTACTGAATGTAAGTACCTATATCTGATGTAATCTCTGAGAGTTAACATTATTACCCCATATCAAATTGTTATCTTCATTCTTCCCTTCATATATTCCTGGCTAATCCTGGTATTTGAATTCTTGTGTCATAATATGATAAATGTTTTTGTATAATATTAATAATATTATTTTATTTACAAGATTGGATTAAATGATAAAGTTCAAAAGTCTGAGTCGTTTTGCGTTATTTTGTGTATAACACTCTATTTTAAAAATTCCCTTTGCTTTTGCTATCTCAGTGACATCTTTCTTACCACTGTTTGGGTATTCTCCTTGGCTTGTTATGTGTCTCTAGAGCTTTTTTTTTTTTACATGTTCTTCTATTTATCAGGGCAGTCACAGTCTCTTAGAGTGGGAGATCCACAAACTAATGAGGTGAAAATGGCCCATCCTGAGCACTCTGCATGAGCTTCCTTCCTTCCTTGTCTAAACATTGCTCTAGCTTTTTTTCCCTCCCAAGATGCTGTGATGCTGCTCGTGCTGTGAAGCAGAAGGAGTTTCATGTGGACTGTGATGAGCTCACTCGTTATCACCGCACCAATCTCAGGAAGTGTCCTGGACATGCTTCTGACATTTAGAATTTCTCAAAACATGTCTTTCTCTTCAAGATACAGGTCTTTTACATTATATTTGAAATTCTTCATGCAATTCTTGGCAGTTACATTCAGTTTAGACCTACTAGAGGAAGGTTGGTGGAGGAATGGTCTACAAAAGTTGAATTTTCTCTAATGTGTAACATCTCGGACAAATCAGGGTGAGAACTGGCTAGAGTCCAATTACATTGTTACACAAGGCTACAAATTTGATTCACTCAGACTTGTTTCAGTTTAATTTCTGTCCCCAACAAACAAAACACTCCAAAAATTCTAATACCCAATTTTAAATTGGTACATTGTTCACCACCAGAAACCAAATTTGATTTTTAGTACAGAAAAGTGATTAAATTAAGTAGAAAAATTAAATCATGTCATGTGCAAAGATTACAGCATATGATATAATCCTTTACAGGTTTATTTTCTTATCTTTTCTTTCTTTTTTTATTTGTTTTGTTCATTAAACATTTAATTTATTTACATCTCAGATGTCCCTGCTCTTGGTTCCCCCATCTGCCTTCCTTTCTTTGTGAGATGGTGTTACCCCTCCCTTATAACCCCACCCTGGGGCATGAAGTTCTAGAAGATTAGGCACATCTTCTCCCACTAAGGCCAGACAAGGTAGTTCTCTGCTAGATATGCGCCGGAGGTCCCAGGCCAGTCTCTGTATGCTTGTTTTTGGTGGCTCAGTCTCTGGTAGCTGCTAGAGATCCAGGTTCATTTTCCATGGTTTGCCTTTTGGATTGCCATCCTGTTGTACTCCTTCAATCCTTTCCCTAACACTTACATCGGCGTCTCCAACATCTGTCCTATGCTTGGCTGTGAGTACTTGCACCTGTCTCAGTCAGCTGCTGGTAGAGTCTCAGAGGTCAGTAATGCTAGGCTCTGGTTTACAAGTAAAAATAGCAACAGTAATAGTATCAAGGATTGTTGCCCACCCCTGGATGGATTCCACTTGGTCTAGTTACTGGTTGATCTTTGCTTTAGTCTCAGCTCCATATTTGTCCCTGCATTTATTTTTCTTTATTTCTTCTTTTGCATTTTCATATTGGATATTTTATTTATGTACATTTCAAATGTTATCCCCTTTCCCCGTCTCCCATCTCCCACTCCCCCTCACAATGCTTCTAGGAGGATAGTCCCACTACCATCTCAGCACCCTGGAGTTCCCCTATACTGGGGAAATGAGCCTTTAGATAACCAAGGGCTTCTCCTCATATTGATTCTAGACACTGCCATGCTCTGCTACATATGTAGGTAGAGCCAGGGGTCTCTCCATGTGTACTCTTTGGTTGGTGGTATAGTGCCTAGGAGCCCTGAGGGGTCTGGTTGGTTGATATTGTTGTTCTTCCTATGGGGTTGCAAACTCCTTCTGTTCCTTCAGTCCTTTCTTTAACTCCACTATTCACATGCTCATGCTGAGTCCAATGGTTAGCTGCAAGCATGCTCATCTGTATCAGTAAATCTCTGGCAGAGCCTCTGAGGAGACATACATATCAGGTTCCTCTCAGCAAGCACTTCTCAGCATCAGCAATAGTGACTGGGTTTGGTGGCTGCATATGGGATAGATCTACAGGTGAGGCAGTCTCCAGATGCCCTTTCTTTCAGTCTTTAGTCCACTTCCAGTTCCTGAATTTCCTCCTGTGAGAATTTTGTTACCCCTTCTAAGAAGGACTAAAGCACCCACATTTTCTTGAGCTTCATATGGACTGTGAATTGTTATCCTGGGTATTCTGAACTTTTTGGATAATATCCACTTATCAGTGAGTTCATACCATGTGTGTTTTGGTGACTATGTTACCTCACTCAGGATGATATCTTCTAGTTCTATCCATTTGCCTAAGAATTTTATAAAGTCAATGTTTTTAATAGCTGAGTAGTACTGCATTGTGTAAATGTACCACATTTGCTGTATCCATTCTTCTGTTGATGGACATCTGGGTTCTGGCTATTATAAATCAGGCTGCTATGAACATATGAAGACAGCAGAGTATGTATCCTTATTATATGCTGGAGCCACTTTTGGGGATATGCCCAGGAGTGGTAGAGCGGGTCTTCAGGTATTATACTATGTCAAATTTTCTGAGGAACCATCAGACTGATTTCCAGAGTGGTTGTATCAGCTTACAATGCCAACAACAATACAAGATGTTCCTCTTTATCCACATCCTCTCTAACATCTGCTGTCACCTGAGCTTTTGATCTTAGCCATTCTGACTGGTGTGATGTGGAATCTCAGGGTTGTTTAGACTTGCATTTCCCTGATGATTAAGGATGTTGAACATTTCTTCATGTGGTGCTTATTAGCCATTTGATATTCCTCAGTTGAGAAATCTTTGTTTAGCTCTGTATCCCACTTTTTAATAGGATTATTTGATTTTCTGGACTCTTTCTTCTTGAATTCTTTTTATGTATTAGATATTAGCTCTCTATAGGATGTAGGATTGGTAAAGAACTTCTCCAAATCTGTTGGTTTTCATTTTGTTCTAATGACAGCATCCTTTGCCTTAGAGAAGCTTTGTAGTTTTATGAGGTCCCATTTGTTGATGATTGATCTTAAAGCATAAGCCATTGGTGTTTTGTTCAGGAAATTTTCCCCCATGCCCATGTGATTGAGACTCTTCCCCACTTTTTCTTCTATTAGATTGAGTGTATCTGGTTTGATGTGGAGGTCCTTGATCCACTTTGTACAGGGTGATAAGAATGGATCAATTTGCATTCTTCTACATGCTGACCACCAGGTGACCCAGCACCATTTTTGAAAATGCTATCTTTTTTCCACTGAATGGCTTTAGCTCCTTTGTCAAAGATGAAGTGACCATAGGTGTGTGGGTTCATTTCTGGGTCATCAATTCTATTCCACTAATCTGTCTGCCTGTCTCTGTACCAATACCATAGTTTTTACCACTATTGCTCTGTAATACAGCTTGAGGGCAGGGATGGTGATTCCCCCAGAAGTTTTTTCATTGTTGAGAATAGTTTTCTCTATCCTGGGTTTTATGTTATTTTAAATGAATTTGCAAATAACATTTGAAATTGTGAGTTTTACCATTGCTTTCATTGTGTCCCATAAGTTTGAGTATGTTATACCTTTATTTTCATTAAAACCTAAAAAGTCTTTTATTTCTTTCTTTATTCCTTCCTTGTCTGAGTTATCATCGAGTAGAACAATGTTCAGCTTCCATATGGGTGTGGGCTTTCTCTTGTTTTTGTTGTTATTAAAGACCAGACTTAGAATGTGGTGATCTGACAGGATGCACTGGGATTAGCTCAATCTTCTTGTATCTGCTGATGCCTGCTTTGTGACCAATTATAATGTTCAGTTTTGGATAAGGTACCATGAGGTGCTGAAAGGTAGGTATATTCTTTTGTTTTAGGATGAATTTTTATAGATATATATTAAAGCTATTTGGTTCATAACTTCTGCTATTTTAACTGGGTCTCTGTTTATTTTGTTTCCATGACCTGTCCACTGATGTGAGTAGAGTGTTGAAATCTCCCACTATTATTGCATGTGGTTCAATGTATGCTTTCAGCATTAGTGAAGTGTCTTTTATGAATGTGAGTGCCCTTGCATTTGGAACACATATGTTCAGAATTGAGAGTTCATGTTGGTATATTTTTACTTTGATGAGTATGAAGGGGTCTTCATTATCTTTTTGAGAACTTTTCATTATAAGGCGATGTTATTGGATATTAAAATGGCTACTCCAGCAACTTTTCTGAGACCGTTTGATTGGAAAATATTTTCGAGCCTTTTTCTCTGAGGTAGTATCTGTTTCTGTCACTCAGTTATGTGTCCTGTATGCTTCAAAATGCTGAGTCTAGTTTAAGTATGCAGTCTGTTAGTCTATTTTTTAATGGACAATTGGGTCCACTGATGTCAATAGATATTAATGAAGAGTGATTGTTGTTTCTTGTTATTTTTGTTGTTACAAGTGGAATTGTGTTTTTGTGGCTATCTTCATTTGGGTTTGTTGAAAGAAGATTATTTTGTTGCTTTTTCTAGGGTGTAGTTTTCCTCCTCATGTTGGAGTTTTCTATTATCATTCATATGGCTGGATTTATGGGAAGATATTGTATAAATTTCATTTTGTCTTGGCATATATTGGTTTTCCCATCTATGTTGATTGAGAGTTTTTCTGGATATAGTAACCTGGGCTGGTATTTGTGTATATCTCTTTGACATATGCCCGGGATCTTCTGTCTTTCATTTTCTCTGGTGAGAAGTCTGGTGTAATTCTCATAGGTCTGCATTTTTATGTTACTTGACCTTTTTCCCTTACTGCTTTTAATAATTTTTCTTTTTTCGCATGTGATGTTTTGACTATTATGTGATGGGAGGAATTTCTTTTATGGTCCAATCTATTTTGAATTCTCTAGGCTTTTTTATGTTTGTGGGCATCTTTTTCTTTAGGTTAGAGAAGTTTTCTACTATAATATTTTAATTTATTTTATTGAATATTTCAATTAACATTTCAAATATTATTCCCTTTCCTGTTTTCCCATCCATAAGCCCCCTATCCCATCTTTCTCCCCTTCTTCTATAAAGGTCTTCTCTCCCCAAACACCTCTCCTTCCTGCCTCCCTGTCCTGATATTCCCCTAAACTGGGGGGCTCCAGCCTTGGCAGGACCAAGAGCTTTTCCTTCTATTCATGCCCAACAAGTCCATCCTCTGCTACATATGCAGCTGGAGCCATGTATCAGTCCATGTACAGTCTTTGGGTAGTGGTTTAGTTCTCAGAAGCTCTGGTTGTTTGGTATTGTTGTTCTCATGGGGTTGCAAGCTCCTTCAGCTCCTCTAATCCTTTCTCTCACTCCTTGAAAGGGGACCCTGTTCTCAGTTCAATGGTTGGCTTCTAAGTTTTGCCTCTGTATTTGTCATGCTCTGCCTGAGCCTCTCAGGAGACAGCTATATCACGTTCCTGTCAGCATGGACTTTTTGGCTTCATCAATATTGTTCAGATTTAGTGACTGTATATAGGCTGGATCCCCAGGTGGGGCAGGCCCATTACTGGCCTTTTAAGTTTGGAATCTTTGCTCTTTTATATACATATTATCCTTAGGTTTGGTCTTTTAATTGTGTTCTGGATTTCCTGAATGTTTTAGGTTGGGAGCTTTTTGCATTTCACATTTTCTTTGACTATTGTGTTAATGTTTTCTTCTAGGTTTTTTTTTTTATTATTTTTTTATTCTGTTCCTGATGGTTCCAACTATGACTTGATCTGTTTTCTAAGTTTTCTATATCCTGGGTTGTCTCTCTTTGTGATTACATCATTGTTTCTATTTCCATTTTTAGATCCTAGCTGGTTTTGGCCAATTTTTTTACTTGTTTGGTTCTGTTTTCTTGTAATTCTTTAAGGGATTTTTGTGTCTCCTCTTTAAGGGCTTTTACTTGTTTACCTGTGTCCTATATTTCTTTAAGGAAGTTATTTATGTCCTTCTTAAAGTTCTCTATCATCATCATGAGATATGATTTTAAATCCAAATTTTGCCTTTCAGGTGTGCTGCGGTGTCCAGGACTTGCTGTGCTCGAGAACTAGGTACTGATGATACTAAGTAGCCTTGGTTCCTTTTGCTTAGGTTCTTGTGCTTGCCTCTTGCCATTTGGTTATCTCTGTTGTTAATTTGTCCTGCTGTCTCTGACTGGAGATTTTCCCTTCTGTGGGCCCATGAACCTGTCATCTTATAATTGAGAGCACTCCTGGGAGACATGCTCTATCCAGGTGGGATTTGAGTATGGAGGGCTGTGGGACAGTCTTCGTTCTGTACTGAGACTGAGACCACACTTTTCCTGTACCAGTCTGCTCCAAGCTTCCTGAGCTCCTGGCGGTTCCCTCTTTGGACAGTTCTTGAAGTAAAGGTGGTGGTCTCAACTATGGGCTTAGGGCTGAGAGCATTCCTGGGAGATCAGCTCTCCCCGGGAAGGATTTAAGAAGCAGGACTGTGGAGCCATTTTCCTGTATTTCTTTTGGATGGAAGCAATTTTGGGTTGAAAGTTTTGTATGTGTGTTGTTGACCCCATCCCTTGGCAACTAGAGATGGTCCCTTCAGGTTCCTTCTTTCTAATGTTTTTTTTTAATGTCATTCTTTTAAAAATAAATGTTTCTTCCTTTGATCAAAATCAAAAGTAAATATACAAAAAAGATGATAAAATAATGAGAAATGTCTATAAAGCTTATTCCTGCATGTTTTGGTTGTTGTGAGCTATCATGATGGATGGTATTGAATTAATCTATTATTGTTCATCGAAATGAATATACTCATGTTTTACAAGCAAAAAATAGATATTTTATTGCTGTTAGGTAACAATTACATGTTAACTATTGTAACAGAAATTTGAACATCTAGAGTTGACTCTCTTACAGATAATTCTTTCTTGGAAAATAATGCAAAGCCATTGTATTTCCAAACATAATTATTAAAGAAGTTAACTAATCTTATAGTGGTGAGCAGCTATGGAAACATATTTTTTGTAACTGTATGACATATAAATGTTTAAATGAGTTTACACTACCATTGGTATATCCATGACAACATGGTAAGTGTGATCAAATTGAAGTTACAACTTTTATATTGCTAGACTCAGAGATGTAAATAGAAGGGCTCTGGTAGTGGGCAAAACAAAAGTCTCCCAGTGTCAACGTAATAAAATTTCTGAATATAAGGATATATGGCTGAAATTCTCAAAACAGTGAGAAAAATACAAATAAGAACTGGATAAAGATATAATCATCAACATTTTTGATTATTTAATAGAGATCTTATTAGTAGTTAATTTACCAGGAGCAAAAAGATGTTAAATCACAAGATGTAAATTAATCAACAGCTAATTATGAACAAAGGATAGACCACATTTCTAATTATTACTGTAAAATATAGAACAATCTGACATAGAGAATTAATGGGATTAAGTTTGCTTAATTGTGTTGAGTGTTAATTATTTGAGGCTGTGTTATACAAAATGTCCATCATTGCTCCTTCTCAAAGTACAATGTGATATTTTCCCTCCTAATTGAGGCTGGGACACCAAACTGTTCTTCAAATCTTTCTGGCTATGTGGGCTTGAAACCCAGACAATACCCAGTCAAGGGTCCACAGCCTGTGTTCAGGCAGTCTAATTAAGCAGTGAATTTGTCAATTTCACATCACAAATGTTTCATGTTTCATATATCCTAGAAACATAAATACATTTTGTAATTCATATTAAGAATGATGAGTGATTCTATAACTTATTTTGTTATTAGAAAATTATTTTTGAATTGGTTCTATAAAATTTAAATAAAAATAACAGAGAAAACCAAATTATACAATGCTAAAAATATCATTGGTTCCACAAAGCTTTCGACCCACACAATCTGTCATGCCTGCATGATGTGCTCTGGGGCAATGGAGCATTAAAACTATTAGAAGCAACCAACAAACAACTGGTCTAACCTCATGCCCAAGCCATCTGAGCTGGGAGCCCATACCCAATACTTCTTCAATGACTAGGAACCGTAAGCTGGATAATCCAAAGACCTAAAGTTGAGCCAAACATGACTGATAAAACAAAAACAAAAACAAACAAGCAAGGAAACAAAAAGTCAATAAAATTATTTCTAATGCTATTCTGCTATACTGCTAAATTTGTGCCTAACCCTGTGTGGTCAGATAGTCTTCCTCTGACAGGTAATGGGAGTAGATACAGAGGTACAAAGCCAAGCATTAGGCTGGGCTCAAGAAATCCCACAGTGTTGGGGAAGAAGGATTGTAGAAGCCAGAAGGATGTCAAGGAGAGAGAGAGAGAGAGAGAGAGAGAGAGAGAGAGAGAGAGAGAGAGAGAGAGAGAGAGAGGTATTTTCCACCTCACCAGGCTTGATCTCACAATTTTTCTAGATGCTTGGGGTTTGCTAGGGCTGTCCTCATACAGTCACCTCATCCAGACACAGCACCTAGCTGGTTGTCAGGTAAGTGGAACAGTGTAACCAGACAGAAAAACTGGTAAGGTTTAACAGGTTAAGAAACCCCGACATAAATAAACAATTTGGACAAGCAAGGACTATCTCTCATCAAGGACCTAGAGGAAGCATGTTTCATATCAAGCCATGCCTCTGTCTCCTGCAGAAGGCCCCTCTGCACTCCTGGCACTCACTTGAGCTAAGCAGGATACTATCACCACCCCTCTATCTCAAGCCTGCCATCCTTCTCAATTTTTCATGTTTTTCAACCTTTTCTGTGTGCCTAGGAGTCTGAGAACCATAGCCCCAACCCTCATCATTTCTCACTAGGAGAAACATGGGCTGGTACCCCTGTTTTAGGCTGTTTTTCAACCCCTGAGCACCATGGTGGCATCTCAGGAGCCCAGCACTCAGATGGTGATATGGAAAGAATGTAGCCAAACACCTCTGTGTTTTGTCTCCCAAGCAGTAAGGCAGAAACAGGGGGAAAGATGGTGACTTCTAGGATATGTCTAATCAAGCCATGGCCTCCAACACAAGCAGATAACCCCCCAAGTGGGCATTGTACTACAAAACAGAAAGGCTGTAGATTTGATAATTGCTAAATACGAGGGGACGTGTGCTGTGCAGGGGGAAGAATGTTGCCTTCATGTCAATGAGTACATAAAAATACTCAAAACTTCTAGTGGTACCTATAACCTCTACCCATACCTGCACACCATGGTATTCAAATCTCCTAATTGTTTGGCTCTTTCCACTCCCTCACCCCTTCCAAGCTATTACTTATTCAATTTCTTATCAGCATTGCCATTAATTAGGTCCAGGCCCAAAACTAGACCCTCCTACAAAGGAAGACCAGATTATTATGATACCTTCTCCTAAAACACAAAAATAAGAGAGGTGGTTCTTGTAGGGTTGGGGCTTCTGTCCCAAACCCCAGATTTTCTAATCTGAACAGCTGGAGTTTGACAGCTTCCCTTGTATTATTCTAGCACCAGCAGACACCAGCAGGCACGCAGACCCCAAGATATAAGACGCCCAGGTACAGACACGCCTCAGTGCATATAGGATCTGATAAACCATGAATCTCCAGAGTTAACAGGACTGGTTGCCAATTATCAGATTAAGGGGCCTGGAATGTCCCCAGCTGGGCTTCTTTTCTATATGACCTTATAGGTTACCCCCTGGACCCAGCCATTTTCCATATATATATATATATATATATATATATATATATATATATATATATATATATATATATATATCCCTCCCAATGAATGTATTCTCCATTACTCAGAATCCTCTTCTGATCCCATTCGTCTCAGGATCAGGTTAGTGTGCAATAGTTTGAACTTACCTGGAAAAAGTAGGACTCAAGCCTGGCACTATGCTATGATATATAAAACTATAAAACATGTATAATGAATTGAAAATGTAATACAATATGTCCAAGCACCTTCACATTATTCATTTTATTATGTAACATTAAATTTAGAACCATTAAACATTTAAGCTAAAACTGAAAGCAAAATATAGTGTAAATTTATGGCAATTTATATCACATACTATAGCTGTTATTAGAAAAAATACAAAGATGATTATTCTCTAAGATAGTCTCACTGGGGAATCAAATCACTCTTAAGAGTAGGTAGCATGCCCACCATAGATGTCTGATACAAACAAAGTCAATGGTATCTTTTCTCGTAATCACAGGTCAGGCATCTTCTTTTTAAATTTTTATGTATTTTATTTTTATATTTATTTTACTTTTTTTATACTCTTCCCCTCTGTATATAGAGCCTTTGTATTATAGCTTATGTTTTTATATTTTGGGATATTTCTGTGTGTTCAATGAGTGTGCTTCTGTGTCTATATTCCTTAAACATTTTCGTTTCCATTTTTTTCTGTTTGTATTTTTTGTCCTATTCTGATGTATTTGTTTTATCTTATTTTATTTCTTAGAAGCCTATTTGTTGTCTAAGGAGAGAAAGAAACAAGTTGGATCTAGAATGAAGGGCAGGTAGGGAGGAACCGGAAGAAGATGACAAGAACTCCATTATCGGGATATATCACATTAAATTAAGAACCCACTTTCAATAAAAGTAAAAGTTTCAGAATTAAAAAAGAAAGAATATTATATAATAAAAATAATACTAACTAAAAGCAAGTGCCTTGGGAAAGAATAGAAGCAAGTACAGCCTAAGCGTTACTTTGGCTGAATATATATGTACTTTGGGTATGAATATGTACTATATTTAGATATAATTTCCTATCAATAAAAGCACAGATTTTCAGAATGCATTTATTATTTACTTATTTTATTGGTTTGTGCATATATATGCATGTGTGTACGTGAATGCCTATGCATGTGTGTCCGTGTGAGTGACTGTGTGTATGTGTGTGTGTAACAGGACATGTGCCTGTGTGACACAGATTGTCACATTTCTTACTGATTGTTTGAAATATGAACCCAAGTCTTCTGGTTTGTGCTCCCCACATCCTTATGCCCTGTCATGTTTTAATTGTTAGATCTTTTTTCATATGATTTTACTGGTAGTTTGCTTTTCTATTTTTGTTTAAAAATATTTTTTTCATATAAAACATTCTGATTTTGTCTTCCCATCCTCCTCCAAGATCCTCTCCACCAATCCCACAACCTTTCTTTCTCTTTCTTCTTAGAAAGAAATAGGCATCTATAAAACAATAAACAGTAAAATAGGATAAAAAAAAACAAAGAAAACGAACACCAAACAGAAGGAATACAGGCAAACATACAAAACAGTAAAAGGTTTAAAAATACCTCTAGATACAGAGACACCCACAGAAATCCCATAAAATCACAAAATTGGAAACCATAATATAAATGTAAAGACCCACAAAGAAAAGAATAAAAAAAGTGAAAACTGTAAAAAATGCAATTGAATTTATTTGTACTGGGCATTTACTGTAGAGCACAAGGCCTGTCCTTAAGTGTGGTTTGTATAAATTGTTAAACTCCATTGGGGAAAACATTTTCCCTTGGAAGCTGCTCTCTTCTAGAGACAGATTAGGGTCTAAGGATGGATATTTGTAACTACTTCTCTTCTCTCAGCAATGAGAGCCCATTTAGCTCAGCTCTGTGCAGGTATGAGAATACTGCTGTAGTCTCTATAAATTCACATGTGTATTAACTAGTTCTGTTTTGAAGGCACTGATTTCTTGGTGTCCTCCATCCCCTGTGGACCTTACCTTCTTTCTGCCTCTTCAATATTAGTTCTGCTTTCTACTGCTATCTAATTTTAATTTTATTTTAATGAAATTTTTGGTGGTTGTTTTAGAGATACAATAGTCCATAGATTTATTCTTAATTTTTTTTTTTTTTGTTTTTCTATTAAGAAATAGGAATAGGTTTTTTAGCGGGAGTCCCAAACCCACGGATTCCTGGCCGCAGCAGCTCGCTGCTCACAAACCCCGTGGGAGAGAGCCCTCATTGCCTGGACAGGTAGGCACTCCTGAGACTGCAGAGCAGAAGACACCACCAACACTGCCCACCCCTGCCCACATCCCTGGCCCAAGAGGAAACTGTATAAGGCCTCTGGGTTCCCGTAGAGGAAGGCCCAGGAGCAGCAGCTCTGCTGCTTCTGAGACACCGCCGGAACCTGAAGGGACTGACCAGATAAACAGTTCTCTGCACCCAAATCCCATGGGAGGGAGAGCTAAACCTTCAGAGAGGAAGACACGCCTGGGAAACCAGAAGAGACTGCACGCTGCACACATTACTGATTCCAGAGGAAAACACCAAACTGAGAATAGGACCCCTATTGAAGGAATCAGAGAAAGAACTGGAAGAACTTGAAGGGGCTCAAGACCCCATATGTACAACAATGCCAAGCAACCAGAGCTTCCAGGGACTAAGCCACTACCTAAAGACTATACATGGACTGACCCTGGACTCTGACCTCATAGGTAGCAATGAATATCCTAGTAAGATCATCAGTGTAAGGGGAAGCCCTGGGTCCTGCTACGACTGAACTTGATTGTTGGGGGGAGGGCGGCAATGGGGGGAGGATGGGGAGGGGAACACCCATAAAGAAGGGGAGGGGGAGGGATTAGGGGGATGTTTGCCCGGCAACCGGGAAAGGGAATAACACTCGAAATGTAAATAAGAAATACTCAAGTTAAAAAAATTTTTTTTCATCATATGTGTTATAAAATGTACCAAAATACCTAGTGCCTTTGTTTAAAAATATTTAATGTCTATTTTATATTTTGGGAATATTAAGAAAATATTTAAATCTCCATTAAACTACTTTTTAAAAGGAAAAAAAAAGAAATAGGAATAGAATACTAGCATTTGACCATTGTAATGCAAATGTAGTCAGGTTCTATTCCCTGTGAATTGTTAAGCAATTCATAAGAGGCTGTGACATCATTGAAATAGGAAGTCTTGACAATACCTATGAGTCAGTAGCTATTCCAGGGCTGAGAGAACAAGGAGCATATGGTGCTTCACCTCTAATCAAGAATCAATGGATAGCTGCTGGCAGACTATACAGTCACGTTCAAGTGCATGCACCATGTTCAGTGTGATCAACACACACACACATGCACGAACGCACATCTGCACGCATGCCCACAGCCACGCACACGCACATACACACAGACATATAAAGTTCAGAATTTTTTTGGAAGGGTGGTAACTTTTTTCTCTTATTGTTCTTCTCTTTTTTAGTTTAGTTTCAATTTCTTGTTCGTATTTTATTGTTTTGTTGAGTTTTGTTTATTGGAATGACGTATAAAGTCGAGCAGATAGGATCTTGTAGGAGGTTGGGGAGGGAAAATTTGGTTTATTTTTAAAATAAGAATATATTTTAAAAAATTAGAAGAAGCACAAAGCAAGCTTGCTATTAAACTACTTATTTCTGGCTATGAATTCTGCATGATCATTTTAGTAAATTGGAAATCAAGTGTAGATCAGTGATCTTATAAAGCTAGAGGCTTTTTGTCATTAAATTTCTCAGAAAGGTAATTGAAGAAAAGAGTTGTGGAAGGTCTTATCAAGTTTTGACCAAGCCTTTTCATAATTCTTATTCATTTTTCTCTATAAACTCAATTCAGCATAGTGTGCAAGAAACTGAAAGTTAAACAAAATAGGTACCACAGAATATATAAGTTCATGATGTTAAAATTCAACCCAACCAGGAACAAAATAGGTGTCACTGAACATATCAGGCATAGACTAGTTAGATAACGACACTGAAAGACAAAGAGATAGATAGATAGATAGATAGATAGATAGATAGATAGATAGATAGATAGATAGACAGACAGATAGATAATGTAATTATATAATAATAGAATATATGAATATATAATATAATATATATTATCTGTGTATGTCATATGAGTATAATAGTAATGGAGATCATTTTTAATTTCAGATGAATTTCAGTTACAAATACTTCATAAACTTCACAGATAATAAAGAAATATATGAAACCAATTAAAATCAACATTTAAATACCTAAAATAATGAAAGCTGTATTCTAATCTTTCTTTTTGACACTGATCAGGTATTTTTTGTACATTCTTTTAAAATTTATTTAGCCATGTACATTTTTATACATATTATTTTTATGAAGGACTAGGTGGTCTAGAAAACATTACATAGGCCAGGGCAGCCTTCATATAGACTAATATAGACAGGATATAGGCCGAGATACCCTGCTCTTGAGTGTTGGGATATTAAGGATGGGCCACCATACTGACCTGCAATCATTTCTGTTTTGTACCCATGCTAAACCAGCCAATTAAGAATTATTTAGACATTAAGCTCTGTTTCTTTATAGCTTCAGCATACAGGTCAGAGGCAGATTCGGAAGATATCTGCCTATCAAATTGTAAATTTGAACAGAGGAACAGAAGAACTATACAAAGTTTGGTTGGTAGCCAGTATTATATTTTACTTTATTATTGTAAGAGTAATATAATAAAAATACAACTTAGTTTAAAATTGTAGAGACAATGTTTCTTTTATTTTAAAATCAAAAGAGAGCCCAAGGGTTAACAAGAAGAAGTAAGAGTAGTAGAAAATGAGAAGAGTGGATCTGATAGCATTTTCTGAGAATGTGATACAAATATCATTGTGAGTGAAGGGGTAATATGTTAGCCTAGGATGTAAGGAAAGTATGGCTATCTTTGACGAGGTCAGGATTTAAGTGATAATAGGTATTATTTCTGTTACCGTTTTAGATATAGGTTTGGGAAATTGGGCTGTTCATGCCAGATAGTCTCTGTTTGAACAGGAAGGGAGAAGATAAGGTCACTATCTAAAATGATAGGGGTGAAATGATAGGTATCCAGATCGGGAACGACTGTTAGAATAACTATAATAGAAACACAAAATTTAGCTCCCAGTGAGCTCCCGAGAGTATCCTTAGATGGCTTCTATGCTGTAGATTAAGATAAAAAGCCTTAAATGTGTAAGAAATTGGAGACAAAATTATGTTTAGATACATTTTTCCCCCTAGCACTACTATTCAACAGGCTGAGAGTGTAGGACTGCAAATTACATTTTGTGCGTAGGAAATGAATAGGGAAGGTGGGAAAGTGATTTCTATTTTCTAACTGGAGCACTTGTGGCAGATGCTGACACCTTTTACTAATGAGTTAAAATGTTATGCATAATCATCAGGCGCTCATTGATTCTATACAGTCAGTTGTTGGTCACAGAATTTACACGAGGGAAGAAGCTGTGTCACAGTTTCAGTGTGTGGCAGACAGTTACCCAAACACATGAAGGGTAAAATTATGTTTATAGTAGCACTTGGGAATTAAGTGCTGAAACTCATCCATTCTGTAATTTGATTTTGGCACCTCCTTTTAATCTCCCCTGGATACAATACAGCGCTACTAGCAAATGGCATATTCCACTATGACTTGGAGTTTGGAGAGGTAGTGAATTGCTGTTGGTATTACTTGCATTTTTAAAACTTATGGAAAGGCATGATGAAATTGAGCATAAAAAATAAGAATAACTTAAATGTCCAAAATCAAAAGAATGTCAGTCCTCATAGAAACTAATTCAACATCTCTGTTTTAAATAGTCTTTTAAGTAATTTACACAGAGAACTATTTCAAAATCGGTTTCAAGGCTGCTCTCTTCTGCTGGGATTGTTCTTAATGTGTTTAGTTTAACTCATTAAGTTATTTATAAGAAATTGGAACTACATATATGTTATTAACTTCATAATAATAATAATCTTTTGCATAAGATAAAAATGTTAAAGGTAAGCTATCTTGAAGCAATTTCTTGTACCCGGGCTAAAATTACTTAAGGGAAAGACATTCCTTTCCCTACATTATCATAGAGTCAGAATAAACTTATCAACTCCAGAGGATTCTGTACCTAAGTCCTATATAAATATCAGTTAACAAAGGATGATGGCCAAGATGGTAACTGCTGAATATTAACATCCTTAAATGGGGATAAGTATGTAGTGATGTCCTAGAGTGTAATTATTTAACACTACTATTAACTTTCCAATTCTAGTCTTTCTTATGATTTTTGTTGCAGCAGTATATTTAATATGATGGAATGTTGAATGCAAATAGAAATATTCTTTTCTTTAAAAAGCTGTTTTATGTATGTGTTACTTTGCAGTAAGGTGATAATGCTTAAGACTTTGTGGCCTGGGATGCCACATCTAAGAATGTCTCAGCTTAATATTTGATAGCCATCATATATTCAAATTCTACTGAATCAGACATAATGCAGTGATTCTCCAAGTGGCAATTATCACCATCTCTTCATGATGATTTTCTAACATTCATGAAAAGAAATATCAGAAGTGTGATAACACAAGCTTATTAGTCCCTACATTTGTCCCTGATATATCAAAAGTCTTGAAGGAAAACATAAGAGGCATTAATATATACTGAATGTTAGCATATCTGGACATTTATATAGTTTGATAACATGAATTGTACAACTTAATTGTGGTTCTTCCTCCCAACCCTATGTTCCCATAAATAAGGCTCAGACTCAAAATATATTTAAAAATACTTTGGCCACATAGCTAGGATCATCTCTGACTAGATCCTAACTTGAAACAATCCGGATATTCTACTTTACATTCTGTCACATGCTTGGGTACCCGTGCTCAGGTAACATGTTTCCCTCTTGTCACATCTTCCTGGGTGAATCTCATGCACCTTGCTCTCTCCAGAATTCTTTCTGCTTCCAGGATGTTTCACCATCTATTCTAACCTTTCCTATAGGCATGGTTTTTTGACAGACGATACATTCATACAACACACAATATATTCTTTCTATAATTCTCCCTTTTAGCCCAATAAAAGGCTCTTTTCTTTCAATGTAAAACTAAATAAATTTATGAAGACTACATGACATACTTTATAATATTTATTCCATAAGTATATCCAATTTGGATATAGTGTTCTATTATCTATTCTTTCTTGGTGAGTACTAGGATAAATTACTCTCTATTCTAACTTGTATTGACATCCTAAAACATCTTTTTAGACAGAAGGCATTTTAATAAATTCCAAATAACTCAAGTTTAATTGTGAGAATATAGCTATCCAGTTTTCAAACATATCAGAGACCTGAGAAGAAATAATAATTACCTGAGTAAGCAGGAAGTGGAGAAAAGCAGCTTCCAAGATTGTATAAAAAACAGCTATAATTGGCTTCTTGAAATCCTCAGAATTGTATCTATAGTGTGAGAGCCTCCATCTTTAGCATTCTGGCCCACTATATCAGACAGACATATTTGTGAAGCAGGAATTTTGAAGGCCTTGTTCATTCTGTCTTATCAAAGCTTAGCAGTCAGCTTCTCTGTTTGAATTTGTCCTTTCTGAACAGTATTTTGCCTGTAGATAAAGTTAGGGCATTTTCTGTGCCTAGTAGCTAGTTTGACACAGGGGATGCCACTCCACGTGGAGGTCACTAATGCTCATCATTTACTATGAAGTGGAGTGAAGTACTGTCAGGAGTAGACCTGTCTCATAACCAAGAAAGATCTTTTAATAATGAAGCAATTTTAGATGTGCACTCTCTGGATTTCTGAGGTTTTTGAAGACCAACTATCTATAGTATATCTATAGCATATCTGAGTTTTCAAACACTGTTTATTCTCAGCCATTTACTATCTGAATAACCCTGAAAAGATCTTATTGTAGTTAATTAAACTAGTATCTAATATGACCAAAACATATGTTCTAACATGATGAGAAGTATTTCTTATTTAGCCCTAATGGTTTGTATTTTGTAGTTCGCCACCCCTAACAGTTTGAAGGAGCAGCTTTCAAAAGGACTAGAATTTTACATTACATCTTTAAGAATAACTACAATCTCTCAAAAAGTCGAAAACATATTTACACTATGTACAGCATAAATTTGTAACAATATACAACACCCTATACCAATTTATCAAAATTAATGTTTTCCTGCATCAGTATAAAAAATTCTGTGACAATGATCAAAATAACCTTATTCTGCATAAATATACAAAATTCTAAACTATGTAACAACATATAACTTCAAATTTGAATCAAAATACAAAGATCCTAACAATGTAGAATTATGGGTACACATTTTTTGTTTAAGAACAGCTTGAATAATCTGCCCCTTTCCCCTTTTACTTTCAACCCCTGTACCCTTATTAAGAAAGGAAAATAGAGAAAAAGGAAAGAGAGAAATCCTGAGTATAAGCTCCCTATTTTTTTCCTCCAGGTTCAAGAATATAATTATTTGTAACCAGCCCCTTAAATGATCATAAACATCCAACACCAATTTAATGACCAAAAATCTTCCTCTCCACCGCTTGGTAACAGGGTGTAGATTTTTTAAAATTGCTTCCTGCCTATTTTATACATAGAATTCATTTGTGGGGTGGGTGGGTGAAAAAATGAATTAAGAAAAATGATTAGTCTTAAGAAAACTAGATGTAGTACTTGTTTCCAGTTTCTCTGTATGGTAAGAAAGTGCACGTTTAAATGAAGTCCTGATTGGAACAGTCTGAAAATCTGGACCAAGTGAGTTAGCTGATTTGAAGCTGTCCCGGAAGCAAGTTTGTAAAACATGTAATATTGATGTAGTCTGTGGTAGGATCGGACAGGAAGGTTGGAACAGTAAATCTCAGCATCTCATCAGCCCAGCAGGTGAGTGTTATCAGGGCTGTCCTTGTGGATTATTTCTTCTGTGAATATAAAACTTTCTGAGGGAATATATATTTCTGTCTTAACATAATGTATTAAGTGTGCAACATGCACAAGTCAGTTGCTCCTCCTTATTTAAGCAGGGGAAAGACATCTGTCTTTCTTTATAACTGAGTTTGGATTGTATAACCAAACTAATATTAATCTCCATTCATGCCATATGAATGGATATAATATAACAATAAGTCATGAGAATTCTAGAGTCAATAAGATTATTTACTGTGCATTCCTGAAATTTGGTCTGTAGACAATATTTTATGACTCAGTCAGTTCAGGACCGTCAGCAAATATATCATCTATTTGTTTGGTCATTTTGATATTATCCATCTTTTTGGTTGCCAAAATCTCCAAGGGCTTTTCCTCTATCATATCTGATCCTTGTTACTTTGAATGGGAGCCATAGCCCTTTCTTTCCTGTTGACACCAGCCAAAGCCTCTCCCAACATAATATACCTTTTGTCCAGCAGTTTGAGGTCATCACAAATATAGACTGATCCAATCTGACATCCTCTTTCTGTCTAGGTTGGCTCCATTTTGACCTCTCTTACAGGATGTACAATATCACTTTTATCATCAAGCATATAACTGTATTCATGTTGATAAATCAAACAAGACTGTATAGAGTCTAAATATAGTCTGCTACAATGATATATATTGTCACTATTTATTGAGACGGTTTCTCTGTATAGCCAAGGCAGTCCTGGATTTGGTGTGTAGATTGACTGGCCTTGAATTTACAAGGAACCTATCTGTCTGTGTCTTTGTCTTCCGAGTATTGAGATCAATGGCATGAGGTTATTTATTTAATATCAATGCACCCTTGAAAACATTTATGTCCATTTTATTCTCTTTCTCCTTTCTTTAGAGATGATTTTTAATATGGATATATCTATGCCTCCTATTTTGTTAGTTCAAACATTGTTTAATATATTCAGCTTTCTGTAACTCCTTTGCATCTTAGTGCACAAGGGTATCTTACTTGTTCAGAGGTCTCTGCCTGGGTTATGTGTCATTAGTCTGTCAGTTCTACCATGGATGTCCCACTTTCCAAGGTGGTTGGCTGAATAAGCAGCATTCACTCCCTACCTCATTAAGGGTAGCAGCTCCTTAGTCCACGCCATTTTATCTAGGTCATTGTCAGTGTATTCAGTCGAAAATAAAGATGGCATATTGCATTTAGACATCATTTGTTATTAATCCCATGTCTTTTTTTTTACTTATTCATTTTATATCCTGCTCATTTACCCCTCCTTTTCAGCCCTACCCACAACACCCCCCCCCTTTATTTGCTGGGTAATCTCAACCTCGGCACTTTAAGTCTCTGTGAGGACAGGTGCTTCCTTTCTTTCCTACTGAGGCCGGACAAAGCATCCCAGTTAGAACAATGTATCCCACAAATAGGCACCAACCTTTGGGATAGTCCCCCAGTTCTAGCTATTTGTGACCCACATGAAGGCTAAGCTGTACAGCTGCTACATATATGTTGGGAGGTCTAAGTACAGCCCATGTATATGTTTTGGTTGGTGGTTCAGACTCTGAGAGCCCCAAGGATCCAGGTTAGTTGATTCTTTTGATCTTCCTTTAGACTTCCAATCCCCTTAGCAGCTGTAATCCTTTCTCCTGTTCTTCCATAAGACTCCCAAGCTCCATTTGCTGTATAGAATTCAGGCATGAGTAGGGGGCGTTGCAGCTCCAGGAATAGAGGGAAACCTGGGATAGGGGAGGCACCTAAGAATCAATGGGAGTATTCTTAGCTATGGAGCGTGGCAATGCTGCCTCTTGTGGCAAGGCAGGAACCTGAGGGGAGCAATAGGGACACCACCCACAAACCGGTCAACCCAAAACTTATCCTGTCTACAAGAAATGCTGAAATTGGTGATGGGACATCAACAGTGGGAAAGGCCAACAAATAACCAGTCCAACCTGAGACCCACCCCATAGACAAGCACCAATTCCTGACACTGTCTTCATTGCAGACAGAAGTCTAGTGAGGCTGTCCTCCGACAGCCTCCACTCAGCAGCTGACTTAGACAGACACAATGCCTTGTCTTTTTAAATTTAAAACAATATCACATTGTCTCTATGACATGTGTGTTCATTTGATTTATTTTTCTTCTCTGACAAAAGACATTTGTATTCTGCATGCTAATCTGATAATTAACAGGCAATGCAGTTGATAAAATTAATAGTGAACAGTATTTTTTTTAATTTTCTGTCCAGTGGTCTCTGGATTCCTTAGTTGGGTGCCTTTTTCTCTTGGAAAGATAAAAGCAAGCAACCTTGAATCAACCCTAATTCTGGGTCCTTACATTGACTAGTACAACATATCTATTCTAGGGAAAAATGCTTTTTGGCAACAGCGAAAGCATTTGATCTTTGCAATTGAAATTATAAATATGCACGATGTTGATAAATGCACCTATATTCCCTTTTCTCTTTATATAAATTTAAAATTGATATTTTTTAATTAGTAAGGACATTCTTATTTATTATTAAGCAAAACCCTACATAGTACCTTTAAGGAAAAAAATGTGTCCTTTTGAATTTTAGATTGTCTTTTTAAGTGGCAGTATCTAACAGCTGAGGGTTTCTGCCCTGACTTTATTTTTTTCTGGGAGCCACCAGGCAGTTTTTCTTTCCCAGCTCTGAACAGTCTTAACGTGCTATCTGCGGGCATCTACCCATCATCACTTCAAGCCCATGTGTCCTGCCATGCTTGGCTAGGCCTGAGCCTCTGGCCCATGCTATGAAGGAGGATGGAGGTGGGGCCTTTATGATCTTCTCAACCTTTGGCCAGGAAGTCTGCAGACAGCAGGCTCCTCTCCTGGCAGGAGTGCCACTGCATCTGAGATCTGGTTGCTGCTCCTGCATAGCTCTGGTTTTGCAGTTGTATACCTTAACTGGGCTGCTGGGCCTATGGCAGATTGGTGAGTATTTCTACATGCTGCCTACTGTCTATAGGCTTCCACTCTCCCTAGAGGCAGGTTTGTAAGCAGGAGCCTTCTTTTTAAAAAGTTTTAAAGTGCTGTTCTTTGATTTTGTTTGTTTGTTTGGATGGTTGGTTGGGTTTTGTTTGTTTGCTTTGTTTTGTTTTGTTTCGTTTTCTGACTTCTTTTCTTAAAGAGACAGAGCTTTAGAGTTGTTTTGTTATGGGGGAGAATCAATGCCTCAATCTGGAAAGTTTAGTCTTGTTAGTTTGGTTTTATATTCCATGTTGGGTACCATTTATAAGGACTTCATTCCCCCTATTCTTCCCAGGCCCATGTTCACAGAAATAAGACTCAGGCTTATTTACAAATACTTTGGCCATATAGCAAGGCTCTTCTCTAACTAGATCGTAACTTACAATAACCCATTCATTCAATCTACACTGTGCCATGTGGCAGGTTACCTGTTCTGAGGTGCGATGCATTCATCTTGTCATATCTTCCTGGGCAAATCTTCCTCCCACACCTTGTTCTATCCAGAATTATTTTTTGCTTCCTGGATGCCACACCTTCTATTCCTACCCTTTCTTTTAGGCCACAGGTTTTAAATCAAGAGATGATGCATCCATACAATAAACAAGATATTCTCTCTAGACAGAATAGTTGTTTTACACATCCCGTGGTGGAAAACTAGAGAAAACAATTACTGATTTCTTTTTCTGTCTTTTCAATGTTCATAAAAATACTTCTTTGAGAGCTTTATACAACATATTTTGACGATGTTGACATTCTTTCCTAATCCTTCCTAGATTTGTCTCCTATTCTCTATTGAACCAACATTGTTTCTAAAACATAAAATATAAACTAAACAAACAAATGAAACAAAGATGTTCAAGAAACATTTGTATTGTCCATTTACTTTGGATGTGTGTTCTTCCAGTAGACCAAAGTTAGGTCACAATAGCCTACATTCTGAGAGAAATAGTCGTTCCCTCTCCCATCAGCTGATTCTAACAATCTCATGGCTAGGGATGAAACTTGTGTACCCAGTTCCCTTGGCATGCTGGGATGTGGTCTCTCTTGGACTTGTGCAGGTTTTGTACATGCTGTCACAGTGTCTCTAAACTTGTATGTATGTGCAGTTGCCTTCCTGTATCCAGTTGACAATGACCTTGCAGTCACTTCTATCTCTGGCTCTCCCCCTGTCTCTACCCTTTTTTTCCGTAATAAACCTTGAGCCTCTAGAGGAGGGACATAAAGTGTTTATGTTCTCTTCAGTAATGAGCATTGTGCAGTCTCTTTTGCTCATTGTACCAATCACAACGCCAGTTCTTTCAATCTTCACTTGTACTTTTACTCATCTGTTTTCTTACTCTTATCACTAATAGAATTATGGAATGTCTTTAAAATTATACACTTTTATGTCTTCATCTTTCCCAATGAAATGCTGTCTCAGATACTGTCAATTCTAATTCCCAGATACAAAAAATGACAGGTGATAGATAACTAACTGGGCATACACATAGATAAAAAGATAAATATGAAACAAATCACACACATAGAGATATAAACTATATATATTTAACCTATGCATGTAAATCATAGCATAGTCTATAATTAATTGCCACTTAAGAATAAATTTTGTACAAGTGAAACCAAATGTTTGGGGTCATATAGAAAACAGTATTTTAGAAACTTTTCTTCATTTTTGGGAATTTCACATCACACAACCCAATCCCACTCATCTCTCCAGCTCTTCGTAATCACCCTCAACCCTTGCAAACATGCCCAAGAAGAAGTTATTTAGCAAAAATTCAACAAAAGTAAACATAAAACATAAAACACATCTCAGCACAAAATTTTTAGTGTGTCACAGTGTATGCCCCAGTAAACCCTACTGTCCACATCTCTTTATATGCAAAGCCTTACTGCAAGGACTCATTAGACTTGTTTGAGGTCTCTGGCTTCAGCTACACTATCAATACCAGATCCCCACCAGGAACCCTCTCAAACAACCTGTTGTTGCCTTGTGTCATAGCAATCCTACAGCTTTGCGACTCTTTCATGTACTCCAGGAGCTCATAGATGAGGTAGATATTGGGGAAGTACAATTCAAAGCCCAGGACTCAAGCCTGGGTGGGAGTTGAGTTGGTCAGTCTGCCAGCTTTCTGGCATCTACATGACCAGGGTGAGTACTCCAACACTACCCATCTGACCCACTGAGTGCTTTAGCCAGCAAGAGGCAAGGCCAGCTCTCCTACTCTCATGGTCTAGGGGCTGGCATTACCTACACCTATACCTCCACATCCATATTTTCTGTGATGCCCAGTCAAGCTTTGCATCCATTTGGGTATTGGCAACCTTTCCAACTCTCACATCCACTGGTAGTCTCACTGTATTTCTGCCATCAGAAATAGCTTTACCTTGCTGCCCAGACAAGGAACAGAACCTGTTCTCCCGAATGTTGCAGCTGGTGAGGGACAGAGTTAATTCTCCTGCTCTCATCACAGTTCTCTTTTCTGTTTGTCAACAATGCAGGAGGCCATCTCTCTAGTGCCCATGCCACCTAATTGTAGACAAGAGAGCTCTCTGTTACTTTTTGCCCACCTTGCAGAAAATATATTTGAAATTATTTTTTTCTTAGATTATTCATTAATATATATGGTGTCAAGGAATTTTCAGTTCATTTCAAATACCTTTGACAATTTTCAGAAATGATATTTCTTTGGTCTTCATCTTTCATTTTTAACAAGTTATACAATGGGGTAGAAAAATCACCTTCCCTCTAAATTTGGAATATTTTAAGAATTAGAGAGAGGTAGACTATATTCATGTACTCAATTGCTCTTTAATTTGTTTTTCTAGTAGGTTATATTTATCACAATATATATTTCTTATTTAGATGTATTATATACAAACAAGTCATGAAAATTTAACCAATATAAGAAAATATTTATGCTGTAAAGGAATATTGAGAGACTTCCATTTTGAATCTTTTCATATATCACTTCAGACCTAGAAAAATCAGTATGTTAATGGCTTCTTTTTAAACCACTCTAAATGATGATAAGTGACATCAGTTTCCTGCTTCCTTGAAATAAACTAGACTTTTCTGGTGATCCATAATTTAGATACATCTTCATATTTGCCTGAAGTTGCATTCATATAATTGACACTCTGGGCATCTGTGTGGCTGTTTGTGTAAAGTGTACATTATAGATGGCTAATTACCTTGTACAATGCCAATCAATATTCATTTTCCAGATAAAATATAAAACCTTTCAGAATCCTTTCCAACATATGAAGAGCTCATTCATTATGGTTCATGTTAATTGTTTAATATTTTCCTAATTCATAATATCGAGATTTTTGCACTTTGTACAATTCACATTTACACACACACACACACACACACACACACACATATGAGACATGATTTTAAAAGAACCCTGTGAAAAAGGGATTATAAATAATTCTCTCCTTTGAAATTTGTTGTATAAAATTAAGTGTCACTAAGATTCAGTTAATGGAAATATTAACATTTAGAGTAATCACGTTTAAAACTGCGGCATTTTATTGTTTAGTGTTTGTTCAAGTTTTCTAAGTTATATATCAATCACATTCTTTGACATATTACAAAAAATTACAGTAGCTATGTTCTAATGCATATTGATAAAAATTCAAGTACAATATCAAATTTAAAACATATATACACATATTATATATAAAAGTATATAATTCCAAGATGTGTAATGGAAAATGCATATTTAGATGCTTTAAGTTAGATGTCTGTAAATGATCTCTACTTAACTGAGAATATCAAATGAAACACAATGCTTATTTATATCAGCCAAACAATTGTTACTTAGCTATACAAAGGTTGACCTAGATTGCCTTATGATAAAATTTATGAGAAATATTCATAAAATTACATTTTCGTTAGGTGGATCCAGTGGTGTATGGATACTAAAACTAAATCATAGAGTTGAAAGGAGATTGAATGGGAGGCAGGATTGGAGCTGGATAAGATAGGCTTATGGTAGAGAATAAAGGCATATATACATATATATGTATGTATATATGCACACACACATATATATATATGTATATGACATTTTGAAGGACCTAATTTTTACCATGTTTTCTGCTATTTGAGAATTAAAGCCAAGTTTTTCTATTGATAAATAGAGGAGTATCTTTCAACTAAAAGAACACATTTTCCATAGTGTGTTTTCAATATGAAGTTGTTGATGATGTCCTTACATAAACAACATCATACTTATTCATGTATCTGTCAAACTCAAGAATTTAAAAAAAAGAATAATGTCATAATCACACATATTAAGGAAAAAGTTATGAAAATACAGCAAATTGATGGTTATACTTTAAAGTTTTTATTGTAATTTAGATGTAAAATTGCTTTGCCTGCATGCATGCCTGTGTTTCTTGTGAATGTGGTGCCTGTAGGGGCCAGATGAAGATGTTGCTTGTTTTGGGGTTTGGATTACAAATGATTTTCTGCCATATAGATCTTAGAAATTGGACCTAAGCCTCTGGAAAAACATCCAGTACTGTCGACCACTGACTTGTCAATCTATAAACCGCAAGGATGGTTAATCTACATGAGTATTTGCCAAAATATAAAGATATATATGTAAATAGGTATATTTATATCTTCAGGTCATTTGATGTTTTAGAATAACTAGTTATTAAGGGCTACTAATATTGAATATTTTATATCAAATAAATATGTTTTAATACAGATATTACTAATGCATTAAGGATATATTTTATTTACTTATTGATTGATTGATTGATTGATTGATTCACCTGACATCCTGTTCACTGCCTCCCTTCCCAGTCACCCTTTCCCAAATCCTTCTCTTCTCCCATTATCCTCTGAGAGAGTAGCCCCCCACTGGGTAAAGATATACATTTTAAATTAATTTTATGACTAATTATAGACAGTTAACAGTGATTTCTCTGCTATCCAGTATTTGTACCAAAATAAATGAACATTTTAATGAGTTATAATTCTCAACACAGGTATTTAAAAACAACTATGTCTAATAGAGCTGAAGATATTGTATTTATATATTTTTACATGTAAAGTATGTTGTTTTAGCTTTTTCTCCAATATAGAGTAAATTGTGATTATTTTAAATTCATATTGTAACATTTAAGAATTTTAATCTGGGGGTTGGGGATTTAGCTTAGTGGTAGAGCGCTTGCCTAGGAAGCGCAAGGCCCTGGGTTCGGTCCCCAGCTCCAAAAAAAAAGAACCAAAAAAAAAAAAGAATTTTAATCTGGTGACACTTGAAATAAGGCATTCTAGATAACACAGCTCATAAAGGACATAGAATTTTTCCTATTATATGTGTGGGTCTTTGTAACCAAACCAACTTCATAGATGTAAATGAAAAAGAACTTTCTGAGTTGTAGTTGAGAGATTACACATCATTTTTTCCCTCACCTCCTTTTACAAAAGACCAAATTATATATTAAGTATTGGTTTCAAAGGAGATGTGAAGTGTTTTACTGTCTAGATATTGTCAAAACAGTAAAGTATCTGTTTCTATTACTAACATTAAGAAAGTATGTTGAAAAAAAATACCAGTTTCAGACTACAGTCATATTTTTACTACCATAAATACTTGATATCACTACACTGGAAAAGCAGTATTTAGATTTAAAATCACATCTCATGGTGATGATTTTGGACTTTAAGAAGTTCATAAATAACTTTCTTAAAGAAATACAGGACAACACAGATAAACAGGTAGAAGCCCTTAAAGAGGAGACACAAAAATCCCTTAAAGAATTACAGGAAAACTTATCCAAACAGCTGAAGGAAGTGAACAAAACCATCCAGGATCTAAAAATGAAAATAGAAACAATAAAAATGTCACAAAGAGAGACACACTAAAGATAGAAAGCCAAGGAAGAGATCAGGAGTCATAGTTGCAAGCATCACCAACAGAATACAAGAGACTGAAGAGACAATCTCCAGGGCAGAAGATACCAGAGAAAGCATTCACACAATAGTCAGGGGAAAAGTCAAAAAGCAAAAAAACTAAGCCAAAATATCGAGGAATTCCAGGACAAAATGAGAAGACCAAACTTAAGAATACTATGTATATAAGAGAACAAAGATTCCCAACTTAAAGGGCCAGTAAACATCTTCAACAAAATTATTGAAGAAAACTTCCCCAAAATAAAAAAAGAGATGCCTATGAACACAAAAGAAGCCTACAGAACCCCAAATAAATTTGACCTGAAAAGAAATTCCTCCTGTCACACAATAGTCAAAACACCAAATACAGAAAACAATGAAGAATATTAAAAGCAGTAGGGGAAAAAAAGTCAAGTAACATATAGATGAAGACCTATCAAATTACTCCAGACTTCTCAACAGAGACTGTGAAAGCTAGAAGATTCTGGACAGACCCTAAGAGAATACTAATCCTAGACCAGGCATCTATATCCAGCAAAATTCTCAATTACCATAGATGGAGAAACCAAAATATTCCATGACAAAATAAAATTTACACAGTAGCTTCCCACAAATCCAGCAATAGAAAGGATAATAGATAGAAAACTCCAAGAAAAGGAGGGAAACTACACTCTAGAAAAATCAAGAAAGTAATCTTCCTGCAACAAACCCAAAAGAAGATAGCCAAACAAAAATAATTCCTCCCCTAACAACAAATATAACAGGAAAAATTTCACTATTCCTTACTATCTCTTAATGTCAATGGACTCAATTTCCCAATTAAAAGACATAGACTAAAAGACTGGATAAGTAACCAGAACCCAGACTTTTGCTGTATCCAGGAAATGCACCTCAGGGACCAAGACAGACATTACCTAAGAGTAATAGGCTATGAAAATAATCTACGAAAATGAACTTAAAATTCTGAACATCTATGCTCCAAATGCAAGGGCACCCACATTCATAAAAAAAAACTTTACTAAAGCTCAAAGCACACATTGCACCTCACACAATGTTAGTGGGATATTTCAACACCCCACTTTCATCAATGGGCAGATCATGGAAACAGAACCTAAACACAGACAAAGAGAAACTAAGTTATGAACCAAATGGATTTAACAGATATTTACAGAACATTTCATGCTAAAACAAAAGAATATACCTTCTTATCATGTTTCCTTCTCCACAATTGACCATATAGTTGGTCACAAAACAGGTCTTAACAGATACAGGAAGATTGAAATAATCCCATGCATCCTATCAGATCACCATCAACTAAGGTTGGTCTTCAATAACAACAATAACGACAGAACACCCACATATACATGGAAGATGAACAACACTCTAATCAATGATAACTTGTTCAAGGAAGAAATAAAGACAGAAATTAAAGACTTTGTAGAATTTAATGAAAATGACGCACAACATAGCCAAACTTATGGGACACAATAAAGGTCTGTTAAGAGGAAAACTCATAGCTATGAGTGTCTCCTTAAAGATACTGGAGAGAACATACATTAGCAGGTTGACAACACACCGAAAAGCTCTAGAACAAAAAGGAGCAAATATACCCAAGAGGAGTAGAAAATGCAGGAAATAATAAAACTCAGGACTGAAATCAACCAAGTAGAAACAAAAAGAATTATACTCGAGACCCCAAAAGTACAACAATGTCAAGCAACCAGAGCTTCCAGGGACTAAGCCACTACCTAAAGACTATACATGGACTGACCCTGGACTCTGACCCCATAGGTAGCAATGAATATCCTAGTAAGAGCACCAGTGGAAGGGGAAGCCCTGGGTCCTGCTAAGACTGAACCCCCAGTGAACTAGACTGGTGGGGGGAGGGCGGCAATGGGGGGAGGGTTGGGAGGGGGACACCCATAAGGAAGGGGAGGGGGGAGGGGGATGTTTGCCCGGAAACCGGGAAAGGGAATAACACTTGAAATGTATATAAGAAATACTCAAGTTAATAAAAAAAAATAAAAATAAAAAAAAAGAATTATACAAAGAAAAAAAAAACCTGGAGCTGGACTTTGAAAAAAACAACATTCTTTTTCGTTTATTGGCTATTTTTTATTTACATTTTAAATGTTAGGGTTACCTGCTATCCCATTCCACTCCCCCTATTTCTATGAGGATGCTCCCCCCATCCACTGCACCCCATTTTTAATAGGGTTATTTCGTTCTCTGGAGTCTAACTTTTTGGATTTTTTCTATATATTGGATATTAGCCCTTTATCAGATATAGGATTGATAAAGATCTTTTCCCAATCTGCAGGTTGCAGTTTTGTCCTGATGGCAGTGTCCTTTGCCTTACAGAAGCTTTTCAATTTTATGAACCTTAGCCATTGATGTTCTGTTTAGAAAAATTTTCCATGTGCAGTTGTTTTCCAAGTTATGTCTTACTTTCTCTTCTAATAGACTCAGTGTATTGGTTATCCCTGTTGTGTTATATTGAGCCACTTTGACTTTTATTTGTAATTTTATAGTCTACCAAGTAAATTTGTATGAGATATGAAAGCTTTAACCTGGAAAATGGAAAATTAGTTATATGATTTATCTCAGGAGAAGATTGGGATATAAGAATTTGTTTTGTTTCATTAAATTTTAATCAGCTTTCATGTGACAACTGGTGGTTTCCCTGATTAAAGTGATTCTTTCAATGTGTTGATTTAAGTCCTTTGCTGCGACCAATGAATTCCAAATATGCACTATTTTAGACAACCATCTGTCCCCCTGAATTCAGATTTTACTTGACTGCAGTCCTAGGATACAGACATTTCAGTTCTAATTAAATTTTGGTTTTCAATGTTGTATTTAAAACTTACAATCTGTCAAGTAATTTTCCTTTAAACTCAGCATGAATAACATTCCCCAATCATGAATTTTACTTTAAGGAAGCCACCAGCATTTAATAGGCAGTCAACTCTAATGAATCACAGACTTTAAGGTTTTCACAATATTAAAATTGTATACCTTCGAGTCTGTGAGTGTGTAAGAGAGCACTGCCTTACAAAAGAGCCAGCATAGTGCTGTTGGCACCATATCCTGTGGAAGTTGTCATATTGTGTATATAAAAGATTTATTATAATAGCACTATTTGAGACCGCAAGCAACAAAGCCCTAGTAGATTACATAGTGATAGTCGGAAGAAAAGTTCCTAGCTCTTGTCAAGTTTAAGACTGAAGGAACTGAAATCCTTAGTCACAAGGGAAATGCAAATAAAGCTACTATTCTATTATATCTTACACCTATCAAATAGCTACAACCAACAAAGCATGAGAGCTCATACTGGATAGGATGTGGAATACCAGGAGGGGCATTCATTTTAAATACTGGTGGGACTGAAAACTTATACAGCCAACATGGAAATCAGTATGGCAGTTCCTCAGGAAAATTGGAATTGGATATACCTCACAATCTAGTGATAACACTTGTTATAGTTAGGTTTAATATTGCTGCCAAAAGACACAACCAGCTATTCTATTATTATAAAGGAAAATATTTAATTGGAGCTTGTTTCCAGTTCACAGGTTTAGCCCATTATCTTCATGGTGGGAAGCATGGTGGCAGACACACAGAGTTGATACTGGAGAGGTAGCTGAGCATTCTTTAGAAAAATGAGAGGCTATAGGAAGACAGAATGACCCTTGGCCTGGCTTAAGCATCTCCAACCGAAAAAGCTGACACCCAGTGACAAACCAACAAGGCCATACCTCCAAATAGTGCCACTCATTATAGGCCCATGTGAGCCATTTTCATTCAAACCATTCCACCTCTTTCAGGCATGTATATAAAGACTTTATTCTACCACAGACGTAATAGTAAAATAATCCATGCTTGCTTGCTTGCTTGCTTGCTTTCTTTCTTTCTTTCTTTCTTTCTTTCTTTCTTTCTTTCTTTCTTTCTTTCTTCCTTTCTTCCTTTCTTTCTTTCTCTCTTTCTTTTCTTCCTTCCTTCCTTTCTTTCTTTCTTTCTCTCTTTCTTTCTCTCTCTCTCTCTCTCTCTCTCTCTCTCTCTATATATATATATATATATATATATATATATATACACATACATACACACACACACACACACACACACGCGCGCGCGCGCGCGCACGCGCCGCGCGCTCACTATGTTCATGGTACCCTCATTTATAATAGCCAGAATCTAGAAAGAACCTTTATGTCCTTCAACAGAAGAATAGTTACAGAAAATATGGTACATTTACACAATGGAGTACTAATCAGCTATTTAAAATAAATGACTTCATGAAGTTCACAGGCAAATGGATGAAACTAGAAAATATCATCCTGAGTGAGGTAACACGTGGTATATACTCACTGATGAGTAGATATGAGGCAAAAAAGCACAGATTATCCATGATACAACTCGCAGACCATATGAAGCTCAAGAAGCAGGAAGATCAAAGGGCAGATGCTTCAGTCCTTCTTAGAAGGGGGAACGAAATAACCAAGGGAAGTAGAGGGAGTGAGGGAGGAACTTGGGAGTGAGAGGGGAGGGGGAGGGAAAAAGTATACAGTATCATATGTGGGAGAAGATAACAGAGATGTATAGAGGGTAAGGAAATTGGACAGAGGTATGTAGCAGTGGGGAATGGAGAACTGGGGTTAGCCACCAGAAAGTACCAGATGCCAGTGAAGCAAGCACATCCCAGGACCCGTTGGGGATGGTCTTAGCTTATGTCCTCTTCTATAATCATTGAACACTCTCACACATGAACCTATGCGTATAGACACAAAAATAAAAACTATTTTAAAGAATAGCATCGAAAAAATCATTAATGGCCAAATGAAAAATTTTATTTCACTTATTAGTGATTAATTTTATAGAATAAATGTTAGTTATAATAAAGGCAATGAATAAAGTTTATTAATCAATGAAATGAATCAGATGAATATTGTAAAATAGAAGTTAAGAAAGGTTTGATTTATGGTTTTTCTACTTCCCTGATACTGGTATACTTTTACTAGAAGGAAGGTAGTTATGAATGTATTGCAAAAGAAAGGTAACCCTAAGACATGTAATATGGGTCATCAGTGGAAATACTGCGCGGTATTAAATTGAATTAAAGGAGAAAAGAGACACAATAAAGTTACAGATTTTAGATTTGTGGTTGCTGGACAAAGGTCAGAATAAAAACAAAATGTTAATATAATAACACATCAATTTATGTAAAGAAATATAGAAGTGATAACAGTGTATGAATCACAACAATATACTGCTAAATGCATATGAATTACATGATTACTTTATTCAAAAGCTGCAGTGAGAGTGAAAAGTATTGACCTAAATACACCCTGTGTATAAAAAAACAGTTAAATGCACAAATGTAGCCACAGAAAAAGAAAAATAGAGTGAAAAGGATGAAACATTGAAAATTTGCTTTTCCCAGGTGATTGTACAATGATTAGTTTCAAGTAAATCTGACTTCAGATAAAAAAAAAATATTAGAGCTAATGATCGTGCTGGTAAAGGAGAGGCCAGGAACCCTCATCCAGTAGAAGTCCCTACCATGAGACAAGGAAACACACAGAATGGCAGGAAGAATCTGAGTAGACAGATCTTCCTCTTTATTTTGTCAGTACTTTCTATAAAACACAAGTTTACAACTGACATTAAGACAAAAATGAACAACAAAAACAACCACAATAAAGAAAAACACAAATTTGACTTCACTTTCTAGGTCTTCTCTTCTGAAGGTTACCACCAAATTATTATCTGATTAAATAAATATTTAAACATGGTTGCTAATAAGTGGTGTTTTGAGTCTCCCAGGCTTTTATTCATAAATATGCTATGCTCATCTATTACCCTGTCTGGTTATACATGTGTAAAGGCTATATATAACCCTCATTGTGAGCTAGAGGGATGTGCTGCACTTAGTATACAGAGCAGTTAATATAAACAATCAGCATTAAATGTCATTACACATAAATGTCTATGTATTGCTTATTTTATTGGGATAAATTTAACCTGTTGATAACAAATTATTGACACCGACTATTAGGTAATAGAAATCAGCAGTAGAAGAATGTTAGTGTTTGGAAAATATACACAAGAATGAATAAAAATATTGTGCAATTGGACTAGTTATTCTGAAGCCCATTAAGGCACATGAGTTGACAATCCCTTCCCCTGAGGACCTTCCGCTGCCAAATTCGATACACAAAACACTTCAAATACAATAAGAACTAAACTCAGCCTCCACCCCAACACAGTAAAAAAAAGTCCAAAATCTGGACTTGAAATCCCACCAATCCAAACCCTGGAAATCTCCACCCTGGCAAACTTTGTGCCCAGCCCCCAGGCACACTACTGTAGTTGGATATGAGTTAAGATTTAAACCTTGTAACATGACTGGTTCTGGAAATAAGTAAATGAAGCTTTGTGCTTCATCCTAGTCACACAAGTGCTGGGTAAGCAGAGGTGAGCTACCAAACCATAAAATTCACAGTACAGTGAGTTTCAGTTAACTCATTGAGGTGTACAATGCTGTAGCACTGTTAATTTTAAAATACTTTTCATCTTTCCTCCAACTACTAATCGCTGGAAAATCCTTGCTCTCTCTGCCCCTGGTTTCATGAAATATTTAACATACATTTTGATTTTATAGATTTCTCTATTGTGGGTATATGTATAAAAACTGTAAATATTGCAAACCGAAATATGTACATTTAGCATTTTTTCACTTAGTGTAATTTGGTTTTCTTTTTAATTGGATATTTTATGTATTTACATTTCAAATGTTACCCCCTTCCCTGTTTCCCCTCCAGAACAACCCTCTGGCATCACCCCTTGCCCCCTGCTTCTGTGAGGGTACTCCCCCACCAACCCCACCCACCCCTCCTGCCTCCCTGCCCTCGAATTCCCCTACACTGGGGAATCGATCCTTCATAGGACCAAGGGCCTCTCCTCCCATCGATGCCAAATAAGGAAATACTCTGCTATATATGTATGTGGGTCCATGGGTCCCTCCTTGTGAACTCTTTGGTCAGTGGTTTAGTCCCTAAGAGCTCTGTGGGGATCTGGCTGGTTGATATTGATGTTCTTCCTATGGGGTTACAAACTCCTTCAGCACTTTAAATCTTTTCTCTAACTCCTCCATTGAGTCACAGTGTTCATTCCAAGGATTGTCTGTGAGCATCCACCTCTGTATTTTTCAGGCTCTGGCAAGGCCTTTCAGGAGAAAGCTATAACAGTCTCCTGTCAGCAAGCACTTCCTGGCATCCACAATGTTTGGTGTCTGTATATGGGATGAATCCCCAGGTGGGACAGTCTCTGGATGACTTTTTCTTCAGATTCTTCTCAACACTTTCCCCCAATATTTCCTTTAGAAAGGAGCAATTCTGGGTTGAATTCCAAATTGGAAATTAATGCCCAGCCCTATCCTCCAATTTGAGGCCTTGCCTAACCTCTGGATATGGTCTCTATAGATTCTCCCTCCCCTTTGTTGGGCATTTCAGCTAATCTCATCCCTGTTGGATCCTGGAATCTGGGACTTTCTGGTGGCTTCCCTCAGGTCCCCATCCCCCATTGCTACACACTTCTGTTCAAATTCTCTTATATCATCCCAGTCTCCTCCCATACCTGCTCTTGCTGCTTTTTTTCCCCTCTCACTACCCACTTTCTCCCAAGTCCTTGCCACCCTATACCTCTTGTGAGTATTTTGTTCTCTCTTCTAAAAAGGACTGAAGCATCCACATTTTGGTCTTTCTTCTTCTTGAGCTTCATATGGTCTCTGAATTGTATCTTAAGTACTCTAAGCTTTTGGGCTCATATCCACTTATCAATGAGTGCAGACCATGTGTGCTCTTTTGTGACTGTGGTACCTCACTCAGGATATTTTCTATTTCCATCCATTTGCCCATGAATTTCATGAAGTCATTGTTTTTCACAGCTGAGTAATACTCCATTGTGTAAATGTATCACATTTTATGTAGCCATTCCTCTGTTGAAGGACATCTGGGTTCTTTCCCGCTTCTGGCTTTTATTAAAAAAAAGGCTGCTATGTGGAGCATGTGTTCTTATTTGATTTTCAAATTTTATACAGTTTGCATGTTGCATCATTCAATGGTTAATTGCTTTAATGGTAAAATCAAAACTTGGAACAATAACTTATTCATTCACAACTTGATATTCTGGTTCACTGCATTCTCATTGCTTGGGATATTTATATTTATAGTTTCTATTGACCTTTATTTTGGATGCATTTGTATTTGAATGTGAATTACTGGACCATACATTAATTCTGTGTTTACTTTCAGGAAAAGCATAACTGCTTGGAAAATATTGTTCAGTTTGAGATTCCCAACAGGCACAGTCATTTTATTTTTAACAAATATACCCAATACATACATGAAATAAAAGAAAGTTTATTTGTCATGTGGAACCTAGAAATTTAGGCAATTACATGTATAAAAGTATAAGCCTAGATTCATATGCCTCATTTGCCTCAAAATCAGTTCAAAATGCATCAAAATGAGTAGCATAAGATAGAAAAGAACACCTTGCAGGCATGCACTCATGTAGCAATCTCAGGATCCATTCCATGAACAATATGGAAGCGAAACTACAAATTAGTAGTTTTAACTTTCCAAACTTTGAATTATAATTTCAAATACAAAATGATTGAATAGAAATGAAACCATAAGAGAGAAATATATGAAATATACACCATGATCTAGACATATTAAAGAATTTCGAAATAACTTAAGAGCTGACTCATCAGATTACAGAGATTTTAAATTTCTGTGAGCTACAGAAACCAATCACCAGAGGGGCCTACATAGTGAGAGAAAGCAAAGCAAGCACCACCACCACAGCAACAAAGACCAATAAACTATTAGCAGCTCAATTTTTTGAATTGTTATTTCATTGCATGATTCATTTATCTTGCATCATTTTGTAAGTTTTTTGACTTATTTTCAAGTTTCTAATTATCACTGTTTATAGTCCACTGAGGAGCCTATCAAAAACATTCTTATCATAATTTATTTGAGTTTTTATTATTTGTTTAATATATTTTTCCTCAATTATCTCCATTTTATATAATCTTTTTTTGCTTACATTATCAAATTTTGAAATACAATCCCTTAATACTTGAAGCATAGTGCTTATTTGTTTTGTTAAGGGATCACCATGTAGTCTGAGTTGCTCTTGCTTTACAGGCTCAGACGGTCCCTTCTGCTCAGCTTGTTTTACAGCCGACACCGTGCAATCCTGCTATTGCACATGCTAATGTACACTGTTTTCTATTTACTCATTTGAAGGTTCATGATCAGTCTTGAATGACGATCACGCTGATCCTTCTTACATCCTGCTTCAGCTGTGCTTTTCTGTAGCTTTGAGCTAAAATGGGGGAGTTAGTCATTTCATTCAGGAAAATACAATTTATTGTTCTGTTAAAGGTCTTTATAGAAAGGACATTATATCTGAATATCAAAAGGCAGAATTGTGTAACCTAGACTGAAAGACTTTAAAACACGGTTCAAGTGACCCTATTAGAAAAGTATCATGAGATCATCTCCTGTGTTTAATATGTATTTTAACATGCCTGAAAACATGGAGAGACCTTTGTTGGATTGTCATACAGGGAAGCTTCTTACGGTGAAGCCAACGAAAGTACTATGTCTGCCTGGAGATCTGTCACTTCCTATATACTTCACATTTTGCCTCCAGTAATTTTTCACAATTACTATTTAAATGCTCTCCTAGCACTTGGCTCAGCTGTATCTATCTCACTATTTGTTCACATAAGGTGTCAATTTGTTTGGCCTTGGCTACTGGCTCAGCAAATGGTTTTGGTCCCCAGCATTTTGGGGATGATTTTTTAACTTTTTAAAGCAAAAATATAACAACTTTTAAGCATTTCCCATAGTGGATATGAAAATGAAATTCTAACTAAGCCTTTTTACATATGACTACATAAGCATTCCAATTAAAATTTAAGGATTGTGTGAGTACTTATGGAAAGATTGGCCAGAGAGATGACTCAGATGTTAAGAATTCAGACTATCCTACATGATTTAATTAACATTTACACCATATTCTCTTTCACAGCAGAATGTCAATATTTCTTTTTAACTCACATACAATATTAACAGATTATCACAGCTGCCATGAGATCATGACTTAAACAAGATAAAGCCAATCATCATTGCAGCATGGATTTGGAAGGTGCTACTGAGACTAATCCCAAGCTAGGGCTTATGGGGAAAGAGAGGCAATTTCTTTAGAGATTTGGCTCCTGGTAGGTTTCCCACTCTCTAATGGATGCTGCTATGACAATGACAAATTGGATTCAGTATATTCTAAAATAATTCAATAAGAGAACAAGGAATTGACAGGCAGATACAATGAGGAAACATGGGAGAGAGGAAAAAAAAAGAGGTAGAACAATGCAGCCTAAATTCATTGTGCACATGAAATTCTCAAAGCCTAAATAAAAAACCACACTAAAAATAATGTGGAGAGTGTCTATGACAACTAATTCCCACCTTTGGCATTTACATTTAGGCACATATCACATGCCTACACACACACACACACACACACACACACACACAGAGACAAACACACACACACACACACACACACACACACACACACACACACTGGGGAAGAGGGAGGAAGGGAGGGAGAGAGAGATGCAAATGTTTTCTCTAAGTCATTATGAAGTCAAAATATGTTCTTATATGCCAATTATGGTTGGCGATTTAAAAAGTATTGTGAACTCAAGGAATATTATATATATATATATATATATATATATATATATATATATATATATATATATATATATGACTGTGCCTATCATTGAGATAGCAGAAAAAGGCTAGGATAACTTTTTTTAAAATGCCAGAAAAAGCAGAGACCAACCAAGTTGTGTAGACCAGTTCCATAGCAATTGAATATCAAGGATACCTTCCAACCTGTAGAGCTGCTGGCTGGCTCTGATGTTAGCCCCAAGTTTCCAGTTTTTGTGTGCAGTCATTCATGATAGGATGTGATTTGCTGATACAAATGTCTTTGAGTATTTTCTGCTCTTATAAATTACCCCTTACTTATTTTCTCAGAAGTAACTCAATGAAAAACCATCAGTTCATCAGGTTGATCTTTATTTATATCCTTCTGTTGGTCTGTCTTCAGTTTTGTTTCTCAGCAGAATAGACATTTGTTTCCATCTTCCCAGAAATAGTGTCTCATGTCAGGGACCGACCTTGGGCTATGGTTCACTGCTGCTTACATACTGCATGTGTCTTCATTCCTCAGGTAAATATTTCAGAAACACTCAGAGAAATATTCAGAAGTGAGTTTCAGAAATGATTCTTAATCGGTCATGTTGACAATCAGGATAAAACAAGTAGTAAAAATTTCAAGAGAAATACTTTATTATAATATTTATAAATTACATGTTGTAACACAACTTTCTTCTTTTAAAAAAAACTTTATTAACTTGAGTATTTCTTATTTACATTTCGATTTTTATTCCCCTTCCCAGTTTCCACGCCAACATCCCCCTAGCCCCTCCCCCTCCCCTTCTATATGGGCTTCCCCTCTCCATCCTCCCCCCATTGCCACCCTCTCCCCAACAATCACGTTCATTAGGTGTTCAGTCTTGGCAGGACCAAGGGTTTCCCCTTCCACTGGTGCTCTTACTAGGCTATTCATTGCTACCTATGAGGTTGGAGCCCAGGGTCAGTCCATGTATAGTCTTTGGGTAGTAGCTTAGTCCCTGGAAGCTCTGGTTGGTTGGCATTGTTGTTCATATAGGGTCTCAAGCCCCTTCAAGCTCTTCCAGTTCTTTCTCTGATTCCTTCAATGGGGGTCCCATTCTCAGTTCAGTGGTTTGCTGCTGGCATTCGCCTATGTATTTGCTGAATTCTGGCTGTGTCTCTCAGGAGAGATCTACATCCGGTTCCTGTTGGCCTGCAATTCTTTGCTTCATCCATCTTATTTAATTTGGTGGCTGTATATGTATGGGCCACATATTGGGCAGGCTCTGAATGGGTATTCCTTCTGCCTCTGTTCTAAACTTTGTCTCCCTATTCCCTGCCAAGGGTATTCTTGTTCCCCTTTTAAAGAAGGATTGAAGCATTTACATTTTGGTCATCCTTCTTGAGTTTCACAACTTTCTAATACTTGTTATATTCCTGATATGAATATATGTATTTCCTTAGTTAAACTTATAAATTAAAATTTAATGCTTTATCTTTTTTACTTTGTGTTCCAGAACTTTCCCTTTTATGTTCACATGGAGTATACACAATGAACATAGTTCATATATTACTTTATATTCTCAGATTATCATATAGGGATTATTCATAACACTATAATTTCTACTTTTGGTATACAATCCTTATGTTTGGTAGAGTTAGCAAAAAGTATATTATCATAAACTTTACAATAGTTAATATTTTCTAGTATTTTATTATGATAATCTACTTTTATCAAAATGAAAGATTCAGATTTTATTTCAGCATGAGTTTAAAAGAAAAATTATAAAGTGCTATTATATTAAAAAGTTTAAATCTAGTTGACAAGAAGTTGAAATTCATATTGGAAATGTTTGAAGTGCTGTACGATATTTATACAACTTTGATTTCTGATTGCAGAATAAATATACTTCATTTCAGTTTGTTATTTTAGAACTATATCTTGGTGGTAAGAAAGAAAGTAATAATTTGTCACAAGAAAGCTATAATTATGTGTATTTATATTTAACCTTTGTAGATTCTGCTCATTAGCATCTCATAGCACTGGCAAAATCTATATCTCAGTAAACATCTTCTGTATAATGCTGTAATGACTATGGTAATATTTTATTTATCCCTTTACATAAAGTAATCTTTCAGAGTCAATAGTGCAAACTTCCAAGAACTAAGCTTTGAGTGGCAATTACTACTTCACTACCAGCAAAACAAATTCAGTTCTATATAAAACAGAAAACATCATTTGTTGTGTTGTATTTTGTTTGTATGTTGCTATTATTATTGCCTTGAGATGAGAAATAAATACTTTGTACCATTAAGAAACAGTATGATTAATTCTAAGTAGTCCATCTTTACTATTTTGAATGTGATCCTCATGTGTGGTGATGCATTGTTAATCATAAAATGGTACAGGGATAGTGAAACTGGCAGAATCTGTGTCATCTGACATACATTCATACATGCATCACCATGCATGCATTTATAAGGGGAAATAATCTTATTGCTTTAGTCTGGGTCATTTTGTCATGTGTGTTCACCTGTTATGTCCCTCATTGTAAGCAGCATGTAAGATATACCTACAGAGAAAGAGTAACTTATTTCACTGTGTGTTGGGAAATTTCAGTCTATAGCATGGCCTGTGACAAAAGAATACCATAGGGCAATGGGTCTCTTTCTCTACATAGCCTTGTGTACGTTATCAGTTAGCAGACACTATCAGCTCTTTGAAAATGAGTCCACAGTGATCAGAATCTTTCACAGGGCCATATATGTATACTGCTTTACTCTGTATCTAAGTATTTTCCTTCAGTATTTATGTTTATTCATGAAAACTGTAGTCATATTTTCAAAAAAGAAATTTGAAATATGATAAAGTAATTTTTAGTATACCGTATTTCTGGGCACCATACTAAAACCTACCTTTTCAATGGCATTATGCTCATATTCATTTAAATGTAAGCGAATGTTCTTCATGTGCTCATACATGACTGATAATCAAACTATAATTTCATTTTCTGTAATGACAAGTGTTTGTTTTGGTAAATAAAACCATGCTTGAGTTGGATCAATAAACTTGAACATTATTCTAATAATTATGTGATTAAAGTGAATTTTAATTTTGTAAGTATATAATGAATATTATATTGTTAGATTAACATGTGTTTTGTGAGCTCATTGTAACACTAGCTCTGGAAATAGAGTTGGCCCCTCATTTCAAACCCTAATATTTTTGTGTCAAAAGGTGTCACTTATTTAGGAATGGGATTGATCTCTTAACTCTATATTAGATATGGAGAAACAAAAGCAAAGAGCTCAAGTAAAATTTTTGTGTCATTCAGAATAATTAGAAGGCAAGCCATATGTAAGGCATAACTCTCAATTACTCCATGAGCAGAATCATATACAGTGAAAGTTAGAAGCCATAAATCAGCTATGTGAAGCTGGTCATAAGCAAAAAGCTCTGCCTAGAATTCCACCTGATTGCCTTTACCTCATCTGTTGATTTCTGCTGGGTTGTGAGTGCCTGAATTGATTATTTTTCTCTAGATGAAACCAAATTTTTATATTACTAGGAGGTTCCAGTGGATGGGACAGCCTTCTCTACTGAGGAATGTCTTTATCAGGAACTCCAATTTATTTATTCAAGATGTTCCAAAATCCCCCAATTTTTAAAGTTATTGTTTTCGGTTATTTTTTTTTTACTAGGAAGTCCATGGGGGTTGGGTAGGGGATAGATGCAGGAGGAATGTGCTTTGTTCAGGACTCTTGATGGATACATTCATAAACCAACTTTTGCTTTTGCACTTAAGGTTTAGGGAACATTATTCAAGAGGTTGTTTTGTGAGCTCATTGTAACACTAGTGAAAAGACTGTGTGAGACAGAGATAACGGAGTTTGCTATGACACCGTGTCTTCTCTGAATGTCAGGGATATACACATGGAGTCTCACTAGCATGACTGTCTAAACATGAACAGCAGAAGGATAACAACAATAAACCTGCTAAAGTGGAAAGAGGAAAGACCATGAAACCCCATGCTACACAATGAACTACAGACAACTAAGGAATATAGAGCATGAGAGAAAACGTCATGAAGGGGGAAAAGCATAGCCATTGGTTTTCCAGTAACAAATGACCAGCCCTAAAAAACAAAACGAACAAACAAAAACCATTATAACAATTATGCTATTATACAGATAGATCAAGTTGTAATTGTGTGTATTTGTGTGTGTGTGTTGGGGGGGTGGATGGGTGTGTTTGTGTATGTGTGCTTGACAACAATTGATGGATTTGAAAGAGAGGCAAGAGATATAGAAGAGCATTTGGAAAATGGAAAAAAAGGGGAGGAATGATGTAATAATATATTCTCAAAAAGTAAATGAAATAAAAAAATAACAAACAAAACCAGCAGAACTTACAAAGAACTGAGGCTTACTGAAAGAAACAAACTAACAAAATAAAAACAAAAAAATTACAACAACAAAACTTTTGTCAAGTGTATAAGTTAAGATAACTACATCCCTGAGAGACTACATCCCTGAGAGACTACATCCCTGAGAGACTACGTCCCTGAGAGATGTGGAACACCTTGCCGGCATGTGCTGTCATTTTGATTTTTAATCTTAGCCATTCTGACACGCTGTCATATGAACAACCGGACTGGAGGTATTAGTGTGATCGAACATGCATTCCAGATGCATAATGTGATCTGTGTTTTCTCTGCCATAGTGTATTTTCTGAAGGCAAACCATCTTTATAAGTTTGAGATAAAACCTACCATAGGAGACACATATACATGATAAAATGATGACTTATTTACGTTGCTGTATTCCTATCTCTTAAGGAGTAGTTCATCATTGTGGTTTTGCTAAGTACAAATTTATACAAGCACTCCTCCTCCCAAATCATTAGTTTTCCTTTGTTCTCTAAACATTGAAACATTTGTGTTTTTTGAGTCAACAAGTAAATAGGTTTTTGCCTCTGTGCAATCAGTATCTATGGATTAAGACAACTGCAAAAGGCTAATACTAGGGAATGTTTGTGACTGTACTGAGTACAGAAAGACATATTTTCCATTATACACATACAATAGAACACAGGAACCACCACCACATTTACAGTGTTAGTTATCATATGTTATCTAGACAGGTATGTATGGAAATAGTAGTAAACACATGGCAGTTTACAGAGCTTTGCTATCCTCTAAACAGGTATGCAGATTTTGGTGTCTCTGGAGATCCTTGACCTGACTACAGATTCCAAACACTTATTCTCTGAAAACATAAAATGATTTAATCTCAATGTTTCTGGACTTTAGATTCAGTCCTTTATGATTCTAATTAGTGTGTTAGAGTAAGGGAAAACAATCTAGCAATATAGTTAAGTAAGAATTAATAACAGGGGGTTGGGGATTTAGCTCAGCGGTAGAGCGCTTGTCTAGCGAGCGCTAGGCCCTGGGTTCGGTCCCCAGCCCCGGAAAAAAAAAAGAAAAAAAAGAAAAAAAAGAATTAATAACAGGAAAGAGGCAATAATATAAGAACTTTAAAAGATTGAACTTCAAATTTATCTTACCCAAAACAAAAAGACTGAATGTCCAGTAAGCATTAATTCTGTTGACCAAATTCATTGAGTAAGATGCTTTTTTATTTTTCAAGAATATTTTGAATTATTTTCATAATAATTAATAAATTTTACTATGTATGAATAAAGTTGATAATTATCTATTTGATAATGTTTAGTTTATGTTGCTGCCGATTTATTGAAGGATGCTAGCAAATATTATATAAATACATTAAATGATGTAACCATAAAATAATTACAATTTAACACATAACTAGGAAATCGCAAGTACAATACACTTTGTAGTTATTTTTCTGTAATAGGCTGTAAGTATGCACAACATTAATCCTGTGTGATCCTGAAAATAAAAGTTATTTACTGTGCTTGATCTGAAATTTCCTTTATTTTTTATTCCTTTTGATCTTTTTAGTATGTTTTTTCTCTCTTTATTTCTACTTCAGGGTAGTGAAATACATGCCACCTGAGAATCAGGAAGAGTTTTGAGTGCCTCACATGAATAACAGCATAATTCTAGTTGTCAAAGGTGCTTTGATTAATGTACTGGAGTAAATCAGTTAGGCTTCACATGCTGGAGTTTGAAACATCTTTACGCTAGTGCACAGGAGGCAATCATTCTTATTCTATGGTTCTAAGCTCTGAGTGGAGAACTTATGGGTCTCTTGGTGATTCTGTCAAAAGTAAGAGACAAACATTTGCTATTACTACTCTGTCTCAAATCTCCACCTTACCTTAAAACCATTAACTAACAAGTCTACTATGGATATCTAGGCCACAAAATAGTACATCACAGAAAAATATCTGCTGGTGATGAATATCAATGGCAAGTGATTTTTAAATAAATAATATTGATATTCAGTCACCATTATATTTACATTATAATGAAAACTATGAAAGACACTTGAAAAGATTTAAGCTATGGAAAGTATTTAAAATTCTTTGCCAATTAAGAAAATCATATTAATGAATTGGTCCTATTCAGTGTTGAAACATATAGTGAAAGGTCTGGATTTCGCTTACAGCTTCACTGGTTTTTAGAAATATACAGGAGTCTATTGGTGTGTGTGAGTGTATAATACAATGTTGAAAATACATGGGAAAAACTATGTCAGATTTAATGATGTCCAATCTGAATATTGACAAGAGAGATGCAGGGTGTTTCTTTGCATAATTGGCCAGTCTGAAGTATATTGATGCCTGACAGTTTTAACATTTGAGTCAAATTAGGAACAAAAAATTTAAAAAATTTGCCTAGGTTGTACTTACTTGCTAATTAAAAAAGGACTTTCCTATGAAGAGGCTAATGACAAAATCCATCCTTACAGTATACTTTTAATTTCGGTTATCATGACCAGGTAGAGAAATAAGAACAATAACATTTCCATGAAGAGCAGTTCTAGAGTGAAAGCTAAATAGATGTAAAAATACAACAAAATTATAATAAAGACTGTGTCATGGGATTTTTTAATTAGCAACAATAATAACTGCTATAATGGTTGTTAAAAATTTTATAAAACAGTGTGACAAGCCTAACATTTTTCTATGGTATCACCCTCATTGTATTAATATACTCTAAAACAGTGATTATAATCTAAAGTTTTATGATTAGTTTAAAACTAAATATAGAAAAAAGAGATAATGGTAAAATATGGGTATGTAATCTAACATATCAAAAATTTATCAAAAATGTATGGCTCATTTCAATATGAAGTTCTTCCTTAGGAGGTAACAAAATCAAAATTAGAGTACATACTTAATGGGACAGAAGTTATTCTGGACAGAATAGAATCAAGTGGCAAAAAGTATGATGGGGAAAGCAAGAATCAATGAAAATGGATTCATCGGATTTTTTTCAAATCTAAGAAATTTTATTGCATTCATTAGATATGATATAAGAAATAAACTTAGTTATTATTTAAGGATAATGAGATGAATATACTGATGAACATATGTGTATATATATCCATATATATAATCAAGTAAACTAAAATTTAAACAAACTTTGATTTAATAAAAACTTAAAATGGCATTTAATTTAAAAAGTTGCAAACTAAAATATGAGTTAATTGCAATTTCCCAGAAAATAAATTGAATAACAAAAAATAGAAATATTTTGCTTGAGAATTTCATGCATGGATAAACTGTTAGGTCAATTCTATCCCACAATCCCTCTTCTTTTTTTCCCATACATTTTGCTAGTGTTTAACCCTTTTGTTTAAATTAATTAATTTATTTTTAAATACCAGACTTTATTCCTCTCCCGGTCCACCACCTGAGGATTCCACATCCCATACTCCCTTCATCCCCATCTTCACAAGAATGTCCCCACCAACCCCACCAGACCTCTAAATTTTCTGGGGTCTTCAGTCTCTTGAGGATTAGGTGCATCTTCTCTGACTGAACCCAGACCAGGGAGTCCTCTGCTGTATATGTGTTAGAGGCCTCATCACAGCTGGTCTATGGTGCCTGGTTGGTGATCCAGTGTCTATGAGATCTCAGGGATACAGGTTAATTGACACTGCTGATCCTTCTACTGAGTCTCCCTCCTCCTTTGCTTTTTCCAGCTTTTCTCTAATTCAACCAGAGGGGTCAGCAGCTTCTGTTCATTGGTTGGGTGTAAATATCTGCATCTGATTCTTTCAGCTGCTTGTTGGGTCTTTTGGAGAGCAGTCATGGTAGGTCCCTTTTTGTGAACACCCCATTGCTTCAGTAATGGTGTCAGGTCTTGGGACCTCCCATTGAACTGGATCCCACTTTGGACCTAATGCTGGATCTTCTTTTCCTCAGGCTCTTCTCCATTTCCATCCCTGCATTTCTTTCAGACAGGTAGAATTATGGGTCAGAACATTGGCTGTGGGATAGAAACACCATCCATCACTTGCTGTCATGACATTCTGCTGGAGGTGAATTCAATGTTTCCTCTCCCCACTCTAGGGCCTTTCATCTAGGGTTCCCTCCTTTGAGTCCTAGGAGTCTTTCACTTCCCAGGTCTCTGATACATTCTAGAGTGTCTTCCCAACTTCCTTCCAAGGTCTCCTGTCTCTCTTCTTCCTGCTGGCCCTCAGGGCTTCAGTCCTCTTCTCCACCCCCTACCAATAAAAGGTCATGTTCCCCTCTCCTTCTACCCTGTCTTTTTTACCTTCCCTGTCCCTCCCTACCTCCTGCTTGTGGTTGATTTCTTCTCCCTCCCAAGTGGAACTGAGGCATCCTGACTTGCGTCCTTCAGTTTATTGAGCTTTTTGAGTTCTGCTGACTGTATCTTGGGTAGTCTGTATTTTTTTTTTTGACTAATACCCACTTATTAGTGAGAACATACCAATGCATGTCCTTTCGGATCTGAGTTACTTCACTCAGGATGACATTTTCTAGTTCCATCCATTTGCCTGAAAAACTTAGTATGTCCTCTTTGTTTCTTTCTTTGTTTCTTTTTTGTCCAGAGCTGAGGACCAAACCCTGGGCAAGCACTCTACCACTGAGCTAAATCCCCAACCCAGGATGTTCTCTTTTTTAATAACTGAGTAGTACATTGTGTAAATGAACCACATTTTTTGTACCCATTATTTTGTCATGGGTCATCTAGATTGTTTGCAACTTCTGGCTATCACAGATAAGACCACTATGAACACAGTGGAACATATGCCCCTGTGACATGTTGTCACAACTTTCGGTATATTCCCAAGAGTGTTATTTCTGGTTCTTTAGGTAAGTCTATTTGCAGTGTTCTGAGGAACTCCAAATTGATTTCCAGAGTTGCTGTACCAGTTTGCAATCCCACCAGCAATGGAAGAGTGTTCCTCTTTCTCTACATCCTTGCCAACATATGCTGTCACCTGATGGTTTGATCTCAGCCATTCTGATTGGTGTAAGGTAGAATCTCGGTTGTTTTGATTTGCATTTCTATGATCACAAAGGACTTGGAACATTACTTTAGGTCCTTCTCAACCCTTCAAGATTCCTTGCTTACCTCTATACCCCTTTTTTTATATATAATTTTACTTTTCTTGGATATTTTATGTATTTATATTTCAAATGTTATCCCCTTCTCCCCCTCTTGCATACCCATCCCCCCCCCCTGCTTCTGTGAGGACGCTCCCATTCCTACCCAGCCACTGCAACCTCAACGCCCTGGCATTATCCTACACAGGGAAACAAGCCTTCACAGGACCAAGGACTTTTCCTCCTATTAATGCTGGACAATGCCATTCTCTGCTACATATGCAACTGAAGTCATGGGTCCCTCCACGTGTACTCATTGGTTGGTAGTTTATTCCCTGGAAGCTCTGGTGGGGTTTGATTGGTTGATTTGTTGTTCTTCCTATGGTGTTGCAAATCCCTTCAGCTCCTTCAGCCTTTTCTCTAACTCCTCCATTGGTTTCCCTTGTTCAGTCCAACTGTTAGCTGCAAGCATCTTCATCTGTATCACTAGAGCTCTAGCAGAACCTCGCAGAGACACCACTATCTAGCTCCTGTCAGCAAACACTTCTTGGCATCAGCAATAGTGAGTGGTTTGGTAGATGCATATGTCTATACCCCATTTTTTGATTGGGTTGTTTGTTTGTTTGTTTGTTTGTTTTGGTGGTGGTAAACTTCTTGAGTACTTTATATATTTTGGATATTAGCCCTCTATCACATGTGGGGTTAGTGAAGATTTTTTTCCCAATTTGTAGGATGCCGATTTTTCTTATTGACTATGTCCTTTGCCTTTCAGAAACTTTCCAGTTTCATGAGGTCCTATTTATCAATTCTTGATCTTAGAGCATGAGCTATTGGAGTTCTGTTTAGAAAATTTCTGCCTGTGCCAATGTGTTCAAGTCTCTTTACCACATTCTCTTCTATTAGATTCAGTGCATCTGGTTTTCTGTTGAGGTCCTTGATCCACTTGGACTTGAGCTTTGTGCATGATGACAAATATGTGTCTATTTTCATTTTTCTACATCCTCCCTTCTCCCCATTATTATTCTTTCCCAAGTTCATTGTTTTTTTTTCTGTTCATGTTTTGATTTTGTTTTTGTTTCCTTTTTAAAGTATCCCCAGGGTCATATCTTTGAATGACAGTGACTTTCCCTTCCCTAGCAGGTCATCTGATGCCATTCAATTCAACAAAATTTTACTACATGTCCTTGAATGATGCAAACTACTAAAACCAATTAAATTCAGATGCTATCATAGGTTAACATACAGCGTGTTGATATTTTTTCTAGCTACAAGCAGCTGTTTTTAAATGACTAATAAAGATGAACATGTATTGGTAGGAGTTTAGGTCATCATATCTCATTTTCAGTGAAGTTGCTACTACATGTCTATTGCACATTTTCTAGATGGACTGTTTGTGTTGCTTTGTCTTAGGAATTACAAGTATGTGTTTTTATATGCGTTTCTAAATCTTAGCCCTTGATGGATATGCTATATCAAGAGTCACTAAGTCTTGTTAGTCCCTTCTTTGTGATGAAAAAATCATTGAAAAAAATCTTTATTAATTCTATATCTATATCTTAATTCACAATCAATTTTTAGTGGTATAATTTATATATATTTTGTGGGGTTTTTACTTTTATTTTTAAAGTCCAGACATTGCCGCCTTCCCAGTTAGTTCTCCTACAGTTCCTCAGCCCATTCTTCCTCCCCTGCTTACAAGAGGATATTTCCCCTTCTCCCCTCCCCCTGAGGCCTCAAGTCTCTCAAGGCTCAGGCAAATCTTTTCCCACTGAAGCCAAACCAGGCAGTCCTCTGCTGTATATGTATCAGGGGACTCAGAAAAGCTCTCATATGCTGCCTGTTTGGTGACTCAGAGTCTGAGAGAACTCAGGGGTCCAGGTTAATAGTTTTCCTATGGAGTTGCCTTCCTACTCGGCTTCTTCCAGACTTTCCAAAAGTCAACCACAGGAATCCCCAGTTTCAGTACATCGGTTGGGTGTAAGTCAGCTGCTTGTTGGGTTTCTACAAGGATATGCAAGATAGGTTCCTGTCTGTAAGCACACCACAGCATCAGTAATAGTGTCAGACCTTGGAGCATGCCCTTGAGATGGATTCCAAGTCGGTCCAGTCTAGACCTCCTTTCCCTCAGTATCTTCTCCATTTTTGTCCCTGAAGTTCTTTTAGGAATCTATTTTTTTTTTTTTGGTTCTTTTTCTTTGGAGCTGGGGACCGAACCCAGGGCCTTGCGCTTCCTAGGCAAGCGCTCTACCACTGAGCTAAATCCCCAACCCCCCTGAAGCTCTTTTAGACAGGAACAATTCTGGGTCAGAGTTTTGATCGTGGGATAGAAATCCCATCCCTGCACTTGATGCCCTGTCTTTCTACTGGAGGTGGACTCTACAAGTTCCCTCTCCCCATTGTTGGACATTTCATCTAAGATCCCCTCCCTTTGAGTCCTGAAAATCTCTCACCTCCCAGGTCTCTGATACATTCTAGAGACTTCCCCCACCTCCCATCCCCAAGGGTATATATTTCCATTCATTGTGCAGGCCTTCAGGGCTTCTCTCTTATTCCCTCCCCCAATACCTGATCACCTTTCCTTTTTCCCCTTCCCCTCCCCTCTCCCACTAAGATTCCTAACTCCATCTGCATCCCGTGATTATTTCTTCTCACTTCCAGGTTCACATTTGGGCACCTCTACTTGTTATCCTTTGAGTTCTGTGGATTGTATTTTAGGTACATCCTAATTTTTGGCTAATATCCACTTACCAGTGAGTACATACCATGTGTGATGGTTTGCTTATGCTTGGCCCAGAGAGTAGCACTATTAGGAGGTATGGCCTTGTTGGAGGAAGTGTGTCACTGTAGGGTGGGCTTCGAGACGCTCCTCCTCCTAGGAGGAGTCCTAGGATGCTGAGCCTGTTTCTGACTTCCATAAAGTGAAGATGTAGAACTAAGCTTCCCTGCACCTTGCGTTCCTGGACACTGCCATGCTCCCACCTTGATGATAATGGACTGAACCTCTGAACTTGTAAGCCAGCCCAAATTAAATGTTGTCATTTATAAAATTTGCATTGGTTATGGAGACTTTTCACAGCAATAAGATCCTAAGACATCATGAATGTATTTTTGGGTCTGTGTTACCTCACTCGGGATGATATTTTCTAGTTACATACATTTGCCTACAAAACTCATGATGTCCTTGTTCTTAGTAGCTTAATAGTATTCCATTGTGTAAATGAGCCACATTTTCTGTATCCATTTTTCTGTTGTGGGACCTCTGGATTGTTTCCAGTTCTGGCTATGACAGATAAGGTCTCCATGAACATATTGGAGCACTTGCACTTATGGAAGAGTGGGGCATCTTTTGGATGTATGCTCAAAAGTGTTATAGGTGGATCTTCCAGAACATTTATTTCCAATTTTCTGAGGAAATGCCAGATTAATTTCCAGATTGGTTGTATCAGTTTGCAATTCCACCAGCAATGTAGGAGTGTTCCAACATTTGCTGTCACTTGATTTTTTGATCTTAGACATTCTGATTGGTGTAAGGTGTAATCTACAGGGTCATTTTAATTTGCATTTCCATGATCACAAAGGACTTTGAACATTTCTTTAAGTGTTTCTCTGCCATTCAAGGTTCCTCACTTGTAGATTTTCTGTTTAGCTCTATACCCCATTATTTAAAAAAGATTTATTTATTTATTTATTTATTTATTTATTTATTTATTTATTTAATGTATACGAGTACACTGTAGCTGTCTTCAGACACACCAGATCTCATTACAGATGGTTGTGAGCCACCATGTGGTTCCTTAGAATTGAACTCAGGACTTCTGGAAGAACAGTCGGAGCTCTTAACCTTTGAGCCATTTCTCTAGCCCTATACTCCATTTTTTGATTGGGTTGTTTTGTTGTCTTTGGATGTTAGCATCTTGAATTATTTATATATTTAGAAGTTAGTTCTCTATAGGAAGTGGCATTAGTGAAGATTTTTCACAATCCGTATGTTGCCAATTTGTCTTATTGACTCTGGCCTTTGACTTGAAGCTTTTGAGTTTTCATGAGGTCCCATTTGTCAATTCTGAATCTTACACCCAATGTTAAAGTATTGGAGAGATCAGGAATTCATACTCTAAATATACCTAAACATAATAAAAGCAACACACAGGAAGTAAAAACAGACAATATCAAATTAAATGGAAAGATACTGGAGGCAATCCCAATAAAATTAAGGATAAGACAAGGATGCCAACTCTCCTTGTATCTATTTAATATATCCTCGAAGTTCTAGTAATAAGACAACAAAAGATCACAGGGATACAAATTGACAAAGAATAAGTAAAGGTATCACTATTTGCAGATATGATTATATATTGCTTTTATTATGTTAGGTATGGACCTTGAATTCCTGATCTCTCTAAGATTTTTAACATGAATGGTGCTGTATTTTCTCAAATGTTTTTCAGCACCTAATGAGATGTCTTGGGATTTTTTTTCCTTTGAGTTTGTTTAAATAGTGGATTTTCTTGATTGTGTTCAATAATGGTTTTGCTGTGTTCTTGGATTCAGTTTGCTAGAATTTTACTGAATATTTTTGTATCGATTTCATAAGGGAAAATGGTCTGAAGTTCTCTTTTTTGTTGGGTATTTGTGTTGTTTGGATATCAGTGTAATTGCAACTTCATAGTATGAATTAGAGTTCATTCTGTTCCTGTTTTATGGCACAGTTTGAGGATTGCTGGCATTAGATCTTTCTTTAAGGTATGGTAGAATTCCACACCAAACTCACCTGGCCTAGGAATTTGGGGGTTTTGTTGTCGATGTTGTTGTGGTTGTTGTTGTTTGTTTGTTTTCCTTTGTTTTTTGGGTTTTTGTTTTTGGGTTTTTTTTGTTTGTTTGTTTGGGAGGTTTTTAATGTATTCTGCTATTTCCTTAGGGGACCTGGGACAGTTTAGATAGTTTATCAAATCCTGATTAAACTTTGGTACCTGAGAGCTATCTATAAAATCATCCATGTCATTTAGATTTTTCAGTTTTGTTGAACACAGGTTTTGTAGTAGGATCTAATGCTTTTAAAACATTTCTCCAGATATGTTGTTATGTCTCCCATTTGTGATTTTTTTAATTTGGATACTATCTCTGTGCCCTTTAGTTACTTTGGTTAGGGGATTATTGATTTTCTCAAAGAAGCAGCTTTCCTTTTGTTGATACTTTGTACCAACCTCTTTGTTACTATTTGATTGATATTTGTCCTGATTTTTTACTATTTCCTGCTGTCTAAACTTGGGTGCTTTTCTTTCTTTTAGTTCTAGGCCTTTCAGGTGTGATATTAAGTTGCTAGTGTAGGATTTCTCCAATTTCATTATGAGGATACCAAGGGTTATGAATTTTCCTCCTAGCACTGTTTTCATTGTGTCTCAGAAATCTGGGTGTGCTATGGCAATATTTTCAATGAATTTCAAGAAGTCTTTAATTTTTCTCGTTATTTCTTTCCTCACTAAGGTGTCATTGTATAGAGTGGTGTTCAGTTTCCATGGGTATATGGGTTTTATATTTTAACTTTCTTGTATCTCTTGTTGCTTGATTTGTGATCAATTTTAAAGAAGGCACCATGTGGTGCTGAGAAGGTATATTCTTTTGTTTTAGGGTGAAATATTCTGTATATATTTGTTAAATCAATTTATTAACAGAAAATGTGGTTCCTTGACACAATGGAGTACTACTCAGCTATTAAAAACAATGACTTTGTGAAATTCTTAGGCAAATGAATGGAACTAGAAATTATCACCCTAAGTGAGGAAACCCAATCACAAAAGACCACACATGGTATGCACTCATTGATAAGTAGATATTAGCCTAAAAGCTTGGGATTCCCAAGATACAATTCAGAGACCACATGAAGCTCAAGAAAAAGGAAAACTAAAGTGTGGATGCTTCAGTCCTTCTTAGAAGGGGGAACAAAGATACTCACAGGAGGAAATATGGAGTCAAAGTATGGAGCATAGACAGAAGGAAAGGGCATCCAGAAACCGACCCACCTGAAAATACATCACATATACAATCACGAAACCCAGACAATATTGCAGATGCCAGGAAGTGAATGCTGACAAGAGCCTGATATAGCTGTTTCCTCAGAGTTTCTGCCAGATCCTGACAAATACAGAGGCCACTGCTAGCAGTCAACCATTGAACTGCAAACTCCCAATGGAGGAGTCAGAAAAAGGACTGAAGGAGCTGAAGGGGTTTGCAATTGCATGAGAAGAACAATATTAACAAACCAGACCCTTCAGACCTCCCAGTGACTAAACCACCATCCCAAGAGTACACAGAGATGAACTTAAGGCTCCAGCTGCTTATGTAATAGAGGATGGCTTTGTTGGGCATCAGTGGGAGGAAAGGCCCTTGGTCCCATCAAGGCTTGATGCCCCACTGTAGGGGAATATCAGGATGGGGAGTTTGGAAGGAGTCAGTGGGTGGGGTGGCACCCTCATAGAAGCAGGGGGAGATATAGGGTTTCTGGAGGGGAAACCAGGAAACCGGATAACAATCTAAAAGTAAAGAAAAAAATAAAAGAAAAAATAAACATAAAAAAATATACTTGCTTCATAACTTCTATTAGTTTAATTGTGTCTCTGTTTAGTTTTTGTTTCAATGACTTGTCTTTTTGTGAGAATAGGGTATTGACATCTCCCACTATTATTTTGTGGAGTTCAATGTGTGTTTCAAGTTTTAGTAAAAAAAAATGTTAATGAATGTGAGCGCCCTTACATTTGGCACATAGATGTTAAGAAATGAGACTTTCGATTGGTGGATTTATACTTTGATGAATAGGAAGTGGGCTTTCCCATCATGCTTGATAACTTTTGGTTAGAATTCTATTTTATTGGATATTAGAAAGGCAACTCCTGCTTGATTCTTGGAAGACTCTTTTTCCAGACTTTTACTCTGAGGTGTTGTCTGTCTTTGTCATTGAGATGTGTTTCTTCTGTGCAGCAAAATGCTGTGTCCTGCTTTTGTATCCAGTCTATTAGTTTATGTCTTTTTATTGACAGATTGAGTCCATTGATGTTGTGAGATATTAAGACATATGATTGTTAGTTCCTGTTATGTTTACTGTTTTAAGTGACATTATGTGTATGTGATTCTCTCCTTGTTATTTTGTTGTGAGATGATTAATTGCTTGTTTCTTTTGTTTTGTGTCTCTTTTATTTTTTGGTGTAGGCACCCTCCTTTTGTTAGAGTATTCTTTCTAGAACCCTTTGTAAGGCTGGTTAGGTAAAAAAAAACATATTGTTTAAATTTGTTTTTCTTTTATGGAATATTTTTGGTTTCTCCATCTATGATAACTGATTTTGCAGGTAATAGTAGTCTGGGTTGGCATTTGTGTTCTCCTAGGATCTCCTTGACCTGTATCCAAGCTCCTTTGGCTTTTAGGGTCTCTCATGAGAAATCTGGTGTAATTTAGATAGCTCTGCATTTATATGCTACTTGGCCTTTTCCTTACAGCTTTTAACATTTTTTAACATTGCTTTAGTTTTTCTTCCCCTCTGTTCATTTAGGGTACAGGCTAATATCTAAGGAGAGGATTTTCTTTTCTGGTCCAATCTAGAGGCTTCTTGTATTCTTACACATTTATGGCCTTCTATTTATCTTTTTCATTATTTATTTGGATTTCAAATTTTATCCTCCTTCCTAGGTAAACCCTCCATTCCCTCCTCTGTCATCCCTGCTTCTATAAGGCTGCTCCCCTAACAACTGAACCCTTCTCCTCAGTACTCTGGTAATCCCCTGTGCTGGGGCATTGAGCCTCCACAAGACCAAGGGACTCCCAGGTAAGATAATCCTCTGCTACAATGTAGCTGGAGCCAGTTCCTTCCAGGTGTACTCTTTGGTTGGTGGTTGCATCCCTGTAAGCTTTAGGGTATCTGGTTGTCTGACATTGTTGTTCTTTCTGTCTGGTTGCCAACCTTCTCAGCTCCTTTAGTCCTTCCTTTAACTCCTTTTGAGATGGGTGGGTGGCCCCATCCATAAACCAGGGGCCATGCCTATCCAGTGGATATAACCATCTCTTTCTTTAATTTGGGGAAAATTTCTCCCATGATTTTTGGAAGACATTTTGGGTCCTTTTAGCTGGGAAACTTCTCTCTCTTCTATTCCTATTATGCTTACCTTTTACTTTCCATTTTGTTCTGGATTTCGTCAATGTTTTGGGTTAGTAGTTGTTTTATGCATAGGGTATCAGGTCAGCATCATGGTTTTCAAGTGTTTTGAGGTATCCAGGTCTTGCTGTGGTGGGAGAGTTGGATTCTGATGGTGCCAAAGTTTATTGGCTTCTGTTGCTTATGGTATTGTACTGCCTCTCTGGTGTCTCTGTCTGAAGCCTGCCTCCTGGGTCCCTAGTTTGCTGTAGGTTTCCAGGGAAGCCTGTGGCTCTAGCTTCAGCAGATCTCCTGGGAAGGCTTCAAATAGTGGGGTGTTCAGGGGGATGTGCACACAAATGATCTGTTGTCCTGGGTGCAGTAGATCTCCTGGAAGGCCTTCAGACTCTGAGTTCCTCAGAAGGGCAGACACTGTGATGATCTGCTCAGTGGAAGGCACAGTCCTGAAGGAAGGTAGCATTTCAGCAGAAGTCTATGTACTTCTCAGGAGTTCCAGCTGCTCAATTATTTGAAATGGCCCTTTACTTGTTACACTGGGTACATGAGATCTCTTGTGGTGCCTTCAGACTGTTGGTTTTCTGAAGGACAATCAAACTGCTGGTTTTCACAGGGACAGACAAACTAGATACAACAGATTTTTCTTTCTTTTATTTTTTTCTTTTTTACTTATTATTTTATTTTCATTTTATTATTTACATTTCAAATGTTATCCCCCTTCCCAGTTTCTCCTCCAACAACCCCCTATCACATGCCCCTCCCCTCTGCCTCTATGAGGGTGCTCCCCCACCCTCCAACCCATTCCTGCCTCACCCCTAAACATAGTTTGGTGTGTGCTATGATATGGGATTGGTCCCTAAGTTGGGCAGTCTGTGGATGGTCTTTCCTTCAGTCCCCATCTACTCTTTGTCCTTGTATTTCCTTTAGATAGGAGGAATTCTGGGTTAATATTTTTGAGATGGGTGGGTGGCCCCATCCGTCAAATACAGGGTGTGCTTGTGCTTAACATTTGGATATAGTCTCTTCAGGTCCTCTCTCTCTCTCTCTCTCTCTCTCTCTCTCTCTCTCAATTGTTGGGTATTTCAGCTAATGTCATCTGCATTCGGTCCTGGGGATTTTCTGGCATCTGGGCCTTCCTAGTGGCTACTCCCAATTCTCCATCCTCTTTGCTACACACCTCTGTTCAATTTCCTGACACTCTGTACATCTCCTGTGTCTCCTCCCATAACTGATCTTTCCCCACTTTTTACCTCCTCCTCTCTTTCTCCAAGATTGCTCCCATCATCTTCCTATTGTGATTACTTTTTCCCCTTCTATGTAGGACTGAAGAATTCATACTTGGTCTTCATTCGCTTTGAGCTTTATATGGTCTGTTTGTTGTATCACATGTTTTCTGAGCTTTTTCCTCTAATATTCAGGTATCAGTGAGTATATACCATGTGTGTTATTTTGTTCTTAGGATATTTTCTAGCTCCATCTATTTGCCTGTGAATTTCATGAAGTCATTGTTTTCAATACCTGAGTAGTACTCTAATGTGTAAATGTACTGCATTTTCTGTATTCATTCCTCTGTTGAAGGACATCTGGGTTCTTTCCAGCTTGTGGCTATTACATATACGGCTGCTAGGAACATAGCAGTCCTTTCTATGTGATGGACTTAACATATTTGTAAGAAATTTATGTTATCAATGAGGAAGTTCCTCATGCAACATATAAAATGTATCAATATTATTACCTTAACAAGTAAATTGAATTTTTGGTTTTACATTAGAAAGGGAAGTCACTAGTTTGCAAAGATGGCAAATATAAAATGGAAAATAACAACCACTGAGCTCCAGGAGTAAGGATTCAAAGGTGATAACACGTTTCTCCGCTCTGTCAATAAAACCTGAAATGCAGGGACTATTCACAAAGCAAAGTAGCAAAATACTTCACCACAAATCTCACCATTTTCAGGTACTTCTATAAACTAGATCAACTCCGATTTTTATTGTAATAATCAGAGATAAAACTTGGTAAAGTAAAAGAAAATCGAGTTTTCTGGAAAAGTAACTTAATATAAACTATAATCATTGACTTCAACTCCTAAGATTCTTTAATCATAGTGTCTCAGTTCATCAGACCCAAATCTAACCCCCTTAGAGTTGATGAAATTCCGTAAAACATAAAGGCAAAATCTTTTGAATAGGAGGGGATATGGAGGCAAAATTTGGGGCAGAGACTGAAGGAACAGCCATTCAGTGCCTGTACCACATGTGGCTTTCTTGGGCATCAAAAGAAGGAGAAGCCCTTGGACTCCTAGTATAAGGGAATGTCTGGGAGGGGGCAGGAAGGGGGATGGATGGGAAGGGGAACACCCTTTTAGAAGAAGGGGAGTCGGAGGGGATAGGGGGCTTATGGGCAGGAAACTGGGAAAGGAACTAACATTTGAAATGTAAATAAAGAAATATCCAAAAAATGCAGGTGACATATACAGATATGCCTGCATGCATACATGGTTTCACACGCACAGAATCTTCTGAGGATTTGATACAAAGGAAAACAGCCAAGAAACAAATGCAGAAATTTTTATGCATGTTTAAACACAGCACATGCAAGGACACTTAGAATCTTATAGTAAATATGTATTTATAGTAAATATAAAATGTATGGTTTGGTGTCTACTGAAAAGATGATGAAAACATTATTTTTTATTGATTATTTTATTTATTAACATTCCAAATGCTATCACCCTTCCTAGTTTTCCCTCCACAAACCCCTTATCCCCTCCCCCTCTCCCCTGCCTCTATGAGGATATTAGTCAACCTGTCAACCCACACTGGCCTCTGTGCCCTAGAGTTCATGTACACTTCCCACAGGACCCAGAGGCTCCCTTCCCAATGATGCCTGATAAGGCCATCCAATGCTATTAGTATTCAAGTATAAAATTTTCAAACAATAACAACATGTAAGAATTTTATATCAATTATGTTCTAAAATACAAATAACTACAAAGGATATCATATTCAAAGTTAGTTGCAACTTATTTAAAATGTAGCCTAGAAGTGTATAGGCATCTAGGAGAAAAATGCAAAAGATCATCCCATGGTAGTAAAATTTAAGAAATCCTTGAGGAGATTATCATAGAAAATGAGCAGAAAAATCAACTTAGAAGAGAGAGTGCTTAGGGAACAGCAAGCTTAAAAAAATTCTACCAAATGATCTGCCATCCAGACCAGCAGCACTGAGCAAGTGATCTGTGAAGAGAGAGGTAATCAGGCATTTAATTAGTTCCTCAGTATTAGAATATTTGGCTAGTTAATTGGCAGTTCAGCTAGTGATGATAACCTCCATGAAGTAATCTTCATGATTACAGAATTACTTTGCTGTTGTATTTTTCTCTTTTATTTATTTATTCTTTTCTCATTTCTTACATCCCCACTGGAGTTTTTCCTCCTCCCCTTTGCTCAGTCCCCCACCCTGATCATATCCTCTTTTACACAATCCACCTAACCTTCCACTCACATAAGAGCAGGTCTTTGAGGGATAAACAGTTAGCTTAAAAAGCAACAAAAAGGCTATACACACATTCTCACATCAAGGCTGAATAAGGTAAGGGAACCTAGTAGGAGTAAAAGGGTCCCAAAAGCAGGCTAAATAGTCAGAAATAGCTTCTGCTCACACGGTAAGAATCCCACAACAACACTGATCTACACAACCAGAACATATATGCAAAGGACCTCAGTCAAATTCATACAGGCACTCTGATTTCTGTGATCCTACTTCAAGTCCTGGTCTGTTGATTCACCCGTCATATTTTTCTGGTATCTTTGAATCTTCTGGCTCCTCCCATCCCTCCTCCCCTTCATCCACAGGGCTTCCCTACCTTGGACTAATATTTGGTTGTAGGCTGTGCATTTGCTTCCATCAATTGTTGCATGGATTCTCTCTGGTCTCTCTGATGATGAATATGTTAAGCTCATTCCCAACACATTATTCATACATGATAAACTACAGGATGGAAGTTTTGTAGCTGGGTTTGCGACCCAATCCCTCCATTTGAGGATTTGCCTGGTTACAGAGAAACCAGGTTCTTTTGCACTTTTACAAGGAGTTTTATTTAGAGTCACCTTTATAGATCCCTTGGAGTTTCCATTTCACTAGGTTTCTACATTTCTCCTGACATGTCCTCAATTCCAGTCATCTCTCCTAGTATTCTCTTTCTCAAACAACAATCCCACCTGATCCCTCATGGTCCCACCCCTACCTGTGAAATCTTTTCTAACTCCCCTTCCTAGGAAGATAATTATATCCATCACTTAGTCCCGCTTTGTTAATTAGTCTCTCTTGGTTTGTGGATTTTAACATAGCCATCCTTTAGGTTACAGCTAATATCTACTTCTAACTGAGTACATACAATAATTGTCTTTGTATGCCTGGGTTACCTCACTCATTATGATATATTTTAGTTCCACTCATTTGTCTGCAAATTTCATGATGTCATTGTTTTTAACAACTGGGTAATTGGATAACCATAACATATTATTTTTCCATTCTTTGGTTGAGGGATATATGAGCTGTTTCTAGTGTGTGGCTATTATGAATAAAGCTGCTATCAATTTAGTTGAGCAAGTGTCCTTGTGGTTAGATGTAGCATCCATTCAATATATGTTCAAGAAAGGGATGGCTGGGACTGTTGTTAATTCAATTCCCAATTTTCTGAGGAATTATCATACTGATTTCCTAAGTGGCTGTACAAGTTGGCATCAGACTGTGCTACTTCTTAAATATCTATACTTCTATCTTTGTATGATACTGTAGTCTTTCTATCTAAAGAAGCTTAGTATAAAATGAAATACATTATTTCAATAGAAGCAGTCTCAGATCTCCCTCCATTACTGAATCTTTATTCCGTACACTGGGCAAGCTAAGTGATTGGCTTTCTCCACATTTCTATCAGCACACCACTTGTTTTTCTTCATAGTGTAATTGAGCAGGAATGCATTCCATGGAGTTGTCTCTCTGAGTGAGTCTACATTACTTAGGTTCTTGCTACTATTGGTGGCATCCTTTGCCTTCGGAACCTTCTCAGTTTTGTGTCTTTTTTATTGTTGATTTTAGTGCCTCCACTATTGAAGTTCTTCATAAAAAGCTGTGTCAAGTGTTCAAGGCTACTCACCGTATTTTCTTCTATTCGATTCTGTGTTTCTGGTTTTACGTTAAGGTCACTGATCCACTTGGACATGAGTTTCGTTCAGGGGGATACATATGGGTATATCTGCATTCTTCTACATAGTGACATCCAGTTATATCAGCACCAATTGTTGAAACTTCTTCTTTTTTTCTATTGTATATAGCCAGCTTTTTAAATAAAAATATTCAAGTGCCCCTAGGTGTGTGAATTTACTTTCTGGTTACTTATTTGAATCCATTGATCAACCTGTGTGTTTTAATATCAATGCCATGTGAGTTTTATAACTATTCCTTGGAAGTGCAGCTTAAAATCAGGAATGCTAAGATCTATGCCTCTACTTTTATTGTAGCGCTTTTCCTATCCTGTTTACTTCTTCATTTCATTGGTTTCCTTATCAAGTTGAGTATTATTCTTTAAAGTTATGTAATTTATTGTGTTAGAATTTTGATGGGGATTGAATTTAATCTTTTAATGACTATGAGTAGCATAGCCACTTTACTATGTTATTCCTGTGGTCCCCTGAGCATGGGGGTCTTCAATCTTTTAATATCTTTGATTTCCTTTTATGAGAACTTGAAATTTTTGTCATACAGGTCATTCACTTGCTTGTTTTGAGTAACACCAAGATTATTTACTTATTTGTGGCTATTGTAAGTGGTGTTGTTTCCTCCTAGTCTCTTTATCAGCCTCTTTGCCACATGTAATATTGGAGGGTCATTTTGATTTGCATTTCACTGATGAATAAGGCTGTTGATCATTTCTTTAGTTGCTTCTTTGCTGTTAGATATTCCTCAGCTGAGGATTCTTTGTTTAGCTCTATACCCCATTTTTCAAATAGGATTGTTTGACTCTCTGGATTCTAACTTCTTGAGTTCTTTGTACATATTGGCTATTAGCACTCTGTCAGATGTAGGATTGGTAAAGAACTTTTCTCAATCTGTATGTTGAAGTTTTATCATAATGACAATATCCTTTGCCTTAGAGAAGCTTTTCAATTCTATGAGGTTCTGTTTGTGGTTTTTTTTGATCTTAGAGCATAAGCCATTGGTGTTCTGCTCAGGAAAATTTCCCCTATGCCCACGTGTTTGAGGCTCTTCCCCACTTTCTTTTCTATTACATTCAGTTTTTCTGCTTTTGTTTGGAGGTCCTTGATACACTTGGATTTGTATTAATATAAATATAATATGAGCAGAACAACGCTATAGCTGCAGGGAACTGTTATGGAACTGTTTTTATACAAATACAAAACAGATCCCTTTTTGATACATGAAGAATATTTATTGAGTTGATCTCACATAAACTTTTTATCATAGTTGCACAATTAAAAGAAATTTATTATTCTTCATTTTCTTTAAAGGGTATCTTAATTTAAAATCATATTTATATTGTACAGTACACTAATTTTAGTACTTATAATGATTTTTTTAAATTTATATTTTAAAATATATTGATACAATATATATATATATATATATATATATATATATTTCATATTGTTCTCCCTTCCTTAGCTCATTCTAGATTTTCCCTTACCCTCCCACCCACCTGATTTCAAGTCCTTCTCTATTATGATATTAATTTATCACTATAGTTTTTCAGCTTTTTCTGACCCTAATTATCCATTGATGCCTGAGCCTCAGGAAGAAGGATTGCAGTATATATTTTACATTTATTTATGATCATGCTATAATATTTTACCTTCAGCACCTTGCCTCATACATTAACTATAGATAAAATATTTTAGATAAGAATTGAGAAAGGCATTGATCTGTAATACAGCAATAAGTTACCAAGAATCAACTTAAAATCATTGTAAAAATCCAGCAAAATGGTAGTAGTACGTTCTTCTCTAGTGATTGCAGCATGCCAAATATGGATTTTTTTAGACCAATCATAACACTTGTGGGTTTCATCTTGTGGAGTGGGACTTAATTCCAACCAGAAAGTTTTTGGTTACTCCAGGTGTTTTTGTATTTCTTAGGTTTTATAGCTGGGTCTGATTGATGATTATTCTTTCTTTTCAAGTAGGATGTATAGCATCTTTCAACTCTTTTAAAGATAACCAGGAGAAATGAAGATTTAAGTCAGCACTGGCTTGGAGCTACCTTGTTCTATGTTTCAAATATCTGGTACCCTTACCAATAGGGTATTGCAAGGAAGTTCTGGAGGAAAATCAAGATCAATAGAAACAACCTAAGATCGATGTATTGTTTTTAACATGTGCTATATTTTCAAGAAAAAAAACATGTTTTTTAAAGAAACAAACAAAGAAGAAACAAAGGAGAAAATAATAAAACTGTATGACTCATCTTACATACTATATATTCCTTAGTCTACAAATAGTATAAGCTCTTACTTTGCTTTGCTTGTGAGAAAAATATTTGACAATGAGTGGACTAAGGTTTATTCCCTGATTAAGTTTATAACTTTTTTCTTTTTATTTTTTATGTCAACTTGTAAATTAAATAATCCTAAGAACTTAAATTACTTGTCCCCAAATAAGATATTAGCCCAATTACCCCTACTTTTAATGTACATGCTTAGATTTTCTATGTTGTCTCTTCTTCCACTGTTTGCATGAAGCATACATCTGAAATTGCCAGTTCAGATCCCTTATGACCTAATTACTGTTGCTAAAACCCAACCTGGAAAACCATGCAAAATCTACAACATTGTTAATATAATTTATTAGTTATATAATGCATATTCAGCTAATATATGCTTGATATCACACTGCAATTTTAGTTTCCATTATTTTACTTCATTCTGTAATAAAAATTGAGGTTTAAAGCAATAGACAATGGTGAATAAATGCCCTTATCCAAGTTGACATTTCTTACCTACCCATTAACGCTAATACTGTAACATTAATAGACTGATTATAAACTGATTTCATTTTTAACTTTAATGTAGATAATTACACACTTCTACATATTTCATTTTTAAGTATTTGATGATTCTTAGTATATAATGATAAATAAATATATGCATTTGTTTTTTACCCAATTTTTTACCATAAATTGAATATTTTAATGTTTTAGTGAAAATAAAATACATTCCTCATACTTAATTTTACATTATCTATTGTTTCTTAAAGACTTCAATAATTGTTGTCCCCTGTATTATTCAGTGGATTTGGGGGGATTTACCAAGAAAACTATCATAATTGTGCTAAATATGGTGATTTCTACCTATAAATTCCATGATTTAGGAAGTTGAAGCTACAATTACCAAATCAATTTTGGCTGTACATTGAGATACAGGCCACCCTGTAGTGTAGAAAGATACCTTCTCTCAAAATTTAGACTGAGAAAAATGTAAAGAAATTAAACTAAACTATACTAATAAGTAAACAACTGTAAATAAAATTTAGTTGTTAAGCAAAATTAAAATAATAAAATAGACATTCCACAACACGATCTCCTCTAACCCTCCATTCTAATATATGATTGAAAATGTATCATGTATATTTTATTATTTTCTTAATTGTTCCTATTGCTATTTTATTCCTATTTGGTGATTTTTACCTGTGGAAGCAAGATTTTTTCCCATTTTGGAAAATGTTCCTAATTACAAGTTTCCTGCATTGAAATGAATGTCTCACATCCATAAACAACACTTACAACTATTTTTGGTCATCAAAAACAGGAGATATATGTTTAGAAATGGGTCCCCTATTGAAGGAATCAGAGAAAGAACTGGAAGAGCTTGAAGGGGCTCGAGACCCCAAAAGTACAATAATGCCAAGCAACCAGAGCTTCCAGGGATTAAGCCACTACCTAAAGACTATACATGGACTGACCCTGGACTCTGACCCCATAGGTAGCAATGAATATCCTAGTAAGAGCACCAGTGGAAGGGGAAGCCCTGGGTCCTGCTAAGACTGAACCCCCAGTGAACTAGTCTATGGGGGGAGGGCGGCAATGGGGGGAGGGTTGGGAGGGGAACACCCATAAGGAAGGGGAGGGGGGAGGGGGGTGTTTGCCCGGAAACCGGGAAAGGGAATAACACTCGAAATGTATATAAGAAATACTCAAGTTAATAAAAAAAAAAAAGAAAAAAAAAAGAAATGAGTATGGCATCTATGGGAAACCATGTGTGAATACATTTCTATTTCTTCCCATATGGGTATACAACACTCAAGAAAAGAAACTATTACACTCACACACACAAACACACACACACACACACAAACACACACACACACACACACATACACACACATACACACACATACTCATATATATATATGAGAGAGAGAGAGAGAGAGAGAGAGACTGACATAAGCTTTTCCCCTGCTTAAAGAAAAACTGTATTGCTTAAAACACTTCAATTCAAACAAAGAAATTGGAGCACATGAGATGTAATTGCTGTGGAATCCTCCTTTTAGAAGATGTCCGGGCTGGGGATTTAGCTCAGTGGTAGAGCGCTTACCTAGGAAGCGCAAGGCCCTGGGTTCGGTCCCCAGCTCCGAAAAAAAAAGAACCAAAAAAAAAGATGTCCCCCCATATTCTCAGAAGGTACTATATAAGCTGCCAAGCGAGAAAAACCACCAAGAGTTCTACTACTATACTGCAGAAAAACACAACAATGCACAGAAATCGGTTTTAGGTAATAGTCACATGATAGGAGACTTTCAAGTTGAAGAGCTATTCTTTATTTGAGAGTCCAAAATAAAAATGTCTATTTCTTTTAACTAACCTATGACACATCTTAATTTTCCAAACTTCAATAATGCATTCCTTTTGTAAGTTGATTTAATAGATTAGTTGAAAGGTAAATAGTGTTGTAAATTAATGAATAGAAGACATGCACAAGCATACGGTATCCTCATTATGAAATAACCATATTAAGATCTCTGTGGAGGGTGTATAGTAATACAGAGAGAGGGAAAATAACAACAGAAGAATAATCTAATGATTTCAAAAGCAATAGCAAAACATCACTTTATCAGTTTATTTTATTTACAAATCTGTATATTGGAATGAAGCAAGGCAGGATCCTAATGCTGCACACATGAGTCGTGGATTCTTTTATAAAACACCAATGTCAGTTATAAGAAACATTTCAAGTTGTGGCCCAGAGAGGTTTAAGAAACACTTCGAAGAGCCAAAGATATGTGAACTTTTAGAGATTAATACTCTAATAACATTGTCTCTTGAAATTACAGAGACTTGTCTGCTTTTGACTGTTGGTGCTGTGATTAAACTGGTAAGACAACTTCAACATCACTATTTCCTGGTTATCTCTGGCAATAGGCAACTGCGGGTCAAAAAGGAAACTTTTTAACCCTCTTCCCTGGCTTCTCTGCCTTTAGATTACCCAGCATTAGGTGAAGAGGCTCTGGTATTTATGGAGATCCCATCTGCAGATTTTCTCCCAAGTAAGGTTTAGACTGTTGGCAAGATCATCAAAAAATAAAAAGTATGCATATTGATCTATAAATGTGATGTCACTTTAGCTTAAAGCATTAGTATGTTCTATACTAGGGCTCATTACTTAACCATAGTTAGTGTAGCTTTGCAGTAGTAGACATGAATTTCTCCTTGCAGAGAAGACTTTGAATATTGCAAGAAGAATTTGATTGGCTTCATAATACTTGTGACAGTATTGCAAAAATGCAGACATGTTGTTCTACTTGTAGGAACAATCCTTCATAGGATGCACAGCAGGACGAGCACACTAATGTCTTTTCTCCCCTACAGTCTGCTTTACTCCTTCCAGCATTATGATAGCTAGCCAGTAAGGAAAAACTTTCAACATGCTTCCAAATTGATTTCTATTTTTCTGAGAGCATAGTGTGATTAAACTTAAGGTATTATTATTATTATTATTATTATTATTATTATTATTACTAAATTACTATTAATTTGCAGATGACATTAGTTTGTTGGAGATTTTTTGCTTTAATTTTTGGGATTAAATTATTAGTTATATTACTTCCTTCCCTACATTCCCTCCATAACCTTCCAGAGTATCCTCTCCCACCTAGTTTTTCAAATCTGAGGACTGGTTTTAATACATTTTTATCATGCACATATATACTACATGAATGTAGTGATTTGAAAGAAAGATCCCACTACACATCTACAGTCAAGTATCTTAGGTTACTTGCATGTTTAGTATTCAGATGATGATCTGCTTGGAAAATTGGGAGTTGTAGAATTGTTGGAGGAATTTTTTCATTCAGGTTATGCTTTGAGGTTTTAACAGTACATGCCATGCCCAATCTTCCTCTGTGCCTGTCTCTCTGTCTCTCTCTGTTTCTCTGTCTCTCTCTGTTTCTGTGTCTCCCTGTCTCTTTGTCTCTCTGTGTCTCTGTCTATGCCTCTGTCTCTCACTGTCTCTGTCTCCCTGTCTCTGTCTCTATCTTTGTCTCCCTCTTTCTCTCTGTTTCTCTCTGTCTCTGTCTGTCTGTCTGCCTGATTCTTCTTTATCAAAATATAAATCTCTTAGATACTGTACCTGTTTGTTTCTAGCCATAGTAATGCTGAACAAACCCTATGAAATTGTAAACAATCCCTCGTTTAAATACTTTCTTTTATAAGAGCTGACTGGACTATGGTTTCTCTTCCAGCAATAGAATATTAACAATGACAATGGATATCATTATAGCCTCCTCATTCTGTGAAATGTTGCTTGTGTTTGTTTTCAAAGCTGATCTAGGCAGCCAGGGCATGTGGTCTTCCTAGAGGATTATTAATTCTAAAATTATGAACATTCTTTAATTTCCTGTATATATTCATGTAGGATTGAGGCTTCATGGACTTTCCTCTGTCCACTTTGTTATGTGTTTTGCTAACATCTCTATTCAGCTCATTGTTGGGTAGTCATATTGATGACTATGAGTGACCCTGTTTTATAATTAGACTTAAAACTCTGTCTTTGTTGAAAAATAATAAAGAGGTATACCACATGCAGCATGGGGGAATTTCTGTCTAATAGTATCTTTGTTTTAAAAATGTATTCATTTTATTTATTTACATTTCAGTCATTGCTTCCCCTCCAGGTCCTTCCTCACACATTACTTCTTCATCCTGTTCCTATAAACCCTTGCTTCAGAGAGGGTTTACCCCACACCACCCCCTGCCCAAGCCTTCTCCTTCTCTGGGACTCAATTCATTCACAGATTAAATGCATCTTCTCTCACTGAGGCCAGGGGCCTCAAACAAGCTTGTGTATTCCACTGGTTGGTGGCTCTGTCTCTGGAAGCTCCCTGTGGTCTAGGATAGTTGAGAGAGATGGTCTTCCTATGGGGTCACTCTCCCCTTCAGCTTCTTCATTCCCAGAATTCAACCATAGGGGTCCCAGACTTCCATCCAATGGTTTGGTGTAAGTATCTGCATCAGTCTTAGTCGGCTTCTGGTAAGGCCTCTCAAGCACAGCCATGCCAGGCTTCCTTTTACAAGCATATCATAGCATCAGTAATAGTGTCAGGCCTTGCTGCTCTCCCCAAGAGAGGATCCCAAGTTAAACAATGACTATCGAAAATCCGTTCCTTCAGTCTCTTCTCCATTTTCATCCCTGCAGTACTTTTAGGCAGGAACAATTCTGGGTCAGAAATTTTGACTGTAGGTTAGTAACCCAGTTGTTTCTCTTAAGGCCCTATCTTTTGGGGGTGTACTCTTTGAGTTCCCTCTCCCTAATGTTGGGCATTTTGGCTAAGATCACCTGATTGAGTCCTGAGATTCTCTTATTCCTGTCTCTTATTCCTGGGTCTCTGGTATTTTCTAAAGGGACTCCCTACCTCCCAACCTAAGGATGCATATTTCCATTCATTTTCCTAGCCCTCTGGACATCTCTCCTGCCCCCCACCTGATCCTGGTCCCATTTTCCCATCCACTTCTTCTCTCCCACACATTCCCCTTCCTCCCTTGTCTCCTGTGATCATTTTCTTCCCCCTTTTAAGGGAAACTGAAGCATCCTCACTTGGTCTTTTCTGCTTGTTACACTTCTTACAGTCTGTGTGTTGTACCCTGCTCTTTTTGGTTAATATACACTTGTAAGTGAGAACATACCATGTATGTACTTTTGAGTCTGAGTTACCTCACTCAGGATTATATTTTCTAGTTCCATCCATTTCCATGCAAATTTCATGATGTCTTTATTTTTAGTAGCTTAATAGTATTGTTGTGTAAATAAACCACATTTTCTGTATCCATTCTTTGGTTGAAGGACTTCTGGATTGTTTCCAGCTTCTGGCTATTTCAAATAAGGCTGATATCAACATGGTCTAGCACATGTTATTGTATTACAGTGGGATATCTCTTGAGTATATGCCCAAGTGTGGTATAGATAAATCTTCAGTAGAACAATTTCCAATTTTCCGAGGAACCACAAGATTGATTTCCAGAGGAGGTGTGCCAGTCTGCAATCCCACCAACAATGAGGTAGTTTTCCTCTTTCTCAATATCCCTGCAAGCATGTGTTCTTATTGAGATTTTGGTCTTAGCCATTCTGATTTGGGTGAGGTGGAGTCTCAGGGTTGTTTTGATTTGCATTTCTCTGATGACTGAGGATCTCAAACATTTTTTTTAAATTTCTTTAATTTTGTTTTGAATTCTCTGTTTAGCTCTGTACCATATTTTTCAATTGTGTTATTTATTGTTTTTTGGAGGTTAACTTCTTGAATTCTTCATGTATCTTGGCTATTCACCCTTGACAGGACCTAGTGTTAGTGAAGATTTTTTTTTCCAATCTACTGATTTGTTCTATCGACTGTGTCCTTTGCCTTACAGAAGCTTTGAGGTTTCATGAGGTCCCATTTACCAACTGTTGATCTTAGAGCCTGAGCCATGGTTGTTCTGTTCAGGAGATTGTTCCTTGTGCCAATGAATTTGAGGCTTTTCCTCACTTTCTCTTCTCTTAGATTCAGTGTATCTGGTTTTATGTTGAGGCCCTTGATCCACTTGGTCTTGAGCTTTGTGCAGAATGATAAATATGGATCTATTTTCATTCTTATACATACAGACCGCCAGTTAGATCAGCAGCATTTATTGAAGACTCTTTATTTCACAGTATGTTTTAGATTCTTTGCCAAAGATCAAGTGTTTGTAAGTGTGTGGTTTTATTTCTAGGTCTTTAGCTACTTTCCATTGATCAATCTGTTTGTCTCTGTAAAAATACCATGGGTTTTTTAATCACTATTGCCCTCACAAATGTTTGTGACTGCTCTGTGTCCACACAGGTGCTGGAATGTGTTTGGTACTCTTTTTTTTTTTTTTTCCGAGCTGGGGAACGAACTCAGGACCTTGCGCTCGCTAGGCAAGCGCTCTACCGCTGAGCTAAATCCTCAACCCCGTGTTTGGTACTCTTAACAGAAGCAGGGCTCCAGCTACACCTTTAGTTTATGTGAAGGATAGGTGTTTCTTTTATTAACAGCATTATCCAAATGGAATTTCCCTTCTCAAGTGCTTTAATTATTTTAATTGCTTTACTAAATAGTAAGTTTCCTTATTTTTCACATACTTCATTTTACAGTAACTTGAAACAATTTGATATTAAAAATATCTCTTACATGTGCACCTGAATACAAACATACAGAGATATAGAGGCAGACAAGGTTATGAACAGACAGACAAACAGAAACATACACACTGCTAGAATAGTCAAAGTTTCATATCATACATTGATTCACAAAAGAATCTATCTCTACATTAAAATAGTCTTTTCTTCAATATATCATGTCAGAATCTTTTTTTTTGTAAAGACAGTTTATAAACATATATGTTAGACAAATTCTATTAGGATTTTAAATTAATTCCTTTTTTTTCTCTTTTTCTTTTTTTCGGAGCTGGGGACCGAACCCAGGGCCTTGCGCTTGCTAGGCAAGCGCTCTACCACTGAGCTAAATCCCCAATCCAAATTAATTCCTTTTAATGCATACACATTGTATGTTAATATATTGATTTTGAGTGATCAGACATTTTATTAGTATACATGGTGAGGTTAAAGAAACCCACATAAAACTTCACCTACCAGTTTGAATTTAGAATTTGAGTTCCTTAATTACCTTCATCTGCTTTATTTTCCTCCATGTGTTTATTGTTGGTTCCTAGAACATTGAGTGCCATTTCCAAAGAGACCAACATGAGATTTTCATTGTCTATAACATGTACATCTACATGGAGAAATCTAGGTCTGTATGTTGTTTTGGAGTTGTGGTTGTTTCACATACAAAAAGCAAGCATATGATGAAATGAAAATTAAAATAGCTAGAAGTGCATCTGTCATGAGAAATTTCCATTCTACTCCATTTATCCATTCCAGACTTATTGAATAGGGTTGAAAATTTACTAAGCCCTGATATGAGATGAGAAGAACAGTACTGTTTTTATTTGGAAAGGATCAGTTCTTATGCCAAAATTATTTACAAATGTGTATCATGCAAAATATCCTTTATTCCTAAATGAAAAGGTAAATAACTGTCCTTTAATTGTTATCTTTAAAATTCACTACATATTCATAACTAGCAAAAGGTTATGATGTCGGTGAATGTTGTTTATCTTTAATTATTTAGTTTAAAATGAAAAGAAACTAATAAATTGAATAAAAATTACTAAATCTCAAATTCTCTAGTAATGTCCATATTGTTCTAGATTTGACTCCCCTGTGTCTTTTATCAATCATTGCTACTAACTTTATTTTGTCCATTGTTGTGAAGAATTATGTGGAACTTTGGTGGGAATTGCTTTAAATCTGTATATTAATTTTAGTATGAGTAGAGATAAATTTAAAGATAATAGTCATATATGATATTCTCAAACAAGAAGTTGAAATGCAAAGTATTCAAAAATACTAAGAATGCCCTGAAAGAATTACCTATGCATAAAATACATGGCATTTATCCAAAAAGGTAGGAAATTATGGTCTATAGAAGTCAATGAAATTTTGTAATTCATCTAGGTCCATTTTATCAATTTCTTAATCAAAAAAGTTCTGTTACTTGGAGGTAGTTTCTCCTGCTGAACTCTTAGTTCTGAACAGTTTTCTCAGCTTGATTCATGTTCACAAATGTTAAAGTACTTATAGGTTATTCTTCTATTTGAACTTTTTGTCCTTTTCAGTTCAGAGAGAATAATCTTTGAAAACCATAAGCCTCTTGTCCAGAATTTATTCTCAACACAGTACGATAAATTCACACCCTTATGTCTTTTGAAGGCAGGTCATTCTGTAGCATGTGCCTCATTTGGATTTTAAATTATTGTACAGTCCTTACTTAGTTTAGAAGTCCTTTCATCTAGTCACATGGATTTATGCATTTGAATATTTCTGGTGATTTATATGAGTTTTTACAAAGATCCACTATTCATGAATTGAGCTGAATATTATCTTATTCCAATTAAAATAATAGTTGATAATCTGAGGCCAGGTCTTATATGGGAAAGTTTTATTTACCTCTCTTTTATGTTCAATTTAGTTTGTCCTCAAATTTGGTACTTTTTTCATATAATATTTATTTTATTTTATTTTTATTGATTATTTTGGATTTACATTTCCAATATTTCCCAGTTTCCTGTCCATAAGCCTGCTACCCCATCCCCCCCTTTCTCTATGAGGGTGTTCCCCATCCCCAAACATTACCTGTCCTCCCTCTCCACCCTGACATTCCCCTACTCTGGGGGGTCCAGCCTTGGCAGGACCAAGGGCTTCTCCTCCCATTGGGGCCCAACAAGGGCACTACTTGCTGTAGTTGATATTTTTATCATAGCTTGAAAATTGTCACATGCACGTACCATTGAGTATGCAAATCTCTTAAGTCACTGTATGAGGCATTAGACATTGTGTCTACTTTGAAGAATACCTCTGGTGACTAATCTGACAAATGTTCCTTCAGTTTTCTCCTGTACCACACACCATCACATCCTTGCCTTCACACTGGAACTCTCTGAAAATTTAGCATTCCTCAGTTCTCTAAGTTACTCCATTGTTTTGATTTGTCAGGGGAATGCCCAATTTTTGTAGCCTCATTACGATTAGCAATACATTACTGATTAACAAAAATACCTGCTTAATGACTTAGAACAATAGCAATCCCTTATTCGTATTTTTTGAGATTTAATTAAGTCTCAATGGAGATAGCTTATCTATCTCTTGATTATGTAGAATTATCTGAACTAAACGGGGCAGAAAGAGCCACAGATGCATGGTTAGCAGGCTGTCATTAAAAAGCTCAATCTTCATTTTTTGGAACTTTAGTTTTAATTTATTTGACTGTTTGGGCATTGTTAAGATAGGTTTTAACTTTAAAGACAGGATAGGCAGAAACTCTGGGTTAATCAAAAAAGACCCTGAGCTAACATATTGTTATGTCCATCCTGCATGTATCAACAACTTTGCAATTAAAAGGGATTTGGTATTCTGGAGAAATGGCTCAATAAGTGAAGTGCTTGTCATGATCAGGGCATGAGATCAATTGCATTTTAGCCACATGAAAAAGTTGGGGTAAGGAGATGCAACTTATAATCACAGTGCTAGAGAGGCAGAGACAGCTGGAGTGTTACTGCTTGCTGAACAGCTGTTAGCTTAATTGGCAAGCCTTGGGGACTAGGGAGAGACCTTATTGTGCACACAGGCAAAAGGTGTAGCTAAAGAGATGGCCCTATTAAAAGAACCAACCATGTTCTCTTTTCAGCATTGCATAGACACATAGCATTTACAAACCTTTGTGATGACACAAGTGGGTGCTGGAGTTATAACTCCAGTTCCATTGGTTTGTACACCCACGTCTGGCCTCTTGTGGGTAAAAGGCATGTGGTTTATAGTCAAAAAATACATAAAACAAAAGTTCAGTCTGTTAAGGAAGGACACACAAGAAAGACCTGTGGCTTCTGAATGTACATGCACATTTACCCTCACATGTATGCACCCCCATATATACACACTCAAATATGCATATAAATAAAAATCATTACACATTTCAATGTTAAAGAAATTGAAACTAGCTATATTACTATCATTTCAACACAGGTAGTTTCTATGATGTTGATATCCTTTCAATATATTTTGGGAAATGTATTTAGCCTTGAGTTGACCAAAACAACTAAAAAAAAGGAAGTATTTACTGGGTTCATGGTTCCATTAGGTTAGAATTCATGGTCATCACTGAAGGTAGACTTGTAGTTATAGCTTTTTCCTCTCTCTTGCTGATGCTTATATAGGTCAGACTAGACCAGATGAAAACTAGATAAAAGCAGATTTATTAGAAGGTAGCTCTTAAGTAGGTTGATCTCATAGGTAGAGGTCACACATCGAGGCTAAAGCAAGGGTTGGGGTTATAGAGTTTAGGTGAGCACTGATGATGTATCAGCCAGGAGCTGGGATTGTGACCATGCATGGTAAAAAAACTGGGAGCTTGGGTAAGCACTTTTGGGTTGGTTGGCTGAAATGCAAAGATGAGGAGCAATTACATATTAGCCAGGAGATTTCTCTAAGAGGTAGTAGGTAGGTTTTTCTGTGTGGTGATGTGGGTTGGAAGAAGGTGGCAGATGGGATTTCCTATTGTACAGGGATGAGCATGCTTCCAGACTAACAGTAACAAGGAGGCAGGCAAGGGTCTAAGATGATAGGTGACAGGTTAGCATCCTTGTTTGCAAGTCTGATACAAAAAGAAATACAGGGTAATAGTGCAGTCTTTTGAAAGCACAAAGCCAGGCTCAAGTGACAGATCTTCAAACAAACACCATCTTTAATATTTTCCAAATAGTTCCACCAGCAGAAGATGAAGCATTAAATATGAGCCTATGGGAATGATTGATATTCAAAATACAGTAGTACCTTGTAGTGCCATAAAACAGTTCTCAGGGGAGAGGTTCTCAGGTCAGGGCCAGCCCACTGCCTCTGTGTTCTCTGTTCAATGGCATGGAGTCTGTCTTCAATAATAGGTGCTAAATTACATGTTACCTCTGGGTAAAAAGTAAAGGCAATATCAATAACCAGTACTGAGTATTTTAATGAATCAGATTTCATTTAATTTTCTGTTCTTTATATTATGATTCACTGATCTATAGAGATATTATTATAAATGTCATGTTAACAGTTACTAAAGCTGAAATTTCTCAGTGCTGTATTTTCCTAGTATTAACTGTTTTCTCTAATGTCTTCAATATAGACATCCATTTCAAATTTTCAAATAGAGAGAGATTGCCATGTACATATTCAAAGAATTTTGGTCTTTCTATTATTTAATCTTTTTTGACTTTTTTTTTGGAGTTGAGAACTGAAACCAGGGCCTCGTACTTGCTAGGCAAGCACTCTACCACTAAGTTAAATACCCAGCCCCTCAATTTTTTTTAAAGCAATAAAGATGTTGAACATTTCTTTAGGTACTTCTCAGCCAGTCTAAATACATGGGACAGAAAACATTTATGCTCCTCTTAATATCAAGTGGCCATTGGCAATGGATAATGGCTAGAAGAGAAAGGGAACATCTTGATTAGTTATATATATTTCAATTGATTCCTGTCTATTTCTTGGACAATGGTTAAAGAAGGCCAAGTCTTTGTCTAACTCCAACATGAATAAATAAAGTTTCCTCACAGTCCAGTCACTCAACCTAAACTTCCCTTGTCCATCCATATCTCAGTCTCTACCAGCAAATTGTCCTTGGACCTCAACTTCTAACCACATTTCAACAATTTCCATAACTCCTGGTGATGACAAGAAAGAAAAATCAGATCGTCATCCCCAAAAACACACTCCTACTCAACTAACTCAAAATGATAAAAGCCAAATAAAGAATGGAAAAGTGAAAATAAAATGTAATAGTTCTCCTAAAAAAAAACAATCAAACAATCATTAATAATAGACTAGAATATGATTGAACTCAATGACTCTCAATGCAAATAATTCAGGAGCATCCATGGTTTAATGATGCTTGAGTAACTCAAATACAAAAGCAAAATGTAAATGATATAGAAAATAAAGTACAGCTTATGAAACAGAATTCACTAGAAGGATAGAATAACATGAGAAGTCAAACTAGAATAATGTTGCTCATGGAAACTTCTACATGCTAATTAAAACTCACTTAAAGAATGACCCAAGTGCCAAACAGACAATCATAACTGTATGACAAGAAATGTAAGTTAAATAACTCAGCAAATGTCAATAATAAATTTATGAAAGTCTATGAAGTAAACATGGGAGAACAATAGGATACCATGAAAACATCTGATTTCAGAGAATGGGCATTAGAAGAGGAGAAAGCTATCGTACCAAATGCATAGTATATATGTTAATAAAACAATAAAACAGACATGTCTATATGTTCAGGAAAAGATTCCTACCTAGGTACAGGAGTCCCTGAGAACTCCAGTTAGACAAGACTAGAAAAGTATCTATCTCCTTGTATATATTAAGATTAAAATATTAAGAACAGAGATTTTAAAACAAAGCTTCAATTTATTCATTCCTTAAAAATATCTACTATCTTCTTCTAATGTCATGTACCTTTTAAGAGAAGGAGATGGTGGTGGGGGAGAGGGAAACATGACCTGGCATTGGGTGTGGAAATAGGACTAAAGATCTTTGGGCCAACAGTAAGAATGGAAACAGGCAACCTTGGGAGAAACAAGGTAGGCAGGACTTGCCAGAATGTACCCAGAAGCCTGAGAAGTGAAAAATTCTCAGGACACAAAGAGGAGGACTTTAGATGAAATGCCCTACAGTGGAGAGAGGGAACTTGTTGAGCCCACCTCCAGCAGAAATAAAGGGACAGCATCAAGTGAGGGAGGGGGTTGCTATCCCACAGTCAAAATTCTGACACCTAATTCTTCCTGTCTGAAGGAAATGCAAGGATGGAATTGGAGAGGAGCCTGAGGAAAAGAAGGTCCAGCGATGAGCCCAAAGTCTGATCCAGCTCAAGGGGAGGCCCCACAACCTGACACCACTACCCACTACCGAGGCTCAAAAGGGACCTACCATAACTGCCCCCCAAAAGACCTGACAAGTAGGTGCAAGAGATGCAGATATGTGCACCCAACCAATGAACAGAGGATGCTGACACCTCTGTTGTATTAGGGAAAAGCTGCAGGAAGATGAGGAGGGCATCTCAGTCTCAATTAACCTGGACCCAGAGATCTCTCAGACACTGGATCATCAACCAGGCAACATATACCAGCTGAGATGAGGCCCCCAACACATATACAGCAGAGGACTCCTGGGCCTGGGTTCAGTCAGAGAAGATTTATCTAATCCTCAAGAGATTGGAGGCCCCAGGAAGTTTAGAGGTCTGGTGGAGATGGAGGTGTTGGGGGGAGTAGGAATGGGATGTGAACAGTTGGAGGGTGGACCAGGAGGGGGATAAAACCTGGACTGTAAAATTAAATAGAAAAAAATCGAATTTTTTATGTTTTGTCTCTATTCCAGGTTTTTATAAATGCTATCTGTTAATGATGAAGTATACACAGAATAATGCAATGTATTCTGAGTTAGTGTTGCATACAAATATGTGAGTAATAGAGATAGAAAGATCAAATTAAAATCATATGTCTTCTGAATTTGCAATTTTATTTACATCTTTCAGCATGAAATGGCAGTAAATTTGAGAATGAAACTTGTTGTGATGTTTAACTAGAGATATGTCTTATCTGTAAATATTTTTAAAATCAAAAATAAATATATTTGCATGGAAAATTAAAAAAATTCTAGAGTGCACACTAGTTTTATCTCTAGAACACACATTCAGAAGAGGTGTCGTGATTTGACTTGAAGATTTTACTGCAGATCTGAAGGGAAGGGATTGCCTTACAGAAGTATCAAAGATCTGCACTGGCTGTTGCTTTAGAATAGTTCTGCTTTATCAGCGGGGACCTTTGAAGCACCAAAGAACAGAGCAGAAGGCAGGGCTTATATCCCTTTGTGGGTGGAGGGTTACTTTCCAGGGCAACCTGGGATTGAAAATTTTCATTTCTGGGGCTTGTGTGAGCTAAGGAATTGCTAAGTTTTCCTTCTCAGGTTTGGTGAATACTGTGGCAAAGTCATGGAATGATGGGGTTTTGCTTCTTGTTTCTGATTTTTGGCTTAGGTCAAGACTGGTGTCTTGAGCTCAAGTGTTTTGACTTTCTGCTTTTATCATACCAAGACATTTTTTTGTTGTTTTTTGAGATATATTTCTTTACTTACATTTCAAATGATATTCCCTTTCCCAGTTTCCTGTCCATAAGCCCCCATCCCCACACCTTCCCCCATACAAGTGTTTGCCCATCCACCCCCCTCCCTGCCTCTGACATTCCTCTACACTGAGGGTCCAACCTTGGCAGGACCAAGGGCTTCCCCTTCCACTGGTGCCCCGACAAGGCTATTCTCTGCTACATATGCAGTTGGAGCCCTGGGTCAATCCATGTATAGTCTTTCGGTAGTGGTTTAATCCCTGGATGCTCTGGTTTGTTGGCATTTTTGTTCTTATGGTGTTGCAAGCCCCTTCTGCTCTTTCAATACTTCCTCTAATTCCCCCAAAGGGGGTCCTATTCTTAGTTCAGTGGTTTGCTGCTAACATTGACGTCTGTATTGGACATGCTCTGGATGTGTCTCTCAGGAGAGATCTATGTCCGGTCCCTTTCAGCATGCACATTTTAGCTTCATCAATCTTACCTAGTTTTGGTGGCTGTATATATAAGGGCCACATGGGCCACATGTAGGTCATGCTCTGAATGGCCGTTCCTTCAGTCCCTGCTCTAAACTTTGCTTCCATATCCCCTCCTATGGATATTTTCCCCCTTTTAGGGAGTGGGAGCATCTGCATTTTGGTCATCCTTCTTCTTGAACTTCCTGTGGTCTGTGTGTTGCATTATCCACTTATCAATGAGTACATACCAAGTGTGTTTTTCTGTGATTGGGTTACCTCACTCAGGATGATATTTTCTAGTACTAAGACCTTTTAAAACAGCAGCCACCTGCATAAAAGATTGTGTTTGGCCATATATGAATTACGCAGAATATAGATACGATGCAAAGCATACATAGATGGTGGACTGTGAAAAGTAGAGAACAGAAGAAAACACAGAAACTGCGTGTTTTAAAAATACCAGTGCAGAATATTGAAGCTTAATGCAGAAGAGCATTTCCCAAGTACCATGCGGCGATCTTGGTTTTATCTTCCCATGTAACATGGATCCTTGCTTGGAAATTGTCCCTTGAAGACAACTATTTGCTCCAATTTATACTTTATTAATGTCTTCTGACTGCAGTTTCTCTGGAGATCAAAGAAGAGCCTTACACAAATGATTACGAAGTGACAGTGGGAAACGTGACCATGGAATATGGAATGTTGAATCTGAATGCAAAAGCAACATGGATGCAGTGATAGTATCATGGACACCAAGAGACATCCTCACAGTTTGTTTTTATGGTCTAAAATTATGATGTTTGTATATGCTTGTTGTGCTGCCTTGAAAGCAATATATACTGTTTTTTTTCTTTTTTTTATTATCTTGAGTATTTCTTATATACATTTCAAGTGTTATTCCCTTTCCCGTTTCCGGACAAACATCCCCCTCCCCCCTCCCCTTCCTTATGGGTGTTCCCCTCCCAACCCTCCCCCCACTGCCGCCCTCCCCCCATAGTCTAGTTCACTGGGGGTTCAGTCTTAGCAGGACCCAGGGCTTCCCCTTCCACTGGTGCTCTTACTAGGATATTCATTGCTACCTATGGGGTCAGAGTCCAGGGTCAGTCCATGTATAGTCCTTAGGTAGTGGCTTAGTCCCTGGAAGCTCTGGTTGCTTGACATTGTTGTACTTTTGGGGTCTCGAGCCCCTTCAAGCTCTTCCAGTTCTTTCTCTGATTCCTTCAACGGGGGACCTATTCTCAGTTCAGTGGTTTGCTGCTGGCATTCGCCTCTGTATTTGTTGTATTCTTGCTGTGTCTCTCAGGAGAGATTTACATCCGGCTCCTGTCTGCCTGCACTTCTTTGCTTCATCCATCTTGTCTAATTGGGTGGCTGTATATGTATGGGCCACATGTGGGGCAGGCTCTGAATGGGTGTGTTTAACAGAATATACTGTTAAAAAGATTACTGAGTCCTGACTGCATGAAAACTGTGCTTTGTGCTTATAGTTTTTTAAATTTTATTTGAAATACATTGATTCTTAATATTTGTGCATGCGTCACAATTATGATGTTTTCCCATAGGTTCTCTAGATAAATAAATATATATGAAGTCATTTAGCAATACATATTAATATGTAATATATTAAAACTAATAGGCTAATCAAAACTCTCAGAAGCAACCATATGACTAATAAAGTTCCTTGTCTTCAAAAACTACAATATTATTTTTAAGTAATTTTATGGTTATTTGAAAGAGAAAATGGTTGCTTTAAGAGGGTGACTTTATAGGAAGACCACAGTCTCACCTAACCTGGACCCTCGAGGTCTCTGAGACACTGAGCCACCAGCTGATATGAGGCCCCAGACACATAAACAGCAGAGGACTGCTGGGTCTGGACTCAGCCAGAGAAGATGCACCTAACCCTCATGAGACTTCGGGCCAGGAATGGGGTGAGGTGGAGGGGGTGGTGGAGGTATGGGATATAGAACAGTTAGAGGGTAGACCAGACTGGAAGAGAAATAAAGTCTGTATTATTAAAAAAGAAGATTAAAGAATAAAAAAATAACCTGCCCCACATGTGGCCCATACATATACAGCCACCAAACTAGATAAGATGGATGAAACAAAGAAGTGCAGGCCGACAGGAACCGGATGTAGATCTCTCCTGAGAGACACAGCCAGAATACAGCAAATACAGAGGCAAATGCCATCATTAAACCACTGAACTGAGAACAGGACCCCCGTTGAAGGAATCTTAGAAATGACTGAAAGAGTTTGAAGGGGCTTGAGACCCCATATGAACAACAATGCCAACCAACCAGAGCTTCCAGGGACTAAGCCACTACCCAAAGACTATACATGGACTGACCCTGGACTCTGACCTCATAGGTAGCAATGAATATCCTAGTAAGAGCACCAGTGGAAGGGGAGGCCCTGGGTCCTGCCAAGACTGAACCCCCAGTGAACGTGATTGTTGGGGGAGGGCGGTAATGGGGGGAGGCTGTGGAGGGGAACACCCACATAGAAGGGAAGGGGAAGGGATTAGGGGGATGTTGGCCCAGAAACCAGGACAGGGAATAACAATCGAAATGTAAATAAGAAATACCCAAGTTAATAAAGATGAAAAAAAGTTATATAACATCAAAAAAGTACTTTGATTTGTTTGATTAAAAACTTTATACAAACAAACAAAAATATATATTATCAGACTATTTCCTGTTAGTATACTAAACAGATTGCTGTTTGAACAGAAATAGTTTCTTAGCCTTAATGGGAGGTTTATTTTATGAACAAAATAAAGGAATTAGACTAAATGATAAGAAAGCATAATTTATTAGAGATTAACAAGAGACAAAGAGGGTAGGATGCAAAAATTAAACAAACAAAACAGGCTTTGCCCAAAGAAGGCAGTAGGTACTGAATGCAAATTCTTATAATAAAGAAAAATTTTATATCTTTTTTTCTTATGTTAAGGAAGTGTGAATGATCTAGAGAAATCAAAACAGCAACAATAGTGTTTTGTGCAAATAATTGTGCATAATTCACTCAGATCCCAGAGATTGTAATGAATGGAAAAATATTGTTCTAGAACATATTTACCTTTATCACTCTGCCAGGTCAAGAGTTGGACAGAGGAAACATCATTCAAAAGGCCCTTAGATGTAACACTTTCAAAAGGCTCTCTACAACAGAACAGGGCTCCAGAGCATCTACAAAGTGATTGTCAGTATTGTGAGATTACTACAAGTCATCCCCACAGTTATCTGTTCCTTTGACCACTTAACCGTGGCTTAGTTTCAAATTTACATGTTAAAAAGAATTCTCAAGATAAATCGTAAATTAAGCCAATTCAGGCACCCAGGGAAAAGTCCAGAATCCTCAAATGAGAGAAATTCATATCTACATGAAAATTACACAATATCGGCTGATAAAGAAACCAAAAACTTAAAAGACGAACAGTTAACACCAAGCAGAAACAATGGAAGACAGAATGTGACTTAAGGAACTCCAGTCAATATAGCATCCATAAAAGGAAACACTGGAATACATGGAGGTCTGTATTTTTCAGGAATCCAGAATGTCTACTGCACAGGATGCTGAAGGCTTGCATTAGGCAATGTGCAGGAATGTTGTTACATGGTGGAAACAAATTCTTGTTTGCTCTGATTCTATTTCCAAGAGAAACTGTTAAGAGCAACAGGGAATAATTTGTCTTCTTTCCTAGTCCTTTTAGTGTGCGTACAATAACAGCATGGTAATTTACTATATTGTGCAGTACAAGACTATTAAATCCCTGGGCTCTTGATTAGTTTTTTAATGTACCCACCTAAAATATTCTGAAGTTAATTTGGAGGTAGCAGTTTGAGTATGCTTTATTTCTTTCACATTATTCCATATCATCTGCTTGAGTTTAATGGAAGGTATCTTTGAGTCATTGTGAAAAGTAGGACACTTACATCATTAGGTTTTTTTTTGTATTATATAAAGGTAAAATATGAGACTTTATAGGACCTTAATTACTAAAAAGTTTCTATAGTCATCACTGCAGTTTTGTCATTTCAGATAGGAATTTCCTTTTACACATTGAAGCCCATAGAATGTGAAATATATTCTTCTCCTATTAATTTAACCTTGTATGACAGATTTTTCTGAGTTGTATTTTTATCGTTTTTATCTCATACTTCCTGGCCAACATCAAAGAGTATTACATAAAATTCACTGCCCCTTCCACTTAGTACAGTCCTTATTTAGGTATTCAACACCTATTTTAGTATAAACAATAGTAATAGATGTTATTTCTTTAGCTACTGAATTGCATTTTTATGACTACTTCAAACTAAACAATAGTCAATGTTATGCATTTCCTTTTTAATGTGACAACGCATTTCTTGCATGGGTGTTTTGGCATGGCAAACATTAAATAGAGTGTGTTGTGAGCTCAAATAAGCTCCATTATTCCAATTAATATCATGCCCTTAAAATGTGAATGAGGTACAGATACCAAGCTATATGTTTTTAAGTAGATTTGCTCTTCACATTGTGCACAGTGCAAGGTGACATTAGGAACAGATAGAAACTGTAAGTTGACTGACATCACATCTCAGACTCCATTAACATCCTCAATGACAATTTGTGTCATATACATTTAAAAATAATGTATAGAACAAGAAAGCCAATATTCAATATAGCCATTATGTATTGGGCAAAATTCAACATCAAGATAATTATTAAGCCTCATTAAAATGAAGCTATGTGGAATGAAATACGATAAATACATGAACACCACTGAGAATTAACTTTAATTTTGATTAGTGACCCAAATGCTTCATAGGCATTCAATCCTTCCATGAATATAGTCTTTTAAAAATTTTTATAAATCATTCCATTTATTTACATCTCAAATGTTATCCCATGTAAACTTTTACTTTCCATGAACTGTGTCTTCCTTTATTTTCTTCCACTGCTCAGGCAGTAAAATGACAGCAAAAAAAGGCATTTCTTCTCAACAACATATTTTTTGTGACTTGTCATTAGTTTTAGTGTTGAGTTTTTGCTTCAAATGAACACTTAATTCCACGTTTCACAGAGAGTAGTGGAGTCTTTTGATGAGATGGAATCACCTCATTTGTTCATCACCAAATGGATCAGTGTATTTGTATCTAAAGCCTTATGTTCTTTCTCTACTAAGGGCAATACATACCTTTTACCTTATATTCTATTTGTTACTCTAACTTAGGTAATTAACAAATTTACTCTTGAAAGTAAGTCTTTTCTCTAAGTATAATATTTTCTTAGGTCAGTAAATATATATTTTGAGAATGTTAGATATTATAATACTATAGCAATTTGCTTCAAATTCCAAAAAAGTTCAATAATAATTGTTAAAAATACTTCTCATTACTATACATGGTACTGTAATTACTTGCTACGTATTTTATGATTTCTGTGCTCATGCTTACACTGCAGTTACAATAAATTATTCACTCTGAAAATACTTAATTTCAGAAATAGAATGCCTTTCAAAACCAAGTGAAAATTTCGAACTTGTGAAATAAAGGGAAAATTTCTAAACCTATATTTAACTGATAATGATTTTGCAATATATATTTCAGTCAGTGTGTTCAAACAATTTTTTATTCTTCCTCTGTTAATCTGAAAACACAGAGATTAAGATGCAATTCTATTCTCTCTAGAGTTTTTCTACTTCCAATAATTAAGTAAATATTCTGAATTTATGACTTCAATTGCCTAGTAATTCACAAAATTTTAATGCCATATATAATTGTATTTTAGTGTATATCTTATTGAAAATTTATTATTAAATAAATTTAACCTTTGAATCATGATTAGATTAATATTTTGCTTTCTGAATCTTAAACTTATTTTCAATTATTGCTTTACTATTTCAGATTTTTATACACATGTATGTGTTTTGGATAAATTTATCCTCATTCTTTCCCCTCCAACTTCTTGCCTATTCTCTCATTACTGAAGATTGTTTATTCCTAATTAGTTAGAGTTGCTTTCATTTAATCAAACTTATTGCTTCATTGTAATACTTCTAAACTTTTACTTATGTTTAGAAAGCTATTGATTACATAATGTTACTATTTTAATATATACTAAGCTATTATTTTATTTAACAGAGAAATAATGGACAAATAACAGGTAGGATGCACTAAATTTTTTAAATTTTTCTTAGGTTTAATCTAACCCCTACTATTCTGAAATGTGGAAAGACATTAAATGGTAGCTAATGTTAATTAATTCTAATGAATTTGTGAACGGTTTACTCATAGATAATTCCGGTAAATCCACATTCATAATTGTGAGGACTCAACTTCCTTAAGTAGAAATAGAACAGTCGTGAACATGTTTTTTGTTTGTTTGTTTGTTTTTTGGTTAAACAAAAACAGCTGGAACATTGTCATTGTTGTGAAATAAGATCGATGGTAGTTCCAATGTTAAAATCTAACTCTTATTTATTCAATTATTTTTCTCATTTTCCCCTTGAATTCCTTATACCTTATTCGTAGCTGAGATTGAAGCATCATACACAGAGTAATCAGGCAGACATTGGAAGAGCCAAGAGAGTTCTACATCTTGCTCCCAGGGCAGCTGGAAGGGACTCTCTCATAGGCGTGCAGGAGGATGCCTTGATTTCACACCAGACAGAACTTGAGCATAGGAGACCTCAAAACCTGCTCCCACCGCAGTGCAAAACCTCTAACGAGATCACACCTACTCCAACACGGACACAACTCTTTTTTTTTTCATATTTTTCTTTAATTCGACATGTTTCTTTATTTACATTTCAAATGATATTCCCTTTCCTGGTTTCCTGTCCATAAGTCCCCTATCCCCTTCCCCTCCCTTCCCCCTCCCCTCCCCCACCCCCGGATATTCTGCTGCACAACTGTTAATACTGTCACCCCCTGTGGCCCAAGCATTCAAACACATGGGTCTATGAGGAGCCAAACCTATTCAAATCACCATACAAACCTTTCCATAAAAGCTTCCCCACTGTCTTTCAACGTCATGTCTTTTTTCGCCCCAGCTGTTATTTCATGCGTGAGTTTATTTGTGTGTTTATACATTTTTATTCCTGGATATAATATAACATATTGAGTCCACATAACGTTTCTCCTTGTATATTTTAAAGACTGACCATTGGATGCTGGATAAGCATCCTGTGAATGGCTACCACTCACAGTTCCAGATTTACTCACTTGCCTGTGTTCTTTCTGTAAGTCTGAGGCCTCATGGGCTTTTTCTGTGTGCAGTTTGGCATGTTAGTTTTTGTTTTTGTTGTTATGTCCACATTAGTGCAGTCATATTGGTGATGTTTTATGGATATTATATTTCTAGGAAACAAAATCTCACACCCAACACCTTTATCCTCTGGCTCTTACAATCTTACTGCAGCGTCTCTTCTTCCAGAGTGTTCCTAGAGCCTTAGCAATAGGCCTGAATTTCAGATGTGTACACTTAGAACGCGCTCCTCAACTTGGCATATTGATTGGATATATTTTCTGTAGTTGAAAAGAGAAGTTTCCTTAGTGAATGAAGGGTGAGGAGTACAATTAGCTGTGGCATAAGAACAAACTTTTATAAATGGTTGTTAGAGGTGCTAGTTTAATAATTAGTGGTTGTAACAGTAACTTCTATTTCGAGTATAAAGACCTGGCACTTGTTGGGAGGTGAATTTTGTATTGGAGGTTTTAAATGAAGAGAAAGATGAATGAACAGTGTATCTGTCTAACTCAATTATTTTGTATGTAATTATTGAATTTTATAATACATACTTTGCATACCGAATGCTAGATGTCCCAAGATATATGATTTATTATTACAAGTGATGTTCTCAAAGTTCATTTTTCCCCAATCACTACAAATGTCCATGTATTCTCTTTTCCCTCCAATTATTTATATATTCACTTAGTATCTAGGACTCTGTTCCTCTCTTCTCCCAGTCTATTCCTTACACAATCCTCCCCTCATTCCCTCCTCCCTTTTTCCTCTGAGAATATCAAGGGACCATCCCAATGGGTATCTATATGCACATCATGGCACATCATGTCTTTGCTTGGCTAGGCATATCCTCTCCCACAAAGGGAAGACATGACAGCCCAGCTTGGTGAGCAGTATCCACAGTCAACAGTTTTATGGAAAGCCACTCCTCCAGTTTTTGGTGGACCCACATGAAGAAAAACCTGCACAACTAATACATATATGTGGGGGGTTAGCCTGTGAATGCTCTTTGGCTGATGGTTCAGTCTCTGAGAACCCACAAGGGTCTAGGTTAGTTTACTCTGTTGGTCTGCCTGTAGGGTTCCTATCCCCTCCAGGATTATTGATCATTCCCTCAACTCTCCATAAAACTCCCTCACTATGTCCAATGTTTGGCTATGGCCCTCTGCAACTGTTTCAGTCATATGAAATATAGAACCTTTCAGAGGGAAGTTACGTTAGGCTCCTCTCTGCAAACATAATGAGTATCATTAGTAGTGTCAGGGATTGGGGTTTGTTCTTGGGATAGATTTTCAATTGAGCCAGTTATTGTCTGGCCATTACAGCAGTCTCTGCTCTATGCTTGTCCCTGTACTTCTTGTAGACCCAGGATAGATTCTGGGTCAAAATTTTGTAGATGGCTTGGTGTTCTTACCCCTCCTTGTGGGACCTCTAGTAATGGGAAGTAGTCACTCAGGTTCCATGTCTCCACTGCTAAGGAGTCTCAACTGAACCCCAGAGAATCCTGTGGAAGCCTCCCCACCTCAAGTCAATGGCACATTCTAGAAATGCCTCCTACTCTGCTACCCCTGCCAGCCTCTGAATTCCATTCATTCTCCTGGCTATCTAACACTCTCTCCAGTCTTTTCCCACACTCGTTCCTGAACAACCTCCATTCCCCTCTCCCTCCACTCTTCCACCTACTTTCCTCTCTCCATCTGTCTCCTATGACTATTTTATTTCCCTTTCTAAGTGAGATTCAAGTATCCTCACTTAGACTTCCTTGCTTGTTTAACTTCTTGGAGCTTGTAGGCTGCAGCATGGGTATCCTGTTCTCTATGATTAATATCAAATTGTCAGTGAGTATATAAGTCAGAGTTACTTCATTCAGGTAAAATTTTCTAATTACATCAATTTGCCTGCAAACTTAATGATGCCCTCCTTTTTAATAGCTGAATGGTATTCCATTGTGTAAATGTACTACATTTTCTGTATCCATTCTTTGGTTGAAGGACATCTGGATTGTTTCCTGTTTTGGGCTATTATGAATAAAGCAGTTATCAGCATGGTGGACCATGTGTCCTAGTGGTATAGGGGAACCTCTTTTGGGTATATTCCTAGGAGTGGTACAGCTAGGTCTTATGGTAAACCATTCCCAATTTTCTGAGGAACCAAGAGATTGATTTCCATAGTAGTTGTAAAAGTTTATACTCCCACCAGCAATGGAAGAGTGATATTATTACAATAAACATACACAAATTCAGGGTGATAAATTCAAATTCCCTAGTGCTAAATTGTAAATTACTAATTTAATTTTTCCAATATACATATTTTCAAAGGGTATTTTCCAGAACCTATTCAAAAATATTATGATTATTAACTTCCCAGATGTTTTATTAAAACAATTTAAGCATTTTTCTCTAATAAACATACAAAAATATCCTTGCATGTTTAAATATAATCACTTTTATGGAGAAACCTCACAGGTGACATAAAGTTGATATTGAGCCATATATTCCTTTTGTATCATATTCCAATCTCTTACAAATATGTACTGACTCCATCTACAAATTTTATTACCTTTGTTTATGAAAGTATAGTAGGTATTTGAATGTTTTGTGTGTACATGTCTGCTCATATATATATATATATATATATATATATATATATATATATATGGGAAAATAAACAATTTTCCAATCAAATTAAGAGGTACACTTACTTGATACTAAAAGTAGTTACAGAATACTAGGTTAATTTTCCATGGCAAGTTACAAGACTATTCTTTTTGTGACTTGGCTCCTTTGTAGAGGCCTGGAATAAATTTTTATGTCACATGTTTTTGTTAATCCAGCAAGGTACCATGTAAATATTCATTAAACAAATATTCTACATACAAGCAGAGGGCCTGGTATAGCAGGTGCTGTGTGCTCCTACTTTTACTATTAATTAAAGCTAAGTTGTAGCTGTCTCCATTTGTGTCATTTTTTTTCCTATGACTTTATGTAGTGTTCTCAAGCACAGTAATTTTTATGAAAGACTAATTTTATGGGTATAGGGGTATCTAAATGCCAAAAGATATATTTTTTTGTCATTTTACAGGATTGTCCCTACCAACCTTCATTTCTTGGAAGCAACAATATTTATCTTTATATGTGAGAAATCATAAAAATATCACACTAAACTTTGCCTTCTTTGATTGTGTTAGTATTCAATTAGACTTCCCTTCACTTCCCTATGGAAAAAGACATGATGCCAATACTTTAAGACACCGTAGCTTTCTTTCACTCTTTTGGGATATTGAGTTTGGAGTAAATCAAATGAGCATTCATACTTATTGGAATCATTCCATAGTATTAAATAATCAGTAAGGCTGAAGTGTTGTCCAGCTCAATAGATTCATTTTTTTAATATTAGATTTCAACACCCCATCATTATGGAAACTGCACACTTAAAAATTAAGAAAACTTCTAACACAAAATTCACAATAGTAAAAATTGAGCAGTAATGATTTTCTTTATTACATGCAATCATATTAAAACAAGAAATGTCTCTTATGAATACAATTCAGTAACAAAGAGATCCATAGTAAATAACCTGCGATTTATTGTTTTGCAAAGAAAAGACAGATAATAGTGAAAAGTGGGATGAAGTAGCAAATATAAAGAAAACAATTCAAATATACATATGAATACATAAACACATAGATATTTCCATTTCATATCTAGTACTTCAAGCAAAATAACTTAAAATATAAAATTAAATCCCATAAAGTATGCTGTTATTTAGGCTTTTAAGTTAAATAAGGACCTTCTTACATACATTCCTTTCTGTGAAGTAGCAGGGAAGATGATAACTAAATATTTTCTTTTAAAATGTCTATGTGTATTGTGTTTTTAAATGAAAATAATTCTTCAAAAATTATAAATTTATCAACATCCAGACGTGGATTAAAATATTACATGTCTTGTAGTGTAAATTTAAAACTGTGCAAGAGATGGTCTCAATAAACTAAAAGTGAAAAGTCATGGTAACTAAATATAAATAGTTAAAGTGTTCCATAAGGTACACTGATTACACATTGAAAGAAATGGGAGAATAGAAAAATAAGGAAAAGGGTAACTAAGCAGTTCTAAGAACAAGCTGAGAAGGAAAGCCATGACTTAAAACATAACAAAACAAAAAACAAAAATGAAAACAAAGCAACAACCTACTTCCTTAAGCCTGATAACTCACAATGTATGGATGACTTCCTCTACCCAAAGTAAAGCAAGCAGAAGTAAAGAAACTAAATAGACTGACAACAAATGAGATTAAAAGTAATAAAATTAAAATGTTTTCTGCTAAAACCACTACAGAGTCAATTAGAGTAACAACAAAATTTCAGAAGTTTTTCTTTTCCTCTTCCTCCTCCTCCTCTTCCTCCTCCTCCTCTTCCTCCTCCTCCTCTTCCTCCTCCTCCTCTTCCTCCTCCTTCTCTTCATCCTCCTCCTCTTCCTCCTCCTCCTCTTCCTCCTCCTCCTCTTCCTCCTCCTCCTCTTCCTCCTCCTCCTCTTCCTCCTCTTCCTCTTCCTCCTCCTTCTCCTGCTCCTGCTCCTCCTTTTACTTCTCATTTTCATATAGAATTCTTTTTATCATTTATTTGTTTGTTTATTATTTATTTTAATTTGGCACTTTGTTTATTTACATTTCAAATGTAACCCTTTCCAAACTTCCCCTCTGCACACCCCCTGTTCTATCCCCCCTCCACCTGCCTGTATGCAGGTTCTCCCCACCCCTCACCCATGCCTACCTCCCCACCCTGGCATTCCCCAACACTGGGTATCTAGGCTTCAAAGGAAGAAGGACCTTTCCTCTAACTGATGCCTGACAAGACCATCATCTGGTACATAAGCATCTGGAGCCATAGGTCTATCCCTGTGTACTCTTGGGAGGTTGGTTTAGTACCTGGGAGCTATTTGGTTGATATTGTTATTCTTCCTATGTGGTTACAAACCCCTTCAGCTCCTTTAGTCCTTTCTGTAACTCCTCCATTGGGGACCCAGTGTTTAGTCAAAAGGTTGGCTATGAGCACCCACCTTTGTATTTGTCAGGCTCTGGCAGAGCCTCTAAGGAGACAGCTATATCACGCTGTCAGCAGGCACTTTTTTGCATCACCAATAGTGTCTGGGTTTGATGTTTGTATATGAGGTGGATTCCCTTTCTCAAACTATTCAATACAGGTAAAGTACTTCCAAACTTTTCCTTGAAGACAGTTTCACTCTAATATCCAAACCAGCCAAGACATAACAGAAACCACAAAGAAAACTGTAGGCATATAGGAAGAACTGGAAAACAGCAAGACATGCCCATGGGTGAGTAGACTTCATATGTTAATAATTACTATTTTACCAAAAGCTGTTTACAAAGCTAGGATTCAATGTAATCAAAATAAAATTTCCCATCTTAGACTGGAAAGACATTTAAAAAAACAAGTTCCTAAAATTCAAGGAAAGTCACAGAAAACTAAGGCTCGCCTAAGGGACCCTGAAAAAAATAAGAATTGTTGTAGTGGCAAATAAATAAATAAATAAATAAATAAATAAATAAATAAATAAATAAACTGACAAGATAAAGAAAGGAAGAAAGGAAGATTTTTTTAAAAAAGGAAGATATATAAGTTAATGGAACTAGACAGAAGACCTCAGCATATGCATATACTTTTGACAAAGATTTCAAAAACAAATCCTGAAAAAGAAAGGCATCTTCAACAACTAGTGCTGGGGAAACAGAATTTCCATATGCAAATTTTAATTTTTTCAATATTTATTATCTTTCACAAATTTTAATTCCACATAAATTTAAGATGGAAAACTGAATTTCCATATGCAAAAATTTAATTTTTTAAATATGTATTATTTTTCACAAATTTTAACTCCTTATTAATTAAAGATGGACCTTAATTTCAAGTCCAAACACCTTAATGCTCTTCATACTCCAAATGTAGGGATGGTACATACACAATCTGGAATGAAAAATTCATATATATATATATATATATATATACATATACATTTTTTATAAAATTAAAGTAATTTCTAGAAGAGTATAAGAATTACACTACATACTTTAGAAACCACAGTGAAACAGAACATAAATCACAAAGTAATATATTTTTAAAATGACTAAGTAAAATAATATTTGCAACACAAAGAGTTGAAAATACATAAATGTTTAACATCTTCATTGGCCTATTATATATTGCATAATTCTATTGAATTACCTAGATATCTTCATGATGATGTAAAAATATTATGTCCTAATAGTATTTATAAAATAACCCATTTTTTTCTCTTTTCTCCTTGTTTCTGGTTAAGAAATCCTTTTGTAACTGACATATTCCCCAATTCTTTAACTTTAGCTAAATAAGCTTTATTCCTGAAATACATAAAAAATATGCAAGATACCTGTCTGACTTCAGTTACATCTCAAAAGTAAAATAAAATATATTAATTTGGTATGACAGAAGGTACTTCTTACTCACTGGCCTATCAATACATTACAGAATTGAACCTGCTCACTTTCCAAAATAGATTATAGAAAAACCAATAAAAGTGATTGCTGTTTTGACTATCATCCAATCTTTCAGGCTTACAAACAGGCAAATAAAAAATTGTACTACTTATAAGTAAAATTATGTGTCTCTATTTATAGGGAATAACATTTGCTTAGAGAATCACATTAAATAATATTTTAGTTCCTAAAATATTGCCTAAATACTGTTTTCAGATACTTAATTTTCAAGACAAGAGAAAATTATTAAATTGAGTTATACGTTGAATCTGAAATTTGGTTATTTTAGTGATTTTATTTTCTATTTTTCTAATATCACTATGCTCATCTTGCATTAGAAGATGGCTTGAATTCAGAGATTCAATATTTGGATGCTGTAAACAAAAAGAAATGTACCAAAGAGCTTAAAATTGGAAACACTAAATCAGAAACAATAATGAAAAAGGAGGAAACCTTGTTCTTCAGGAGAGAAAGGTGATTTAAAGTTGGATGCTAAGCCAATAATAAAGAAGACAGTCAGCAAGAACTTCCCAGTAGAGAAAGAGGAAGCAAATTAAATAACAGTGGTGAGCAGAAGGGAGTGCGTGGGGAAGATGGATCTCAGTACAAACTCACTAACACTTATGAAAACATAGACATGGATACTGTGTCTGGTTCTTCCTCAGTTTCAGAAGACATTTTTTTGAGACTTGAGATTGGCATGGGAGTTCAAAGTTCAGCTGATTATCAAAGAGATGGAAACAGTAGGATTGAGCTGAAACTAGAGATCTCATCTCTGAAATTAAAAACGTTTTCAAAAGACAGCAGGAGAAAATTAAAGTAAAATTAAAATTAAGTCAAAAATTACAGTAAAATGAAGCAAGGAATTATATGTTAAACGCACCCCAATTTCCCTTTGCAATTACCCACCTAAAGGTACAGACTGCCAGGAAATTCCACAAAAAAAGATGTCAGTAAAAGTTCCGGGCTGGCCCCCTTTTCAGAGAAATGTGGAGCTAAAGAAGAAAATAAAGAGGATGAACATTTGGCTGAAATTAATGTTCTGCTACTCTTGGAAAAAGCTGATCCTTAAAGATCGTACATGTGAAAACCAAACCCTCTAGTCAACAAATGGAAGCCAAACCTTCAATATCAAACTCCGATGAAGAAAGTAACAACATAGTTAAGGAGAAGCAAAACTCTCAGTTCTGGTCAGGAAAAAAGATAAGCAAAATTCTGCCACTGCTGTTGAAATCCTTACACTCCATTAGGTGCCCAAAGCTAAGCAAGCAAGGTTTGAAAATCAATGTTCAGATTCTGGTGAAATGGTAACAGTCTTCACAGAGTTAAGCCAGATCACACTCTTTTTTCAGACACTAGCAGTTATCAAATACAAATAATTCACAAAATTGAAACAGGGAAAGATACTAATTCAAACAGGAAATGGAAAAATTCTCCTTCTGGTTCAGATTTTGGTATTAAAAAGGTAAACTAGCTAAAAATTTTATAATCTCTAAAAAAATTTCAAAATTACTCTGAACTTTCAAATAGTGAATCATATTTAGAAGGAGAGGTAAATAACATGTGCAAAATAGAGACTGACAGATTAACCAAAAATAAGTGTTTCATATAAAAAAGTGAATGATGCTTTTGAAGATGAAACACAGAGTTAAATAGTAGTGGCAACTAAAACACTGGAAAGGGTGAATGCTACACGAGAAGTATCATCTGATCATACTGAAGGGAATCAGGCGAGAATGTTTTCCACAGCAGAAGATTCAGTCAAGAAAGGTAAGAGTGTAGCAGAATTGAGAGAAATGCTTTGCAAAGGGCAACAACCAGATATTTCCTCTGATGCTGCTGAAAACCCTTGGAGAGAAGAGATATGAAGTTTCTTGAAGATAAAGTAGTTGCTAAAACTAAAAAGAAGATTAAATATCTGAAAACCAAAATATGTAAAATTGTAATGAGTGATTTATCTGGTGTTACTGATAAATTTCCAAAGAAAGAGCAAAGTGATGAAAATTCAGAAGGGGATAGATAAGAAGCAGAGAATGAAGGGAACCGCACACGTGACAGAAGAAACAGTCAAGATAATGAAACGATATGGGTCTTCGTCAGATGGTATGAAGAATTTCCCTGAAATTGTTTATTTTCTTAAAGGAATAAAAGAAAATAAGAAATACACAGCTGATGGAGAAAAGAAAATCAAAAAAATAAAAGGTGAAAGTAAGGGAAAAGTTACCTAATAGAGTTAAGCATTTGCCAAGGAAAAGAGATAGTTTTGACTCTTCAGAAGATAAAAAGAATGCATATCGAGTTTATGATAAAGAGAAGAAAACATGCCGTTTGTCAGAAAGTACTTCAAGGAAGAGGCCAGAGTACTTGTCATCTGATAATGAGAAGAATTTGTTTAAAGGAGGGTGTTCTGATTCTCCCACTAAGAGACTAAAAAGAACTGAGTTGAGAGAAAGAAGATATTTAAATTCAAAGAAAAAATGTCAAGGAAATGCAAACTGGTTCATCATCTTCTGAGGCAGAAGAAAGTTCAGAAGATAATAAAAAGCTGGAGAAACAAAAAAGTCAGCCCACTAAAAGACAGGCAATGCCATGAAGAAAAAACAAAACTCCTTAGCAACAATTAATAAAAGGATGCCACCAGACATCACTTTGTCATCTTCGGTTAATGGAAAAGATGACCACTCTTCTGTAAATGATGGGAGATGTGTTGAACAGAAGATGAAGCCTTCAACTGAAAATGTAATGTTGTCTTTTCACATTAGATTTTGTCAGTCTTCAAGAAACAATGCGTTATCTCGGTCAGTGCCTGTCATAGAAGTTAATGATGACAGTGACCGTGATCCTGAGAATAGAATTGCTAAGAAGATGCTTTTAGAAGAAATTAGAGCTACTCTTTTCACTGATGAGGATGGTTCTTCAAATGATGAATCATAGCAAGAAAAAAAAAATGGTGTAGACAGCAAGATGAAGAAAACCTGGGAGACAAGGATGTGCCAAATGAAGTTAATTCTGAATCAGATCTGGATTTTTAACAACGTAAGAAGCCAAAACACAGACAAAGACTTTTGATCTATAAGCTCACCATGAGCACTGGAAAGTCTGAAGAAAAAGTAAAATGTCTAAAGAGTATGAAGAAGCCAATAGCATAAATCAAAGCAAGAGGACCATTGAGGATTCAGAATACACTAATTTTCAAGAATCAGCCATTGGTGAAAAAGTTAGTGAATCTGAGGGTGGAGAGCAGCCTAGATCAAAATATGTATTGAAAGTAGAATTACCAAAAGAAAAACTCAAGAAGACTCCTTCAGTGGAAATGAGAGACTATCTGAAGAAAGATAAGAGAAGGGGGCTGAAGGAGAGTAGGTAAAAGATGAATCTAATACACATGGAAAAAGCAGAATGGTGATTTGGAAGACTTTGAAAGCTGATAAACTAAGAGCAGAGTAAAGAAATCTAAGATAGCATTTTCACATAGAATTAATTTTTATTCTTTCCGTATGTGCCCTCTCCCCTGTCACCCTTCTCCATCTATCTTTCTACTTTCATTTCACATATTTCCTTTTGCTCTCTTATCTTCTCTGGCACTTCCATTATTTATTTATTAAGTTTATAATAGAATTACGTCATTCTAATTCTTTCCTACCCCATACTCCTTTAAATACAACTCCTTTTAAATATATGACTTATTAACGTTTGTTATTACATACATGCATGTCTTAATATACATATATTCATATATATTATAATTACAAAATATAAGCTACTCCATGTGTATAGTATTATTTGTACTTATGTTTTCAGGGCTGATCAATTGATATTTGATCAGCCCATTGGAGTGATTTCTTTTTCAGGAAATAAGCCTACTTTTCCTACCTTCAGCATTCTTTAGTTGTCTTTTAGTTCTTTATGTTGGGTTAATCTTAAGGTTGAAATAATGGAACGCATACCTCAGTGGTAATCAGTAGCTCTTAAATTGAACTTCAGTGGAAGGGGAAGCCTTTGATCTTGCCAAAGCTGGACACCCCCGTGAACGAGATTGTTGGGGGGGAGAGCAGTAGTGGGGAATGGATGGGGAGGGGGAAACCCATATAGAAGGGGAGGGAGAAAGGTTAGGAGGACGTTGGCCTGGAAACTGGGAAACAGAATAACAATTGAAATGTAAATAAGAAATACCCAATTTAATAGAGATGGAAGAAAATTGAACTTCAAACCTTTGTAACAAGAGGAAAGTCATGCATGGTGCCAGAAATTTCAAGACTTTTCACCATCCATGGCCTCGTATTAATTTCACCTGTGTGAGAATTGTTTTCTGTTTTAAAAGGTCAATTTTATGGCACAATGCATGGTATATTAGATGTGAAATAATATTTAGATTACTGACAGAAAAAAAAATAGAAATGCAATGCAATTAAAAAGGTAGGATATATTTGAGTATAGTGGGTTAAATGAGGGTTCCTGGCATGATAGTTCAGTGGTTAAAGCAGGGGTGCAAAGGATCCAAGTCAGGTTCCGATGAATTCTGACAGGAACCTCACAACCACCTATAACATATATTAAATGACTATTCAAATAAAGAAAGAAGTATGAACTATTTATTTAATTAAATGTCTTCATAAATAATAAAGCAAGATTATCATAACTTAACAATGATAAATATTAGAACTTATCAGTATATTTCTCAATATAATATCCTCTTGGTATTAAATTCTTTATTACCACAGGCTCTCTGCTAATCAGCTTCGATGCTTTTCACAAAAGCAAAACAGAATTGGAAAATTATAGTTATAACATAAAAATTTAGCCAACCAATTTATAAATTTTAGCCTGCTTGTCAATGGTCAAAACAGCAATGATTACATGTAATTTTACAGCATTACACATTGGAAGAAAAAATTATATTTTGTTGACTACTGTTTTTGCTATTTACAGGCTCTATGCTAGTGGCCACTAGACCAGGTTAAGAAAATGTGATCGATGAGCAGTTGTATAAATCATTGTTGAGAAAGTGATGTTACAATTAATGTAAGAAAAGTTAATATGCAGGTTTATGAGTTGAGAATATTTATTCCAATTTCCTATTGGAAATACTTTAAGGTACATGTTAAAATCACTGACTGATGATATCCAATATTAAAAGTTTAAATAATTTCATGATATTTTTGTTTTGTTTTGAGGAAGGTTTTCACTACATAGATTGGGCTTTTCTGGAAATCACTGTATAAACCAGACTCATCTCAAAATCCAGAAATTTATTTTTTCCTTCCTGCCATGTGCTGGGATTAAAGGAGTGCATCACACTAACCAACCTGAATTATTTTATCCAATCTTAATGTATGAATCCAAATAAAAGTGGAAACATCTGTAATCAAAACATCCACTATGGGTCTGGCAATTTGGCTCTTCAACATACACAGCTTATGTGCACTGCTCTTATAGAAATTTTGCTTTGTGATCACAGAACCCAACCTGAGGTTCAAAAGCATGTATGACTCCAATTCTAGGAAATCTGATTTCTTCATGGTTACCTGGTATACATGTTTTGCACATGCATGCATAAAGGCAAAACACTCATACATACAAAATAAACACAAACTCTTAAAAATAAATAAGCATCATGTTCAATGCTCTATAGTAGCTTAATGTCTAGACAGATAAAATGTTCTTCTCATCTCTACCGTCTTGTTAATTTGTTTTCTAAATATATGGTAGATTTTACTTCTTAACAAATTTAGTAGGAAAATTTATAAAATTCAGAAAATTCTCCTTAATAAAAATGCCTGAAGCAGTGATTAATATGTATCAAAGGTTCCATTATTTGGTTTATTACTATACAGTTTTCTACACATAAACTTTGTGTGTGTGTGTGTGTGTGTGTGTGTGTGTGTGTGTGTGTAGTATATAGTGTATGATAAAGAACACTATATTTCGGCCAGAAACAGAAATGCATAATTTATCACTTCATGAATAAATGTTTCCCACTGCTCTCTGATCAGTTGGTTTTAGATATTGAATTATTGACCAGCATCTGCTCTTAGACCAGATTGTATCCTTAGTGAGGTTTCTATTCTTATGTTGTTTTCTCTGTGGGAAATAAATTGTTTCTCTGTAGGGAGCTTTTAATACTTACTAGTAAGTTGTTATCTCACTTGGCTGAGACACTGAAATGCTGAAATTTAAATTCTAATTTTTATTACATCGAGACTATTTCAATATTATAAAAGTTCTTAGAATTAGAGACCTTTTAGTTTAGATGTATTATATTTAATGTCATAGTTCATTTATAGATCCTTTTAAATATTTTGTTAGAAATTATCACAAAGGATTAATTTTTACTCAAAGAAAAATACTAGATTTTTCATATTATTAATTAAATGTACTCAATATTTTTCAAAGACATTTATGCACAAATCTAATAGCCATTGATCTTTTAAAATTTAAATGTGAACATATGAAACAATTAAGCTAATGAGGTTACTGGATACAATAAATTACATCAAGATAAGTTTATGTGTGATTTTTGAAATAAAATGAAACACTATTTTATCTCTACATTATGATACACTACTATCAGCAGATATTGTTCTATATTCTCAACGTATATAAATATCTAAATAACATCAATTTCAATTGATTTTTATTTGAATTCTAAGTATTTCCCCTCATTTTATTGATCATTAATTTTAAAATTTCTGTATATTTTCTAATGTGTATTTTTATTTGTATATCTGTATCACAGCATGGGAAGGAGTTGATTCTGTCATACTTTAACATTGGTTCTGGACTCAAACTCAGGAATCAGATTTGTCAACAATCTCTAAGTTTACTGATTCATTTCCCCTGCCATTTCTTCTATGTCTTAAGTTGATAAATGTCTTAAGTTCAGTGCTTTCCTTTCATCTTTCTTATTAAAAATAGATTTTGTAATACAGTATAGTCAGATAACTCCACCACCTCCTTGCAGATCCTCTTCATCACCACGTCCAATATCACCCCAAATCCACATGATAGCCAAAGATGTGCCCAATACATCCAGTATAAGAAATGGTTTACATTTTATTGTGGTTGGTCAATGGTGTCCTATAGAAGACCCACCAAATATTACTGGTAATTTTCAATATTATTGGCTATTCTCAAGCACCAGTGGAAATTTAAGACTATTGCTGGATACATTAGTAATTGAGATGTAAACCTGGGGCTAAACTAAAACATTCTTACCCTGTGACCAACATTTTAATAGTGCTATAATATTCAATATACATGGTAAAAGGAAAAACTGTTATAATTAATCTCACTTAGCTGTGAAACACATGCGCTATTATAGCAACCTGCCTATATAACATTAAGGTACAATAATTACATAAATGTGATGGGAGTGATATTGTTTGGGTTGAAGGCCTACCTGGTTAAATACAATCCATGTTTGTCAATATTAATCAGGGTATAAACCCTAAGGAAAAAACTATTACGTTTATTCCAGTAAATAAACACAGCGATAAAAATTACTCATAATCAAACATTGTATAGTCTAATCAGTGTATCCCTGAACTCTCATCAGAGAAGTTGCTTCGTGAAGAGGATGATAATTAACACAGAGGCCCAAAACAGGACAACATACAGAGAAGGCGGTCAGCTTAAAACTGAATGACTGTATTACAAACCCCATTTAAGTCTTGGGATACTTGTGATAGACCAGACAGAAAGACTATACAATGAAAACAAAGGGAGTGACACAAAATAATTAACATTTTCATTTTTTGTAATGGAAATACAAATTAACATTTTCAGTTTTTGTAAGGAAACTTTTATTGAATATTTTCTTTATTTACATTTCATTTAAAATCCTTTCCAATCTCCCTTCCAGAAACACTACATCCCATTCCCCCACCTCCTGCCTCTATAAGGGTGCTTCCCCACCAAATCACCCACTCCCTCCAGCCTGCTTTCCCTTACACGAGGGCCTCAAGCCTTCACAGGACCAAGGTCCTCTCCTCCCAACGATGCCTGACAAGGCAATTCCTCTTCTACAAATGTAGGCAGAGCCCCAGGTCACCCCATTGGTTGGTGGTTTAGTCCCAGGGAGCTCTGGGGTATCTGGTTAGTCGATATTGCATTTCTTCCTATGAGGTTGCAAACCCCACTCGGATACCTCACTCCTTTCTGTAACTCCTCAATTTTGGGTCCCAGTTCTCAGTTCAATGATTGACTGCTAGCACATCAGCTTCTGTATTTGTTAGGTTCTGACAGAGTCTCCCAGGATACAGCTATATCAGGCTCCCGTCAGCATGTACTTCTTGGCTTCCAAAATAGTGACTGGGTTAGGTAACTGCATGTGGGATAGATCTCTGTGCATGGTAGTGTCTGGATGGCCTTTTCTTCAGTTTTTGCTCCATACATTGTTTCTGTGTTTCTTCCTGTGAGTATTTTGTTCTCCCTTCTAAGGACTGAAGCAACCACACTTTGGTCTTCCTTCTTCTTGAGCTGCATGTGTTCTGTAAACTGTATCTTGGATATTTAGAGTTTCTGGACTAATACATACTTATACAATTATCAGTGAGTACATATCATGTGTGTACTTTTGTGATTGGATTAACTCACTCAGGATATTTTCTATTTTCATATATTTGCCTTAGCATTTCATGAAGTCATTGTTTTTAGTAGCTGATTAGTACTCCATTGTGTTAGTGTATATTTTCTGTATCCATTCCTCTTTTGAAGGACATCTGGGTTCTTTCCAACTTATGGCTATTATAAATAAGGCGGCTATGAACATAGTGGAGCATGTGTCCTAGTTATATGTTGGAGTATCCTTTGGGTATATGCCCAGAAGTGTTGTCGCTTGGTACTCAGGTAGTACTAGGTCCAATTTTCTGAGGAGCTGCCAGAATGATTTCCAGAGAGGTTGTAGCAGTTTGCAATGCCACCAACAATGGAAGAGTGTTCCTCTTCTCCACATCCTCACCAGCATCTTCTGTCACCTGAGTTTTTTATCTTAACCATTCTGACTGGTACGAAGTGTGAGGTGTTGTTTTGATTTGCATATCCCTGGTGAATAAGGGTGTTGAACATTTCTTTAGGTGGTTCTCAGTCATTCAATATTCTTCAGTTGAGAATTCTTTGTTTAACTTTGTACCCCTTTTTTTATTAACTTGAGTATTTCTTATTTACATTCCCTAATCCCTCCCCCTCCCCTTCTTTTTAGGTGTTCCCCTCCCATCCTCCCCCCCCCATTGCCGCCCTCCCCCTAACAATCACGTTCACTGGGGGTTCAGTCTTGGCAGGACCAAGGGCTTCCCCTTCCACTGGTGATCTTACTAGAATATTCATTGCTACCTATGAGGTCAGAGTCCAAGGTCAGTCCATGTATAGTCTTTAGGTAGTGGCTTAGTCCCTGGAAGCTCTAGTTGCTTGGCATTGTTATTCATAAGGTGTCTCCAGCTCCTTCAAGCTCTTCCAGTTCTTTCTCTGATTCCTTCAAGGGGGTCCCGTTCTCAGTTCAGTGGTTTGCTGCTGGCATTCACCTCTGTATTTCCTGTATTCTGGCTGTGTCTCTCAGGAGCGATCTACATCTGGTTACTGTCGGCCTGCACTTCTTTGCTTCATCCATCTTGTCTAATTGGATGGCTGTATATATATGGGCCACATGTGGGGCAGGCTCTGAATGGGTGCTCCTTCTGTGTCTGTTTTAATCTTTTCCTCTCTATTCCCTGCCAAGAGTATTCTTTTTCCCCTTTTAAAGAAGGAGTGAAGCATTCACATTTTGATCATCCGTCTTGAGTTTCATTTGTTCTAGGCATCTAGGATAATTCAAGTATTTGGGCTAATAGCCACTTATCAATGAGTGCATACCAAGTGTGTTTTTCTGTGATTGGGTTACCTCACTCAGGATGATATTTTCCAGTTCCAACCATTTGCCTACGAATTTCATAAAGTCATTGTTTTTGATAGCTGAGTAATATTCCATTGTGTAGATTTACCACATTTTCTGTATCCATTAGAATGAATGCTGCTTTGTATTACTACTGTTTATATTTTGCGTGTCTGTTTTCTTTTTTTTTTCTTTATTTAAAAAAAGGACAAATACAATGTGCCCTTTTGAGGGAAATGGGGCTCTATGGCAGCATATTTCACTATGTTCATAGTAGTCGTTTTTGTGATAACCAGAAAATGGAAACAACCCAGATATCCCACAACAGAAAAATGGATTCGGAAAATGTGGGTCATTTACACAATGGATTACTACTCAGATATTAATAACAAGGACATCATGAGTTCTGCAGGCAAAGAATGATACTAGAAAATATCCTGAGTCAGGTAACTCAAACCCAAAGGACTTGCATGGTATGGACTTATTAGGAAGTGGATATTACCCAAAGAAAATACCGAATATCCAGCATACAATCCACATAACTCAAAAAGGTTACGAAGCCGAAGAGTCTAAATGATGATGCCTCATTTCCACTTGAGAGGGAGAAGAAAGCAATCACAGGAGGAGGGAGGGAGAGAAGGACCTGGATAGGAAAGAGGACAGAGAGGGGAAAAGTGGAACCTGATCAGGTATTGGGTGGGTGAAACAAAAATGAAATCCTGAGGTCCAACAGAGAGAATGGAAGTAGGTAAGCTCAGGAGGTAGGTGATGGATACCCTTTAGAATATATGAGAGCCAAAACCATCCAATGGAAAAAAGATAGCATTTTCAGCAAATGGTGCTGGTTCAACTGGAGGTCAACATGTAGAAGAATGCAGATCGATCCATGCTTATCACCCTGTACAAAGCTTAAGTCCAAGTGGATCAAGGACCTCCACATCAAACCAGACACACTCAAACTAATAGAAGAAAAACTAGGGAAGCATCTGGAACACATGGGCACTGGAAAAAATTTCCTAAACAAAACACCAATGGCTTACGCTCTAAGATCAAGAATCGACAAATGGGATCTCATAAAACTACAAAGCTTCTGTAAGGCAAAGGACACGGTGGTTAGGACAAAACGGCAACCAACAGATTGGGAAAAGATCTTTACCAATCCTACAACAGATAGAGGCCTTATATCCAAAATATACAAAGAACTCAAGAAGTTAGACCGCAGGGAAACAAATAACCCTATTAAAAAATGGGGTTCAGAGATAAACAAAGAATTCACAGCTGAGGAATGCCGAATGGCTGAGAAACACCTAAAGAAATGTTCAACATCTTTAGTCATAAGGAAAATGCAAATCAAAACAACCCTGAGATTTCACCTCACACCAGTGAGAATGGCTAAGATCAAAAACTCAGGGGACAACAGATGCTAGCGAGGATGTGGAGGAAGAGGAACACTCCTCCATTGTTGGTGGGATTGCAAACTGGTACAACCATTCTGGAAATCAGTCTGGAGAATCCTCAGAAAATTGGACATTGAACTGCCTGAGGATCCAGCTATACCTCTCTTGGGCATATACCCAAAAGATGCCCCAACATATAAAAAAGACACGTGCTCCACTATGTTCATTGCAGCCTTATTTATAATAGCCAGAAGCTGGAAAGAACCCAGATGCCCTTCAACAGAGGAATGGATACAGAAAATGTGGTACATCTACACAATGGAATATTACTCAGCTATCAAAAACAACGAGTTTATGAAATTCGTAGGCAAATGGTTGGAACTGGAAAACATCATCCTGAGTGAGCTAACCCAATCACAGAAAGACATACATGGTATGCACTCATTGATAAGTGGCTATTAGCCCAAATGCTTGAATTACCCTAGATGCCTAGAGCAAATGAAGCTCAAGACGGATGATCAAAATGTGAATGCTTCACTCCTTCTTTAAAAGGGGAACAAGAATACCCTTGGCAGGGAAGAGAGAGGCAAAGATTAAAACAGAGACTGAAGGAACACCCATTCAGAGTCTGCCCCACATGTGGCCCATACATATATAGCCACCCAATTAGACAAGATGGATGAAGCAAAGAAGTGCAGACCGACAGGAGCTGGATGTAGATCGCTCCTAAGAGACACAGCCAGAATACAGCAAATACAGAGGCGAATGCCAGCAGCAAACCACTGAACTGAGAATAGGACCCCCGTTGAAGGAATCAGAGAAAGAACTGGAAGAGCTTGAAGGGGCTCGAGACTCCATATGTACAACAATGCCAAGCAACCAGAGCTTCCAGGGACTAAGCCACTACCCAAAGACTATACATGGACTGACCCTGGACTCTGACCTCATAGGTAGCAATGCATATCCTAGTAAGAGCACCAGTGGAAGGGGAAGCCCTGGGTCCTGCTAAGACTGAACCCCCAGTGAACTAGACTGGTGGGGGGAGGGCGGCAATGGGGGGAGGGTTGGGAGGGGAACACCCATAAGGAAGGGGAGGGGGGAGGGGGATGTTTGCCCAGATACCGGGAAAGGGAATAACACTTGAAATGTATATAAGAAATACTCAAGTTAATAAAAAAAAAAGGATATATGAGAGCTCTGGGAGGTGAGTGAATCTCAGGACACAAAGGGGGGGACTTTAGATGAAAGCCGAACAATGAGGACAGGGAACTTGTAGAGACTACCTCCAGTAAACAAGGCATCAATGCAGATATTTACAACCAATCAATCAACATAGATTGCTGAGCTCTGTAGTTGAATCAGAGAAAAGCTGGAAAAAGTTGAGGAGGAGGGTGACCCTATAGAAGGACCAGCAGTCTCAATTAATTTGCACCCCTATGAACTCTCAGACACTGGACCACCAACCAGGAAGCATATACCAGCTGATATGAGGCCCGAACACATATACAGAAGAAGTCTGCCAGGACTCTGTCAGAAAAGATGAACCTTACTCTCAAGAGCCTGGAGGCTCCAGGGAATGGGGAGGTCTAGTGTGGAGGGATTTGGGTGGATGGGGATATCGTTGTGGAAATGGGGGGGGAGAAGGTATGGGATGTGGGACCTTAGAGGGTGGACCTGGATGGGGATAAAAATCTGGATTTTAAAAACCAATCAAATAAAAAGTATAAAAATATAAAAAATAAAGTGAAAAAATAAGATTAAGATGCATTGTATAAAATATAAAACACAAAAGAATAAAAACAGTTTTAAATGATTAAGACTGTAGGTTAAAAGTTGGTGAATATGAGTAAAAAGAAATTATTTAGGAGAGCCATGGAAAATAGATAAATGTCCTGAAAGCAAAGAATGTTATTTTCCCCCGTTACATTCACAATTTTAAGTGTATTAATAATAATTAAATCACAATTACATGATTTAAAAAAAGTAATAAGTTTTATCTCTGGAATAAAAGAAATTTCATAGAACGTATATGAGGTGATTAGAGTATAATAACACCACTAAATAAGTGATTGTGAAAGCAAAGAGAGGGTGCAATTCACCCATGTGTTTCCTGTAGTATATCTTAGTGTTCTCTACAGTAATAGGAAATTGACAGGTGTCATGATATTGAAGATATTTCCGTTAGGTATCATAAGGATTATAATTTTCAGAAGCTATGAACTATTTCAGTAGCATATAAAGGGAAAGATTAATCAAAAATCTATACAATAGAGAAAGGAAGTTATGTGTGAAAATATGAACTGTCTGAATACCATATTAGCCTATGAATCTGGAACACCAGTATGAGTTATAGCAGTAAAAGATAACTTCAGTTTCACTATTTTTTCATATTTTCCTTGGTTATTTCATTTATTTATTTATGTTTCAAATGCTATATCCCTTCCAGTTTCCCCTCTGTAAACCCCCTGACCCTGCCCCCTCCCCCTGCTTCTATGACGGTGTGCCCCCACCTACCGACCCACTCCTGCCTCAGTGCCCAAGCATTCCCCTACTCTGGGTCATCAAGCCTCCACAGGAACAAGGGGCTCCCCTCCCAGTGATGCCCAATAATGCAATCCTCTGCTACATATCCATCTGCATCCATGGGTCCCCCATGGGTACTCTTTGGTTGATGGTTTAGTTCCTGGGAGGAATACAGGGTCCGGCTGCTTGATATTGTTGTTCTTGCTGTGGGATGGCAAACCCCTTCAGCTCCTACAGCCCTTGCCCTTACTTCTCCATTGGGGTCCCCGTGCTCGGTCTCATGTTTGATTGTGTACATCTGCTTCTGTAGTGGTCAGGCTTTCAGGGGACAGCTATAGCAGTCTCTGTCAGTAAGCACGATTTTTAACATAAATCCTTCCTATAATAATCTAACCCAGGTCTCAGTCTTTGGAATTGAAAGAAACAGTTCTAAATTTCACTGAAAATAATATGTGGTTTTTAAAGGTGTGAATCAAAAATCATCAATTTATGTAAAGATTTTGACTGTGTGCGAATGTACAAATAAAATGGACCTTTTGCCTCGATAGTTTGTCTTGTAAGGAATTTATATAAACACAATTTGTGTGTATGTACTTGTGTTTGTGTGAATATACTTGTGTTTGTAAATGCACAAGTTAAAAAATACTTTTCTCTAATAAATCAGTCCTGTAAACGATGTTAGAAAAATTTTGGCAGGTATGTGCAGTGTTACACAAGTTAACATCTGTAAAATAAGAGTGTAAACCAACCACTAAAGGGGGCTTCTTTGCAACAGATTACTTAAAACTGCTTGGAGATATGTCAGCACCTATGGGAATAACTCATATATTTGCTAACCTTTGCTCAGACACGGATTCACACTGACCTTGTACATTTTACTTAAGACTACTTAAGTTTTCTCATCTTGGACAATAAAGATAGTATCTAGAAGTTTGTAGTAGGAATTGATTAGCCAATATTCTGGAAGCTCTCTGCAGACAGATGAAGCAGGACATGGAAGATAAAGTCTACTGGAAAAGTGGATTTCAGTTTAGGTTTTTTGAGACATTGTATACATCCCTCTTGTAGCCAAAACTGGAAAAAATATGCTATAGAATGTATGATCATTTAATACTTTTGTAATTATTAAGAAGCTATAACATGCAGTTTAACTACACATAATTTTTACTGACCTACATAGATAATTGAGATGTGTAAAACAGAAATTTTATCTCAAGATATTAAATTTTTAAGGAAGTACTTATTTTAAAAACTAATTTATATAAGTTATATTTTAATATAAGCAATTAGTACTAAGATACTATTCTAAGGCCAAATACAATAATATTCTTGGCATTTAATAATGTAAGTTTTAGATTTTTTTGGTACAAACTAAGCAATTTACCTAAAATTTGATATGAATTACATAAATTAAAACTACAAGAATGTACAGAAATTGTGTGTAGAAAAGCCAAATATGTAACCCTATTTAAGTTCCACATATGTATGTATGTGTATTTTCAGAAATTATTAGAATAGTAGGCATCCTTATGATGATCTTTAAAATGCGTTTATTGTTAGATATCCCTCACTTACTCCTTCTGACCCTGTTTCCTCCCAGTATCTCCTTCATTTAATGCTTCTTATTTCATTATTCCTCTTGAATGCCTTTTACCACTGTGGAATATCTTTCCTCTCTATTTGACCACCAACCTTATATACTGTTAGTATTTTCCTGACTTCTGTAGATATCTCAAATCAAACACATGTGAGGATATCAAGCTAACACAAAGGCAAAAAATCATGCAACTTTAGTCTGAGTCTGACTTAGCTCATTTAGATTTCCCCCAACTCTATCCATTTGTCTGTGAATATCACATTTTTAACTAGATGAAAAATAGTATATTGTCTACCTGTATGCTTTCTTAACCCATTCATCAGCACCTAACTTCAGATCTTCAGATTTGAGTATCTAGATACAAGTAAACACACAAACATAGCAGTAAAAATAAACTATAGGGGACAGGTGTTGAACATCTAGGGACAGAAATAAGTAATGAAAAGGGAAATAAAAAATGATGGTTGGTACTCTAGAGGAGCAAAAAAGGTCAATAGACAAGTGTGAGGAGAGATAAGCAAAACAAGAGACGTTTGGAAAAATTGTAAGCAATCATATTAGTTTACATTTATACAAATATTCACTCAGTGGCAGGTAAATTATTCCAGTTTCCTACATAGTATAAAGTTAACACCATTTCAAATATTTGTCATTATGCCCTCAGATAAATGTAATGCTTTCCCCCATCAAAGAAATCTTCCTTTGCAACAAAATCAATCAGTACAGACATCAATTCCAGGTCAAACTGATGTCATTGTGGCAAACCATGACTGACATATCCATAGTACATCCCTACAACAAAGTTAAGGATCAAGAATTAGAAGGCAGAAAGACTGAAAGAAAAGAAAGAAAAATGTTAATAAAACCTAAAATCATGTGTCTTTTAGAAATGATAATCTTCCCTCACCATCCGATTTACATAGCTGGTAAAAAAAAATATGAACAAGACAACACCAGTTGGCATGCTAATGTGGATGGAGAAATCTCAGGGCTCCACCCATAGGTGAAGAGCTACTAGAAGTCAGTAACTCAGAGACAGGAGAATTCATTTTCCGTGCGAAGGAGTTCAATAATAGTTGTCCAGTACCAAGTGGCCAACCTTAAAATCATATACATACAAGTAACTGATTCAACAGTTTGTATTTAAATACTTATTCACACACACAACATGTGAATGTGTAACTATAATAAACAATGAAAGATATGAATGTGAGAAATGGTGAACGTGAAAGAATTGGAAGAAGTAGTTTTGGTACTTAGCAAAGTGGTAGTGGATAAGGAAGGATTTGGCTGATGGGTGAGAAAAAATATCAAAATAAGCTAAGAAAAAGTAGAAAAGCTAAATAAAAGACAAATGGAACAATGTATGAGTTTTATTTTAGCCAAGTAGTTTTTTCCTATTCATGATTTTCCCTTATGCAGTTATATGAAATAATTATACAGAATTAATTCTGTAATCTTCATAGAGTTTATGTGATGAATGAGAGAAAAACAAAAGTAATGTTTAGTTATATAAGCATACACATGTGCATGTATGTATATATGCATGTATGTATGTACATAGGTAGGTATGTATGTATAAAGGCTCCTTCCTCTATGTGTATATTCCATTAAAAATTTGAACCTGTTTTTATTTTTTTTGTTTTTATTTTTTTTTTTTGTTCTTTTTTTCGGAGCTGGGGACCGAACCCAGGGCCTTGCGCTTCCTAGGCAAGCGCACTACTGCTGAGCTAAATCCCCAACCCCTGAACCTGTTTTTAGATTGTCCATTAATACCTTTTTGAGCTTGACTGCTCTGCATAGACACTGCTGTAAGGATTATTGTGGACAGAAAGTTCACTTGCTACCAAATCTGAAGACCTGAGTTGAATACACTGGCTCCTCATGGTAGAAGAAGACAAAGGCCCTTACATCTGTTCTTTTGCTTTCACATATGTGTAGTGACACATTCACATGTTTTTATAAAGGTACAAAATTAATGAATTTTTCCTTAACCTTTCTCATTAATATTATAAAGACAACATACACTTCCTTTTTTCTCTCTTTTTTATTGGAATTTTTAATTTACATTTCAAATGTTATTTTCTTTCTAAAAAATGCTATTTGCCCATTCAATAGCCCTCCTATCCCATCACCCCTCCCTCTTCTTCTATGAGGATGTTCGCCTTCCCCAACCACCCCTTCTCACCCTGCCCCCCACCACAAGGTTTTCAACCTTGGCAGGACTAAGGGCTTCTCTTCCCATTGTTGACCAACAAGGCCCATCTGCTACCACATATGCAGCTGGAGCCATGGGTCTATCCATGTGTAGTCTTTGGAGGGTGGTTTAGTCCCTGGGAGCTCTGGTTGGCTGGTATTGTTGCTCTTATGGGGTTGCAAGCCCCCTCAGCTCCTTCAATCTTTTCTCTAACTCCTCCAGTAGGGACCCTGTGCTCAGTTCAATGGTTTGCTGCTAGCAATCACCTCTGTATCTGTCATGCTCTGGCAGAGCCTCTCAGGAGACAGCTATATCAGGCTCCGGTCAGCATGCACTTCTTGACTTCAACAATATTGTCTAGGTTTGATGGCTGTATATATCCATATAGATGTATATATGGGCTGGATCCCCAGGTGAGGCAGGCTTTGAATGGCGATTCCTTCAGTCTCTGCTTCAAACTTTGTCTTCGTATTCACTCCTATAAATACTTTTATTCCCCCTTTTAAGAAGGACTGAATCATCTGCACTTTAGTCATCCTACTTCTTGAGCTTCATGTGGTCTGTGGATTATAGTTTGGGTAATTCGAGCCTTGGGCTAATATCCACCCCTCAGTGAGTAAAAAACATATTTGAGTTTTTTGTTTGTTTCTTTGTTTTGTTTTGTTTTGTAGGTGGTTACCTCACTCAGGATGACACTCCCTGCTTCCATCCATTTACCCATGAATTTCACGAAGTCATTGTTTTTAATAGCTAAATAGTACTCCATTGTGAAAATGTACCACATTTTCTGTATTCATTCGTCTGTTGACGGACATCTGGGTTCCTTCCAGCCTCTGGATATTACAAACAAGCCTGCTGTGAAAATAGTGGAGCATGTGTCCCTGCCATATTTTGGAGTAGTCCTTGGGAATATGCCTAGTAGTGGTACAGCTGGTTCCTCAGACAGAACCATGTCTAATCTTTGAGGAATCCCCAGACTGATCTCCAAAGTGGCTGCACCAGCCTGCAATCCCACCAACAATGGAGGAGTGTTCCTCTTTCTCTGCATCCTCGCCAGCATCTGTTGTCACCTGAGTTTTTGATCTTATCCATTCTGACTAGTGTGAGGTGGAATCTCAGGGTTGTTTTGATTTGCATTTCCCTGATGACTAAGGATGTTGAATATTTCTTTCATGGAATTGCAAGTGGGAGGAAGAAAATACAATGTACTAATTAACAAAAAATAAAAATATAATGACACTAACATAAAACAGAATAATAAAAATAGGATGCCAGTAAGATGTAGTAATGTAAATATACTAAAAATATGCTTTCAAATATATGAAACAAAACGTTTTACTTAAGTTGTTATTGAATCCACTATTTATGTAGAGATTTTAGTTTAGCCCTCTAAGTAACTAGTGAATGTTATATTTTTTTTTCTCCCGACAAAAGATCATGTTGTTTTGGATGTTATTATCCACTCCAACCATTCATCCATTATAACTACAACAGGGCAATTCAGAGGAAGCCTGGTATATAATAATAAAGCTATTGACACATGTTAGTAGTGGCCTTGAGTTCCTCACCTAAGATAAATTAATGAATATATTCTTAAAAATTAAAATATTGACAATAAATATATAAAAAGTGCTCAAAATAGTGAACTTCAAAAAAAAACTCTCAATAACATCACCACTGTCAGTCTAACAAACAATGAAACTAGAAAAGGTACACAGACATTTAAACAAAGTCATAACACTTTAAATTTTAATTAAAGGTTCAGTCTTTAAAAAATCAAAATAAATATTCTTATACAAACAAAAATAGACAGCACGTTATTCTATTTTTCTAGATTTGAATATATGCAAATCACATAAAATAATATAAAATGCCACGAGTGTTCATTTTTATCATCAGACATTTCATAATAGGCAATACATGGAATAATTACAATTATTCATTTAGAGATAAGGGGATCAAAACATATGTAATCTAAAGACAATACTATGTGAAGGCCATATTTAGTAGATAGATGTGGACACTGTTGTTTGAAATAAAATATTAGACATAATCATTCCAAATGAAAGTTCTTTCCCAAATGTGAAAGGTAAAAAATCAACATTGATGTAGAATAGTTTTTAGTACAATAGGGAATCATGGATAAGCAGGAGGAAATGTATGTGGATTTGATTCCTCAAATATTTTCTTTATGAAGAAGTCATTCAGACACATCTTAATTTTATCATTCTGCAATATACAGTACAAAACAGTTGTCAACTCTGAGATGACTGAGCAAGGACGGTACATGAAACATTTTACATCTTTCTCATTCTCACAAAGTATCAAATTATTACCTTTTCTTATCCTTCATATATCCCTGGTATTCTCCCCAGTCTCCCCAGTCTCTGATAGCAATTCATTTATTCTGAAATTCTATGAGATTCAGTTGCATAAATGTCATATTTAATGGAGGTTATATGGAGATATACAATGACCCAAATTTCTTCACAACATAATTAGTTTACTTTTTGGCTACAAACACAGAAGTAAGATCAATGAATCTCATTGTAGTTCTATTTAAATATTTTCATATCTTTCTTCAAAATATGACTTTAAGTCATATCCATTAAATACTCTACAGAAATTCTCTAATGTTTTCATCAACTCCAAATCAGAGAGTTCTAGTATCCAAAATACATGAGGAACACAAGAAAATAGATATCATGGCAACAAATAATCCAATTTATAAAATGTGGCATAGATCTAAACAGAGAATGCCCAATATACAATTTTTAAATGACTGAGAAACACGGAAAGACATGACAACAGTCTCAGCCATCAGGTAAATAGAAATCAAACTTTGAAATTTCATCTTAAACCTGTCAAAATTGCAAAGATCAATATCACAAGTGATGGCTCATGGTGGCTACGATATGGAGAAAGGATAACTTTTATCCCTATTTGCTCCATTCTACTACAAAGACTCTTGCTCAAATACATTTATAGTGGCTTTATTCATAATAATTAGAAGCTGGGAACAATTGTGATGTCCCTGAACTGAAGAATGGGTAAAGATGTGGAAAATTTACACAACAGAGTATTGAAAAATATGTTTGAAAAATATGACATCACAGGATTTTTAGGCAAATGAGTGTAAGTAGAAAAGTCATGCTATGTAAAGTAACTCAGATCAAGAAAGACAAATATGTTATGAATGCACCTATAATGGCATATTTGCAGTTGAATAAAGACAATCACACCACAATCTACAGACTGATAAAGGCTAAGTAAAAGGAGAGATCTATGGAGGTAGCAGGATCTTCCTGGAAAGAGGAAATAGAATAGATATTGCAGTGCAATGGGAGAAGATGGGGATGGGAACAAGATGGTTGAGGTGGGACCAATGGAGAAATTGGTTACTCATAATTGACTAGAATTAGAGGCTATTTTAAGTGGTCAATGTGGACACCTAGTCACTGAGGACTATTGCTTGACCTGGCCATCTTCTGTAATGACACAATGCTTCAAGAGGTGGGACAGAGACACTAACTCAGCCACAAATCTTCCACCTATAATCTATTCTACATGCATGATGTACTGGGGAGATGGAGAAGCTGTGCATGTGGAAGTGTCCAACCTATCACATCTAAAGATTTGGTTCCTACTGGAGTTGTTATCAAAGAGGCTAGCATGGGCAGCTGATGGGAGCACATGCAGAAACCCACAGACAAACCTTAGGAACAGAGGACACAAATTAGTAGATCTCTAATAGGTCCCTTCCCTGAAAGCTCAGGATACTCCATGGAAAGTGGGGACATAGAAATGTAGGAGCCAGGGGGGGTTGAGGAATACAAAACAAGACTCACAGATTTCAACTAAGTAGGTCCCATAGGGTATCAAAAAGACTGAAGCAGCAATCACTGAACATGTGTGAGTATCCTCTGGATATACGTTATGGTTGTTCAGCCTAGTATTCTAACAGTGGGAGTGGTATAGTCTCTAACTCTTTTACTTCAGACACTTTTCCTTCTATTGGTTTCCTCACAAGTTTTTGTTTGTTTGTTTGTTTTTTGGTTTTTTTGCTTGTTTGTTTTGTTTTTCCTTTGTTGGTTTGTTTGTTTTTCTGTTTTTGTTTTTATTTTTATTGATAAGCTTCTTGTTTTCAGAGGAGAAGAATGGATCACAGAGAGACAGGAAGTACTTTTGAAAGAACAGGAAATTGGAGGGAGGTTGAAGTGCATCAGATGTATTTAAAACATAAAAGAAAAAAAAAGACAAAACAAAGCAGCAATAGCATTATGAAGACGATATACCTATCTGTCTACTTATTTCTTTTATGTAGCTATTCATAAATGAACCTAGAAATGTTCTGTTAATAAAATGTCAGAATTTCAGAGTTGTTGTTTTTCCTCCTCCAACCAAAAAAAAAAGGAAGGAGGAGGAGGAGAAGGAGGAGGAGGAGGAGGAGGAGGAGGAGGAGGAGGAGGAGGAGGAGAAGCAGAAGCAGAAGCAGAAGCAGAAGCAGAAGCAGAAGCAGAAGCAGAAGAAGAAGAAGAAGAAGAAGAAGAAGAAGAAGAAGAAGAAGAAGAAGAAGAAGAAGAAGAAGAAGAAGAAGAAGAACAAGAAGAAGAAGAAGAAGAAGAAGAAGAAGAAGAAGAAGAAGAAGAAGAAGAAGAAGAAGAAGAAGAAGAAGAAGAAGAAGAACAAGAAGAAGAGGAAGAAGAAGAAGAAGAAGAAGAAGAAGAAGAAGAAGAAGAAGAAGAAGAAGAAGAAGAAGAAGAAGAAGAAGAAGAAGAAGAAGAAGAAGAAGAAGAAGAAGAAGGAGTCCTGAAGCAGGAAGCTGGAATGATAGCTCAGCAGTTAAGGATACTGGCATCTCTTCCAATGGTTCCAGGTTTGATTCTTAGCATCCAGACAGTGACTAGCACAATTCTGCTCTTCCCATAGCAGAGAGTCTAATGCTACATCATAGTTGCAATATTTAAAATTATATAAAGAAGAAAAGTAATACCTTGTAAATCAGTTACAGACACCTTTCTCTAATTTACCAACAATATATCCACATAAATTTTAATAATTAGCAAGTATACATTCATAATTTATCCATTGTCTTAGATAATACTTTGAGAAGTTTCTTACAAATTGTTCTAATAACATATCCCAATGGAAGTAAAATATAGAAATCTTTGTAAATAATGCCATTGTTCTAATCTAGCTATAGTAAAAGTTATGGTGGATAGATTTTTGCCAAAAAAATCGGTAAGCCTATCTTTCTAAATAGCAATGATAGAATTTTATATGATTTAGTAAGCTAATTTTAACAAATGAATGTATTAGAAACTAAACAAATTTATTCAAGATCAAAATTCTTTTTAACAGTTAAATTAATATTTTTAGATGACTTGACAGCAAATTAAAGTAGTAGTTTAACAGTGAACCATTCATCAGTATTTGTTTCCATGGAGAAATTCTACAGAACCCTTAAATTCAACCATGAATATTTTGTGTGACTTAATGTAAAAGTTTCCTTTCCTTTTTCAAATTTTCAATATAAAGTCTCCTCACAACACAATTGTAAATAGTTACTTGAAATACGACGTACCAGAAAAGCAAATTCAGGGTAAGGCTTGGATAGCACTTTGATTCCTTCCCAAATTTGTTGCGAATTGAGAGAGAAAACAAAGAGGCACAACTTCCCAGAAATCATAATAAAAGAGTCAATCCTATTGACAAAGAAACTGCAGAGAAAGAAAGAATCAACATGGCCTTGGAAGACTAATTGGTTCAGGGAGGTAGTGCAGCCTCTTCAACAGGCTACAATGAAAATGGCAGAGGAAACCTTGATGTGAGTTTTCTGCCGATAGGCTTTTTTGAATATAAAATGACAAAGGGCAATATGCATTTTTCTAATAAATGTAGTAGCAACTTTTAATTTCTGTAGCTTAGAATCAACTCCAGGAGAAATATGTATAGACAGCACTCGATATATTACAAACATTGAAACTAAGTAACTTCAAATTTTAACACAGGAAAACAACCTATCCTATCTCTAGGAAGAAAATTTCTGGAAATATATTCTACCAAACACAATGATAAACATCTAAACACAAATGAGCATTACATTATAACCAAAATCTAAATTTGCAAAATTCACATGATTATTTCAAATATTTATCAATATCTAAATGATGTAGATTCAGAAAGACAACTCTGTGGAATTCATTCTTATTCAACTTTGTTATGAAGCAAAGAAAATAGAGTGTGTTGAAAGAAATGTGGAGAAAGCCAATCACTTAAGTTGCCAAATTTATAGACTAAAGACACAGTATTAGAGGGAGAACTGAGACTGCTTCCAGTGAAAAACTGTACTTCATTTTACAATGAGCTTTTCTTCTCTTTTATTGGATATATTTCTTTATTTTCATTTTAAATGTTATCCTCTCCTCCCATTGATGCCTAACAAGGCCATCCACGGGTACATATGTGGATGGAGATATAGGACAATCCTTGTGTCCTCTTGGGATGGTGGTTTAGTCCCTGGGAGCTCCGTGGGTGTCTGGTTGGTTGATACTGTAGTTCTTCTTATGGGGTTGCAAACCCCTTCAGTTCCTTCAGTCTTTTCTCTAACTCCTCCATAGGGGACCCTGTAAAGAAGAAAGACTATAGTATTTTATATATATATATATATATATATATATATATATATATATACACACACACACACACACACACACACACACACACATACGGAAGTACAGAATGATACACTTTTAAGGAGAAGCATAATATTTTGGGAGTACAAACTTGTACAGCCACATTGGAAATAAAGTTCAGGGTTTCTCAGTAAATTATAAAAAGGTCTAACACAAAACTAACTATATCAGTCCTGGGAATATACTCAAAAGAAGCTCCACCATAGCACAAGGACAGTTGCTAAACCCTGTTCATAGCAGCTTTATTTGCAATATCCAGAAAGTGGAAACAACCTAAATGTCTATTAGCTGAAGAATATGTATGGAAAATATCGTACAGTTACACAACGGAAAATTACTCAGCTGTCAAAAATGATTATATGATGATATCAAAACAAATGGATGGAACTAGAAAAAAAAATCGCCCTTAGTAAGTAACTCAGGCCCAAAAACACAAGCATGATATCTACTCACTTATGAATTGGTATTATCCATTAAAGATATCTATGCTACAATACATGATACGAAGAACCTAAGTAACAAAGAGGACTGAAGAGGCACACATGAATCTCAGTAAGAAGGGGAAATAGACCAGACATTATGGGTGAAGAGGGAGAGGGAATCTGGATTGGAGGAGTTGGAAATAGGGGGGATCAGGTCATGGAGCATGGAAGAAGAGGGGTATGAGAGGGAAAATTGGAATGGGGCATCTCTGAGAGGAGCTAAAAAAACCTTGTGAAATAGAAAAAAAGGAAGCTATGAGGTTGATTGTAATTAAGTCTCCTAGCAATCGGGATACGAAACTTAAACTGTCTATCTCTTGTAGCCAGGAAATAAGTTCAGCAGAAGGCTTGGGACACCAAAGAAATAGCCACAAAACCTTCAACCTAGAAACGAGTTGTGCTGGGATATAAGTGGTGCAGAAAATGTAGGATTGGTCAACCAATGACTGGTGAAGCTTGAGAACAAGGCTTTAAGAGGAAGCTGACGACTGACACTATCTGGAGGGCTAGGACCCAGAAGCTGCATAGTCCAGAAATCCATGATAGAACCAATTACAAATGATGAAAAGGATAACCACGATTACTGATGATATAGTGCTAAACTCCTAAGTTGGTTCCTAGCTCAGTTGTCATCAGAGAGGCTTTGCCCAGCAACTGATAGACATATATTCAGAGATTTCGCCCAAATATTAGACTGAAATGTGGGGTTCTGTGGAAGAGGGGAAAGGAGGATGGTAGGAGACAGAGATGACAAGGAAACCACAAGAAAACCCACTGAATTAACTAATCAGGGCTCATAGGGGTTCAGAAAGATTGAACTGCCAAGGGGGAGCCTGAATGGAGCTAACAAAGGCCCTCTAGAAATGTGGTACAGTTGTGTAGGTTGATCTTCTTGTGGGACTTGTAACAGTCGAAGCAGAGCATGGCTTTTACTTTGCTGCATTTTGAGACATTTTCCTCTACCGACTTTGTTGTAAAGCCCCGAAATGGCCTTACCTTAAGAGCGCAACCCACAGATCACAAATTGACAAGGAGACCACTGCAATGGCAAGAGATTTAATAATCCACGTACATGGGGTTGCTGATCCACATAGGGAGAGTTAACCCCATACCCAAAAAGCACTCAGATTTTATTCTCTACAGAGGGCAGACTTCAGCAACAGGACTAGATGGCTCATTCTCATTGGTGGGACACAGGACAAAGGATCTTGTCAGGCATTGTCTGGCCTGCTCAAGGTGGGTAGGGGGATCTTTCCAAGAACAGTTATCTTTGTTTTGTCCTAACTTAATTAGATCCGAATAGTCTGGTCATTCTTGACTACTAAAACTTTGTCATATGATTAGGCAACCTGAAGTCATATGTATTTCTCAAAACCTTGTTTTTACAACTTTGTTTCTCATATCTATGAAACTTATTTCTTCAAGTTGCCTCATTTAGCCTTAAAACTAGGTTGTATCTAGTTTTACTGCAGCTTGATATGCCCTCTTTAGTCAATATCCCTAGGAGGCCTGACCTTTTCTAAAGAGCAATAGAGGGTGTGGAATCAGAGAGATGGTGGGGCATAAGAAATGAGAAAAGAAGGAGGGGAAACTGATTTTTATGTGAGAATAAAAATAAAAAATCATAATCATCACAACCATTTTCTATGTGCTGCATATAATTTTGTGTTCAGTTTCATTTAGTTGTAAATAAATGTTTGTTTATAGGAACAGTACCTTAAACAATATATCATATATATATATATATATATATATATAATTGTCCCACCGTGTTCAAATGAATATGACACCATTAAATGAGCTTGAAACAAGTTAGAATCTCATGCAATGTGTGTTAATGAGGAATTATTGAGATAATCTATGAACATGCCTGTAGAAGCTGTCTTCATTGACAATTGCAGCTGATTTCGGGGGCGCCATTATTTCGGCAGATGTTACAGAATAGTCCAAGGATAGGAAGGAACTAGTTGAATACAAAGAAGGATATATTTATTCTGTTTATTATACCTGGGGATGTAGTATGACTGACTGAGTGTCTGCTTTGCCTATTGTGAAATACTTTACAATCACTAGCATTTGTAAGCCAAAACAATGGTCTTCTCTTCCTTAGTTAACTTCTGTCAGGGTATTTGTTACAACAACAGGAATGAAAGTAGTACACTAAACAAAGAAACTGTTTAGATTGCTTTCTAGACAAATGCAGGTAAAATGAGAGTATCAACTTTGCAAATAGTGACATCATTCTCTACCAGGTAATGAACTAATCAAAAGATTATATAATGTAGTATAATTAATATTACAGCTATACATTAAAAGAAAAATGGATAGAATCCATATCTGGGACTAATTCTGTTACAAGTGTATCACTTAATTCCATTTGGTAAATGAGAGAAAATTGTTATAAAATTTTAGTGTAAAGTCCTATGGAAACAGTACAAATCAGAAATTACTCATTGAAAGTTTTATTAAAGTAAAATTGAACCAGAAAATTTGTCATACACAAATGTAAGCTTAGACTTAAGTTTTAAATACATAACTATTTCAGTTTGAATAACAAGAACATAGTTTACATTGTCCAAACACTTCAGAATATGAGGAAACTCATCAAAATTATAATTCTAGCCATATACAAATTTGATGATCTGAATTTGATGTCTAGAATATAGATGAAAATAGGAGAGAGCTTAATTTTGAAAGTTGTCCTCGGATTCCATAGTACATTTCGTTTGTGTATATATAATAAATACACACACATACACACACACACACACAAATGCATAATTCAAAAAACAAAATTGAAATTATACTAATTTTTAAGTGTGGATTACAAATACAGTAAATTATAAAAGTAAAAACTTACAATTAAAACAAAATTTCAAGTGAAATATAGTGATTGTGTATAATTATAGAATCGCTTCTCGGCCTTTTGGCTAAGATCAAGTGTGTATAATTATAGAGAATGAAAAAAATATTAATACAAAAAGATGAAATAGTATAAATTTAAATATATATCCATATGCTAAGAGTATAATAAACAAATCATTTAATATGAATAAGATAAATGATTGGCGACTAATTTATGGGTTTCTTTTATCTCTCAGAGAGAGAAAAGACAAAGAATTGTCATAATTTTTCAAGTTAGGTAATTGCCATAAATTTTCAAATTTGGAAACAATTCAGAATTATTGAATATTCACATTAATCAGAGATATGTAAATTAAATAAGTAAATAAAAACAAACATGTAAAACTGACTTGTATTTGCCAGATGTAATTATCATCTTGGAGACTTACTGCTAAGTAAATATATCTTTTCTCGTTCTTTCTGGACTTTAGCTGGCTGGTTCAATTCAGGTGTTTTGGCTCAAAGTTCTTCTCTAAGCTGATTGATTCACACAGGCTTTTCTTCTCTCACTGACGCGTTCTGCTGGGGAAAGCTGCCTCTGAATTCCACAGTCTGAATTACGCTGACTCAACACAAACTGAACAGAATTGGAAAGAACTGTAGGAATACGACTGAACTCAACTGAACTACACTCACTGCACTGACTCCTATCTGATAGATTCTCCTGCTCTCTTGTTTTTTTTATTGAATATTTTCTTTATTTACATTTCAAATGATATTCCCTTTTCAGGTTTTGCCTCTGGAAACCCCTATCCCATCCCACTTCCCCCTGCTTCTCTCAGGGTGCTTCCCCTCCTGCCCACCCTCTCCTATATCACTGACCTGGCATGCACAGGACCAAGGGCCTCTCCTATTGATGCCCAACAAGGCCATCCTCTGCTACATATGTGTCTGGAGCCATGGGTCCCTTCATGTGTACTGTTTGGTTGGTGGTTTAATCCGTTGGGAGCTCTTGGGGGTGGGGGGTCTGGTTGGTTGATAGTATTGTTCTATGGGGTTGCAAACTCCTTCAGCTACTTCAGTCCTTTCTCTAACTCCTCCATTAGCGACCCAGTTCTCAGTCCAATGGTGATGAGCATCTGCCTCTGTATTTGTCAGGTTCTGGCAGAGCCTCTCAGGAGACAGCTATATCAGGCTTCTGCCAGCATGCACTTCTTGGCATCCACCATAGTGTCTGAGTTTGGTAACTGAATGTGGGATGGATCCCCATGTGTGGCAGTCTCTGAACGACCTCTCTTTCAATCTCTTCTCCACACTTTGTCTCCGTATTTCCTCCTGTGAGTATTTTGTTTCCCATTCTAAGAAGTACTGTACCATCCGCACTTTGGTCTTCCTTGTTCTTGAGCTTCATGTGTAAATTGTATCTTGGGTATTCTGAGCTTTTGGACTACTGTCCAATTATCATTGAGGGCATACCATGTGTGTCCTTTTGTGATAGGGTTACCTCACTCAAGATAATATTTTCTAGTTCCATCCATTTGCCTGCGAATTTCATGAAGTCATTGTTTTTAATAGCTGAGTAGTACTCCGTAGATTCTATTTTCTGTGCTGTTCTCATGAGAGTTGGACGATCCGATCTCTGAAAAATGTAAATTTTTTCTCAGATTATTCACTTTTTCTACCCCTTAGTTAGCCATCACTTTCAAACATGGCTTCTTCCCTCTGCAAAGCAAAGTCACATCCATTGTTTAGGATTAAAGTTTTGTTTGGGATCACAGAGACCTAGGTGTTTGAATGGGATCCCTTGTCAGAGCAGCAGTGTTTCTGGATAAAAAGTCCTCTCTACAAATAAAAGTGAATAAAATGTGGCTTTAAAATATTGGCAATGTTCTTTAAAAATACAATCTCAGATTTTGCTGATGCCCCTTTCAAACTATGTTTGTAATTTTTCTTAAATTTCAGCATATCTGTGAAACACTCATATTCTACAATATACCCACATGGAAAAGAAATGAAAAAGGTAAGCAATGTTGTAATGTTGTATATGACACTTTTTTATGGGAAGACATGAACAAATATCTAGTTACTCTAAATAAATTACTGAATAGCTTTCAATCAGCCCCAACTTTATGATTAAATGAATTGTCTAGGTTTGACCTTAAATAAATGAGTAAGAAGTTACTTACAGAAGCAGTATTGGTATACTTAAATTCTGTCATAAATATACAAACTTAAAAATTAATAAATGAAAAATAAAATCTAGGCCAATTATTTTAAATGGCACTTCACCATATTAGACAGGCAAATGAAAATAACAGCAAGGAAAGGGAAGCAATGCCTCACATCTTTTGTATTTGGAAATTGCAAATATATTTGAAATTGCAGAATGAGATTTTGTTACAGTGTCCAAAGTCAAAAATGTTTATAAGAATAGGATTTTCCCTCTATATCTGATGGGAATAAAGTCCTTGTAATCTTTTTCAAAATTTCTTGCTAATTTTCCTAAGTTTTGACATTATGAAAGCATTATTTATGGGTCTGTGTGAAAGTTACTTGAGCAAGTAATCCTCTTTACAGATTGTCCTGAGATCTTAAGGAGAGAAGAGGAGTGGTGGTTTATATGTGAAATATCTTCCACAGATTCATGCACAGTCTGAACACTTGCTCCCAATTGGTGGTGGTTTTTAGGGAAGTTATAGAATATTTGACCGGTGGAGCTTGACGGATGAAGTACACCATGAGGTGAGCTTTGAGAATTGCAGCCTCAGCCTCTCACCACTCCCTGCTCACATCTTCTGATCATTGCAAGTGCTGATGACCTGTGATCCCTAAGCTCTATCTCCCAGATGCCATGCACTCCTCACCACTATGGAACCCCTTCTAGACTAACAAGCCAAAGTTCTTTCTTCCATGATTCACACATGGTGCTTGTATTTTATCATAAAGTAATATAACAAATCTAGCAGAGGGGTAATGGAGAGAATACTCCACTGTGAAAAAAATTGGCCACTCTTCCAAAGGACTGGGGTTTGAATTTCAGAGCCCCCAAAATGGAACATAATTTCTTGTTATTCCAGTTTCATTAAACCAAGAATGTCCTCTTCTGCTCTCTGTAAGCATCAGATTTGTAACTGGTACACAATTACACCAAATAAAATAAAATACTTTTAGAAGATAAAGTAACCATTCGGGGAGGAAATATGCCTTTTGCAATATTTAAGAATTTAAATATTTTAATAGTGAAAAATTTTAAGATAGATATCATCATTTATTCCTCCATAAATGACAGAATTCTGCAATAGGCTTTTTTATTGTTTTGGATAAAATATACTTCAAACACTTTCACTTTGGTAGGCATTAAGAAAATCTGTTTCCTGATTTAGATTTTATATTCCTTCCATAAGGCAATATTTTGCCTGGAGTAAAGTTAAAACATGCTGAAGCTATAAACTCAGAGCAAATAGTAATAACATGTGAAATGACCTGAAAATAAATATCTAGTAGAAGATATTTTGAAGTTAGACAACTTTTAGGAAAGCTCGCAGCATGTTTTACTCCACTCCTTTTCCTCCTGAGGAAGTTTTAGTTAATCCCACTGGCCATTTCACTGTTGAAAATATATGGAAGCAGCATGTTTGTTTTAATATTTGGTTGAATATATATTTATGATCTCACCTGCATGAATTTGAATTAACTTAATTTCCCTTACTTATTCAATGACTAATTTTATTAAAATTACCTTTTCTGGTAGCTATTAACTGTGTAATCAATTGAATATTTAAGAGCTTCATCAGTGGTAAATTTATTTACAAAGGACAGGTCTGGAGTTTTCGTCAAGACAAGGGATTTCAAAATAATATATGTAAACGAATATATGTTTATTTGAATATAATTCTGTATCTTTTTTTGAATTTCAATTCTGCATTCATGAACTTGTTGTTGTTGTTGTTGTTATAAGCCTAGGCTTTAACAGCTGAGCCATGTCTCTCCTGCCCTCCTCATCATTTTTAAACCTTTTTACCATTTCCATTCTTGTCATCTCTCTGAGGCAATGGCAGCAATAAGGACCCATATGTCATTATACTGCTGTGAAAACTTGGAAACAACTTTAAGCATCTGAAACATGAATTAGAGAAAAATATGCACTCGATACTCATATATTGCTGTCTCACTCAACCAGTGTCAAAGAAACTGTCTGTTACAGAAGATGGAAACTAACACAGAGATCCAAAACTTTACAATGTGCAGAGAGTGAGAGACCTTGAAAGACTCAGTCTTAAATGAGATGTCTTCTTTAAATCCTTCCCTTAAGGGCTCAGAAAACATGTATGAGAGAAGGCAGGGAGATTGTAACAGTCAGGGGCAATGGATGACAACAAGAAACAGTGTCTTCTATCTAACATCAAGTGATGTCACAAATATGGCAACGGCAGAAACAGATTCAAGCTACACACTGTTCCAGCATGGAGAGGAGCAAGTGGACACAAACTAAAAATTAGAACTCACTGGGTGTATGAAACACTCAGTTAAAGGCAGGACCTCTGCATGGCAGTAGGTGGCCACCAACAACAACAATGCTCAATGGAGTTTTAGTGTATTATTTTTGTCTCTCTTATTTCTTTGTTCGAACATTGTTTGTTTTTAACCTTACTAGTCTCTGGCTCATATATTATGTTTTATTTTTATATTTTATGTTTTATGTTTTATTTCTTTTATTTTAGCTGTGTGTATGTTTCTTATTTTTATTAATTTAGTCATTCATTTATTATTTATGCCTGTTTGAGAGGGAGAAAGGGAGAGAGAGAGAGAGAGAGAGAGAGAGAGAGAGAGAGAGAGAGAGAGAGAGAGAAGAGTGAGCAGAGTTGAATAGATTGGATTGATGGATGGGTGGATAGATGGATGGATGGGAGGCAGGGAGGATATGAAGAAACCAATGAGGTAATGTTCATAAATATTCTATGACTTCCTTGGCATCCACACTTCTTACACAATAGCAAACTGAATTTCAGTGACTTGCTCAAGCAGAAGTTTGATTGTGTCAATTTTCCATGCGGATGGTTCATGCATAAAATAATTTTGATTTATTTGAAAGGTTTTCATCAGTTGTTCATACTCCATTAAGAATGTGCCTATGACACCCCTCATCCCCAGTGTAAGGGAATGTTAGCACAGGGAGGCGAAAGGGGTGGATGGATGACACCCTCATAGAAGAAGGGGAGGGGGGGAAGGAGTTTTATGAGTGAGAAACTGGGAAAGTAGATAACATTTGAAATGTAAATAAAAATATCCAATAAAAAAGGAATGTGTCTATGAAGTCTCTTAATGGAATGGTGGGACTCCAACACTTCTTAAACAAACAAACAAAAAAATGCCAAAATTGACTAGTGGTCATTGGAAGGGATCCTTACTAATGTATCGCTGATCCTATTTCTTCTCATAGAGTTGTGCTATTCTGTTAGTGTCCAAGTGCAGTATTAGTTATGAGTGACAACAGGTAAACAAATACACAGTGACTTATGGTACTTTTTCCTTTTCCTCTTCTGTGTCATTAATGGTACCAGAGTTTGATGTGTATCTTTTCTTTGTTTTAGTGTTTTGAGAATTTTCAGTGGTATGTTCATTAGCTCATTTTAAAATAATCCCAGAAAAAGAAGGGTAGCTATATAGACCATTTTAGGGGGAAACAAAATGTTAAAGTTTAAATTCTAGCAGTTTCTGCCTCATTGCCCAACATCTCTTGTTTGTATTTTCATTTGTTCTCGGCTTTGGTGGTACATAATTCTCTGTGTGAGAAACCTGCACATTTATTTTTCCTGGTGTTCCCCTTTTACAGGAACCGAATCACAATCTTTTTATCTTGAACCTTGTCTTTCATCTGTCCCAATCTACCTATTCTCTTCCAAAGCTTCCTCAAAATTTTGGTACACTGAAGGCTTCCTTCCCTACATCCCAGTTATCCTTATTTATTTTTAAATAAAGTTTCTTCTAAGTAAAAGAAAACAAAAGAATCAAAATTATCTATTATAATGCTATTTAATCTTTGTTTGATTTACAGCATCCATTATGCTTCTGTTTCTGACATACAGTGTTTTGAGTAAAAATACTATGATGTATTATCTCATGTTTATATGTGCATTGTTATCTTTTATGGCACCCATATTATTCTCAAAAATTGTTTCTACCTAAAAACATGGAAGCTTCAATCTAACAATGATATTTCTTCATATTATAGGCTATGTTTTATCTACATAGAAATACAATATTCAATAGCAGTATTTATACACACAAATTGGTTTATAAATATACTAAGTTAAATGATCACCCTTATCTAAAGTGAAATAAATAAGTTAGAAGTTGATATACACTTTTATATTATGAGTATTTATAATACTTTATGAGATATTCAGACTTTAAAGACATTTTCACACACACACACATATAAGTACGCACATGTTTACACAACTATATTTCCTTAGGATTTGTATACTTACTATGCTGAAACATAAGAATAGATAATTTAATAACATCACCTCTTATCTATTTAGAGAAAGTCTTCCCCCTTCAAGATCCTATACTGAATAATGTGGTTGTTTGCAGTTAGAAGACTGCATGCTGACAGAATATGTTACTTGTTTATAAACAGTAAGATTTAGATTGACAGGTTAATAGCAATTTTTTTTCCTGAACTTAAAAGAGTAATTTGGAGTAGACTCCCTGGCCATGTGCTTTCCTCTGCATTTACATTCTATTAAATTGTGTATCCTCTGTTTCTCAGGCTAATAAACTTGTGTGAGATAATTAAGACTTTGTTAACTCTTGGTTTTTTAAAAAATATTATGTATATTTTTCTTTTACTTTTGAAAATACTGTATAGTTACATTATTTTTCCATACATGTCCTCCTTTCAAAACTTCCCATTTACCCCTACTTGCTCTCTTTTAAACTCATACACTATAGAAACACACACACACACACACACACACACACACACACACACACACACACACACATTTTGCTAAAACAACCTGTTTATTCAGTGTAATGTTAAATCTGTGTGTTTTCAGTGCTGAACATCTGGTACTAGATAATCAATTGGTGTTCCTTTCACTGGAAAAGATTGTTTTTCCCACTTAAAGAATCTTGAGTTGTCTTTATTTCCTTATATAGGATTGGGAGCTCTTGGTTTTCCCATTTGCTTTGGAATTACTGTTATTATTCATATTCAGCTCATAATTAGAAGTCAAGATGTTGAGGGTTTATGTGTATCTGTTAATACATATTGACAGTTTACATTTGGAAGGCAATTTGAAAATAGAAAAGAGTTCAATATGAAATATACTATAATTTTATAGTTATACAATTGATATAAAATTATTAAAGCTTGTTTCACAGTAGTTTAAAATAAAATTGGTTAGTGGCAAAATTGATAAATTTCTCCATATAGCAATGAGTCCTTATTATGCTTCTAGCTAACACATGCAAGCTTACATTTGGAAAATTTTCACATGAAATAAATGTTTAATATTTGCAGTAGTAAAATAAGATATTTCAAAATATATAAATGTAATCCACTCATCCATTTAAATTTACTGAATGTTTCAGTGTTTTATCTATCAACAACTTAGGCTCTGAAGGCATCACAGGTAATAAGTCTTTTGATGCTAATTTGAAAAGAATCTGAATTTGGAGAGAAAATTGGAGTAACACAAAATGCACACACTAGACATATAATTGGGTGTCTATATCCTGACATATATACATCCTTTGTAATACTTAAATAGAAACATAAAACAACTTTTATTTAATATTGTAAAACAGCCAGAGCAGTTAATAGTAAATAGCTACTAGCAAACATTCTAATTGTTGACTTACTAACAGAAACAAAGTGAGAATTGGAGTGATGACCTCTAATAAAGCATAAGCTTGTTTTAAGTATATAAAACTTGTTTATAAAGTAATAGGCTCCCATAACAGCTCCTCACACCTTTTCGTTATTTTTTATTTTATTTTTATTTACATTTCAAATGTTATTCCCTTTCCCAGTTTCCTGTCCATGAGATAAAGCCCCTATTCCATCACTCTCCCCTTCTTCTATAAAGGTGTTCCCCCTCTCCAACCATACCCCCTCCTGCCTTCCCACCCCGACATTCCCACCCTTGGCAGGACCAAGGGCTTCTCCTCCCATTGGTGCCCAACAAGGCCATCCCTGCTACATATGCACCTGGATCCATGGGTCTGCCCATGTGTAGTCTTTGGGTAGGGGTTTAGTCCCTGGGAGCTCTGCTTGGTTGGTATTGTTGTTCTTATGGAGTAGCAAACCCCTTCAGCTCCTTTAATCCTTTCTCTAACTTCTCTAGTGGGGAACCCATTCTCAGTTCGATGGTTTGCTGCTAGCATTCACCTCTGTTTTTGTCATGCTCTGGCTGAGCCTTTCAGGAGACAGCTATATCAGGGTACTCTCTGCATACTCTTCTTGACATGAGCAATATTGTCTAGGTTTGGTTATGTATATGGGCTGTATCCCCGGGTGTGGTAGGCTCTGAATGGCCATTCCTTCAGTCTCTGCTCCAAACTTTGTCTGCATATCTCCTCCTATGACTATTTTGTTTCCCATTCTAAGATGGACTAAAGCATCTGCGCTTTGGTTGTCCTTCTTCTTGAGCTTCATGTGATCTGTGGATTGTTCCTAGGGTAATTCGAGCTTTTGGGCTAATATCTACTTATAAGTGAGTGCATACCGTGTGTGTTTTCCGTGGTTGGGTTGTCTCACTCAGGATGATATTTTCTAGTTCTCTCCATTTGCCTATGAATTTCATGAAGTCATTGTTTTTAATAGCTGAGTAGTACTCCAATGTGTAAATGTACCACATTTTCTATATCCATTCCTTTGTTGAAGAGTATCTGGGTTCTTTCCAACTTCTGGCTATTATAAATAGGACAGCTATGAACATAGTGGAGCATATATCTTTGTTATATGTTGGAGCATCTTTTGGGTATTTGCCCAGGAGTGATATAGCTGGGTCTTCAGGTGATACTATGTCCAATTTTCTGAGGAACCATCAGACTGATTTCCAGAGTAGGAGTGGTTGCCATCCCACCAGCAATGGAGAAGTGTTTGTTGAATCTTCTACATCCCCTCTCTTTAAACTTCTACCCACTCAGTCACCATTTAACCATGCCTTCTCCTTTATTTCATCCCTTACTTTAGCAACATGGGTGCTATTTTAAAGTGACACTGAATCTGAATGATGAATTAATTTAAATTGAAAAAAAGTGCTATGAATATTACAAAGAAATGAATCCAGAGTATAGGATGATAAAAAATGTTTTAAGACATTTGAAATGTAAAAATGGAAAGAATGTGGTATCAGTTTCAATGATAGCAAGTAATGAAAGAAGCATCAGAATCCAGGCAGGCTCAGAGGCAACACTCCCATTTGTGCTCTGCCATTCTGTTAAGTGGGTCAAGCCAGATTCACATTCCCAGGATCTGGTACCCACTCCTACATCCCCCTCCAAACCTTCCCTTATTTGTCTGTTATACTGGTTAAGAATGTAAAATTTTCTGTTGTCTTAACCAAGGTGCATAATTTGGAAAAATATGTATCCAGTGACTGAGAGTGCCCTCATTAAATGTATGCAAATGACATGTTACTTTGTTTCCTTATCACCTTGAGCTCTTGACCAAATGCCTAAGAGGATGAGTTAAGGGTCTTAAAGTCTAGAAGTAATGTCTAGAAGGGTGAATTATGTGTCTTTAAACCAGATGTCCTGGTAGAACATTCCCGTGCTTAACCCTTTATGTCAAAACTTGAGTGACCCCGCATCTCAACCAAGACTCCCCTCCCTTACAAGTTTGACTTTTAAAAATGCAATATACCTTCTCTTTGGGTCTGTTCAGATGTTGAACCAGCCTTCTCCCTGAAGCTCAGAAAACGAAGTTTTTGTTTTAGAGCTGCTGTGTTTGAATTGAGTTTTCTCAGCTTCCTTCCTGAACCTGAGAATAATGATTTTACTTTTTGTTCCATTATGTTGCAAAGAAAACAATAAGCAAGGCAGTAGACATTAATAGAAAGTATGAAAGAACCTAAATATACAAAACTACTAGATTAAGTTTTCTCTGCATAATGTACATGAAAATATCTTTAAATATTCCATTATTTTATAACATACATTAAAATCCAATTTAAATAAGAAGGAATTTTTTAAATTTATATTTACATAAATATCATCTATATAATTGATTCACATTATGTAATTTAAAATCAAAATTCAAAATTATTCAGATGAAATTTCAGACATTATGTATTTGCAATTTGCATTAACATTATAGTGAAAATATAGTTAATATCTTTATGCACCATATTATATGATCACACTCCAGCATCAGTTTTTGAAGTATAGAAAGTTTCTTTGAAGTCTTATAACATTAAAAAATTAGATTTTTTTCGTAATTCTCAGATTAGCATTGAATACATATTGGTAAATTTCATTCATAAATTATGTTACTGTATAGAAGGATAGAAGAATATTGCTTGAATCAATGAGCTCTATTAAAAAAATTCACAAACTTCTCCAGTACTCTGAAAGCTAGTCAGCAAGAAGAAAACTTCCAGATCATTACCAGCTTTATTTCTTCACAATCTGCAATAAAGTGTGGTGTTTTCTTCCAGTGGGTCTTATCAATCAATTAAGACAGGAAATGAACAGATAAATACCCTGTTCTGCTTTAGGACCTGTTGCTCCTTGTTGTGTAAAAAGTTCCAGAGATATTGAAACATTGTATCATGAAGGAACCTCCTTAAACAGGAAAATAAACATCTCAAATATCTTCAGTAAGTCACTGAAACTGACCAGATTCAACAGTCTTCCCTTCTTATAATTAAAAATAATACAATTCCCAGTGCAGGGGAATATGGGGATGGAGCAATAAGAGGGATCTATAGGGGTATACACATATGGGCGAGGGAGAGGGGAGGAAATGGGGGCTTATGGACAGGAAACCGGGAAGAGGAATAACCTTTGAAATGTTAAGTAAAGAAATGTATCTAATAAAAATTAAAAAAAAAACAAAAAAATACAATAAAACCGGAGAGACTGTCTAATGATTCAAGCTGCAAAGAAGTCCCACACAGACAAGCCACCTCTACAGCAGCCTTTGAGAACTGACCAACCCCCTGGAAGATGTTTAGACCAACTGAGTCATTTGGAATGGATATTCTTCTTCCTATTCCTCTGCTTGCCTGTTGTCTAATGTGCTGATTGCTCCCAGTTATTGATGCTGTCACTCATTTTGGCTGGGCTTTGGTGATGCAACTGAGTCATTTCTGCTCCTCCAACACCTCACCCATATTTCTATAGCTCCTGTATAACTCATGGTTCACAAACTTGGGCTTGGATGATACGCACTTAGCATTCCCTGTCTGGTGTATAGACTTGTGTAGCATCTCACCAGGAATAGTTTCTCACACAACAGCCTTCTCTACACAATAACATGAGTCTAGAGATCTCCTACCAGGCACTGCAATTTTTGCTTACTAATTCTGTCTACTGAAGTCATTCTCCCTAAAGTTGAGGACTTTCATTTAAAACAATCTTTTAAGTGTATTTTAAAATTATCTTCTAATAAAGTGGGTGTCCACAGGCATTTACACGAACTGTTAGTTATATTTAAGCTGCTTCACATCCTCTTCTCTCCCTATGCTTGTTTTCCCATCCTCTATATAAACTTTTCACACCCAGCACATATTTCTCATATTTTAATCTTACATGTATCCTATAATTTCCATCATCCCATGACAGTTTTGCTCTCTCATCAATGTAGACATATAAATGTAAAAATTTCAACTTTCAGGTCCATGTATGCGAAAGAACACAGAGTTTAGCTAGCTGGACCTGTGTTGTCTCCCTAGGTATACTTCACAATTCCATCCCTTTTTAAACAGAACTTTATTACGATTATTTTGCTTACCAGTGAGAATTTTGTTTTGTATGTACATAATATAATCCTTATATAATCAGTAGTGATGTGCAGCTACGCAGATTCCATTTCCTAGCAACTTTGGGTAGAGTTGTGAGAGAGGAGCAAGTACATTTGTGGTAGGATATGGAGTACAGTAGGGTTCTTACACTTGGTATTATTTTCATTTGTCAGAAACTTTCACACTAAATTCTGATCTTGAAGTCCCAGTTTTAAATTGTACCAACGTCAATACTTTCCCCATATCATTGTCAATAGCATGCAGTTGTCAACACTTGCTGTCAATAGTTTCTGTTTCTACCCAATATGACTGGTGTGAGATGGAATTTCAAAGTAACTTTAATTTGTATTTGCCTAATAGCTAATCATATTGCACAGTTTTTTTTTTTATTAAGTTTACTGCTTTGTGTTTGTTTGTCGTTTTAAAATATGTTCAGTTCTAGAGCCCAGTTTTACCACTGGAATATTTGTTTTCCTAATTTTTAGAAAATTTAGTTTTTTTTATATTAAATATCAATTTTATCATCTGTTGGATGTATAGCTAACAGAAATTTTATTCAGATCTTGAGGCTGTCCAATGAATTTATTGACAGTTTCTTCTGCAGTATACAAAGATTGTAATTTATGAGATCATTTTTTTTTAGTAATTAGTCTGATTTTGAACGCCATTTGAGTCCTTTACAGAAAGCCACTAATTATACCTGTGTACTGAAGTGTACTTCGTACTATTACCTTTGAGTTTCATGGGTTTAGGTCTTATGTCAAGTTTCTTGATATATTCAGGGTTGATTTTTAAGCAGAGAGTGGGAGGGGGATTTAAAGTTACATTCTCCTATTTGTAGGTCTCTAGCTGTCCCAGCATCCTTTACCTAAGACCCTGTCTTTCCTCCAACGTGAATTTTTAGTATTTTTCTCAGAAATCAGTTGGCTATTTTGTGTGATCCTATATTAGATCCTCTATCGCATTCCATCTATTTTTGTTGTTGTGTGCCGCCGGGTGTGTGTGTGTGTGTGTGTGTGTGTGTGTGTGTGTGTGTGTGTGTGACAGACATATGTTTCTTTTATTACTGTGTCTCTGTAATGTAACTTTAAATCAGTTATGTTGATAACTCCCAAGAATTCTTTGTGCTCAAGATTGCTTTTGCTGTCTGGGGACTTTTGTCTTCCTACATGAATTTTAAAATTTTGTTTCCTATTTCTGAGAAGAATGTCAGTTGAATTTTTATTGGTGTTGCATTGCATTTGTAGATTGCTTTTGTAGAATGGCCATTTCACAATATTGATCGGATCCATTAGCATAAAAAATTTCCATACTATCCAACTGTTTTGTTGTTTCTTAGTGCTTAAAAGTTTTCATGGTAGAGATCTTTCATGTCCTTGGTTAGATTTATTCCAAGATACTCTATGCAACTCTTTGTTTTGTTTGAGATTATTGTGAATAGAATTGTTTGCTAGATAACTTCCTTTGTATGTTTGTCTCTGCTATAACAGGATTTTAATGTTTGAATATTTGTATCTGTGTGTTCATGTTATCTGCATATGTGTATTATGATTTCACATTCTGCAATTTCGTTGAAATAATTTATCAGTTTCAAATGTCTTGTGTTTGCATCTTTAGTGTATTTGTACTTAACCATGCGATTTGCAGATACTTGAACCTTTTTATTTCTTATTTGCCTTGCTTTTATTTCTCTCCTTTCTTATCCCTCTACTGAAGACAAGAGCACAGTATTGAATAAAAGTGTACAATGCAGAGACACTTACCTTGTACCAGATTGTAGAGAAATTGATTTGAAATTTTCCTTACTTAGTCTAATACGGGTCATAGGCTTACCATATATAAGCTGTAATGTGTGGAGATATATTATTTCAAGGTTGGTCAGAAATTTTAACATGAAGATTTTGGATCTTGTCAAAAATGTTTTTTGTCTCTATTGATATTACTACATGATTTCTGTCCTTGAGTTTATTTAAGAAATTAATAATATATTTATTGACATATATTTAAACATTTTACCATCTCCTAATATAGATTACATGATTGTGAACAACAATTACTGATGTCCTCTTGATTCAGAATGCACAAGTTGCAACTATTCATCAGGAGATACCTTTTATTTGTGGTTTTATTTTTTAATTTATAATTTAATTACATTTCTTTCCTCATTTTCTTCCATTTAAAACTCAATATTCGAGGTGGGCACACCTGAGGCTGCAGAGCAGAAGAGACCACCAACACTGCCCACCCCTGCCCACATCCGATTTGCAAGAGGAAACTGTATACAGCCTCTGGGTTCCCGTGGGGGAGGGCCCAGGAGCAGCAGGATCCCTGCACCTGAGACACCGCCGGAACCTGAAGGGACAGACCGGATAAATAGTTCTCTGTACCCAAATCTCATGGGAGGGAGAGCTAAACCTTCAGAGAGGCAGACATGCCTGGGAAACCAGAAGAGACTGCACTCTGCACACATCTCTGACGCCAGAGGAAAACACCAAATGCCATCTGGAACCCTGGTGCACAGGGGGCTCCGGGAAAGGGCGGCACAGATCTTCCTGGTTGCTGCCGCCACAGAGAGCTCATAGGCAGCACCCCACGAGCAAACTTGAGCCTCGGGACCACAGGTAAGACCAAATTTTCTGCTGCAAGTGACCTGCCTGGTGAACACCAGACACAGGCCCAAGGGAACAGCTGAAGACCTGTAGATAGGAAAAACTACACGCCCGAAAGCAGAACACTCTGTCCCAATAACTGGCTGAAAGAAAACAGGTCTACAGCACTCCTGACACACAGGCTTATAGGACAGTCTAGCCACTGTCAGAAATAGCAGAACAAAGTAACACTAGAGATAATCTGATGGCGAGAGGCAAGTGCAGGAACCCAAGCAACAGAAACCAAGACTACATGGCATCATCGGAGCCCAATTCTCCCACCAAAACAAACATGGAATATCCAAACACACCAGAAAAGCAAGATCTAGTTTCAAAATCATATTTGATCATGATGCTGGAGGACTTCAAGAAAGACGTGAACAAGTAGAAGCCTACAGAGAGGAATCGCAAAAATCCCTGAAAGAATTCCAGGAAATCATAAATAAACAAGTAGAAGCCCATAGAGAGGAGTCACAAAAATCCCTGAAAGAATTCCAGGAAATCATAGATAAACAAGTAGAAGCCCATAGAGAGGAGTCACAAAAATCGCTGAAAGAATTCCAGGAAAACACAATCAAACAGTTGAAGGAATTAAAAATGGAAATAGAAGCAATCAAGAAAGAACACATGGAAACAACCCTGGATATAGAAAACCAAAAGAAGAGACAAGGAGCTGTAGATATGAGCTTCACCAACAGAATACAAGAGATGGAAGAGAGAATCTCAGGAGCAGAAGATTCCATAGAAATCATTGACTCAACTTTCAAAGATAATGTAAAGCAGAAAAAGCTACTGGTCCAAAACATACAGGAAATCCAGGACTCAATGAGAAGATCAAACCTAAGGATAATAGGTATAGAAGAGAGTGAAGACCACCAGCTAAAAGGACCAGTAAATATCTTCAACAAAATCATAGAAGAAAACTTCCCTAACCTAAAAAAAAGAGATACCCATAGGCATACAAGAAGCCTACAGAACTCCAAATAGATTGGACCGGAAAAGAAACACCTACCGTCACATAATAGTCAAAACATCAAACGCACAAAATAAGGAAAGAATATTAAAAGCAGTAAGGGAAAAAGGTCAAGTAACATATAAAGGCAGACCTATCAGAATTACACCAGACTTTTCGCCAGAAACATGAAAGCCAGAAGATCCTGGACATATGGCATACAGACCCTAAGAGAACACAAATGCCAGCCCAGGTTACTGTATCCTGCAAAACTCTCAATTAACATAGATGGAGAAACCAAGATATTCCATGACAAAACCAAATTTACACAATATCTTTCTACAAATCCAGCGCTACAAAGGATAATAAATGGTGAAGCCCAACATAAGGAGGCAAGCTACAACCTAGAAGAAGCAAGAAACTAATCATCTTGGCAACAAAACAAAGAGAACAAAAGCACACAAACATAACCTCACATCCAAATATGAATGTAACAGGAAGCAATAATCACTATTCCTTAATATCTCTCAACATCAATGGCCTTAAATCCCCAATAAAAAGACATAGATTAACAAACTGGATACGCAACAAGGACCCTGTATTATGCTGCCTACAAGAAACACACCTCAGAGACAAAGACAGACACTACCTCAGAGTGAAAGGCTGGAAAACAACTTTCAAAGCAAATGGTCAGAAGAAGCAAGCTGGAGTAGCCATTCTAATATTAAATAAAATCAATTTTCAATTAAAATTCATCAAAAAAGATAAGGAAGGACACTTCATATTCATCAAAGGAAAAATCCAACAATATGAACTCTCAATCTTAAATATCAATGCCCCAAATACAAGGGCAACTACATATGTAAAAGAAACCTTACTAAAGCTCAACAAACACATTGCACCTCACACAATAATAGTAGGAGACTTCAACACCCCACTCTCATCAATGGACAGATCATGAAAACAGAAATTAAACAGAGACATAGGCAGACTACGAGAAGTCATGAGCCAAGTGGACTTAACAGATATTTATAGAACATTCTATGTAAAGCAAAAGGTTATACCTTCTTCTCAGCTCCTCATGGTACTTTCTCCAAAATTGACCATATAATTGGTCAAAAAACGGGCCTCAAAAGGTACAGAAAGATAGAAATAATCCCATGCGTGCTATCGGACCACCACGGCCTAAATTTGGTCTTCAATAACAATAAGGGAAGAATGCCCACATATACGTGGAAATTGAACAATGCTCTACTCAATGACAACCTGGTCAAGGAAGAAAGAAAGAAAGAAATTAAAGACTTTTTAGAATTTAATGATAATGAAGGTACAACATGCCCAAACTTATGGGACACAATGAAAGCTCTGCTGAGAGGAAAACTCATAGCGCTGAGTGCCTGCATAAAGAATCAGGAAAGAGCATATGTCAGCAGCTTGACATCACACCTAAAATCTCTAGAATAAAAAGAAGCAAATACACCCAGGAGGAGTAGAAGGCAGGAAATAATGAAACTCAGAGCTGAAATCAACCAAGTAGAAACAAAAAGGACCATAGAAAGAATCAACAAAACCAAAAGTTGGTTCTTTGAGAAAATCAACAAGATAGATAAACCCTTAGCCAGACTAATGAGAGGACACAGAGAGTATATCCAAATTAACAAAATCAGAAACGAAAAGGGAGACCTAACTACAGATTCAGAGGAAATTCAAAAAATCATCAGATCTTACTATAAAAGCCTATATTCAACAAAACTTGAAAATCTGCAGGAAATTGACAATTTCCTAGACAGATACCATGTACCGAAGTTAAATCAGGAACAGATAAACCAGTTAAACAACCTCATCACTCCTAAGGAAATAGATACAGTCATTAAAGGTCTCCCAACAAAAAAGAGCCCAGGTCCAGACGGGTTTAGTGCAGAATTCTATCAGACCTTCATAGAAGACCTTATACCAATACTATCCAAACTATTCCACAAAATTGAAACAGATGGAGCACTACCGAATTCCTTCTATGAAGCCACAATTAATCTTATACCTAAACCACACAAAGACCCAACAAAGAAAGAGAACTTCAGACCAATTTCCCTTATGAATATCGACGCAAAAATACTTAATAAAATTCTGGCAAACCGAATCCAAGAGCGCATCAAAACAGTCATCCACCATGATCAAGTAGGCGTCATCCCAAGCATGCAGGGATGGTTTAATATACGGAAAACCATCAACGTGATCCATTATATAAACAAACCGAAAGAACAAAACCACATGATCATTTCATTAGATTCTGAGAAAGCATTTGACAAAATTCAACACCCTTCATGATAAAAGTCCTGGAAAGAATAGGAATTCAAGGCCCATACCTAAACATAGTAAAAGCCATATACAGCAAACCAGTTGCTAACATTAAACTAAATGGAGAGAAACTTGAAGCACTCCCACTAAAATCAGGGACTAGACAAGGCTGCCCACTCTCTCCCTACTTATTCAATATAGTTCTTGAAGTTCTAGCCAGAGCAATCAGAAAACAAAAGGAGTTCAAGTGGATACAGATCGGAAAAGAAGAAGTCAAACTATCACTATTTGGAGATGATATGATAGTATATTTCAGTGATCCCAAAAGATCCACCAGAGAACTACTAAAGCTGATAAACAACTTCAGCAAAGTGGCTGGGTATAAATTAACTCAAATAAATCAGTAGCCTTCCTCTACACAAAAGAGAAACAAGCCGAGAAAGAAATTAGGGATACGACACCTTTCATAATAGACCCAAATAATATAAAGTACCTCGGTGTGATTTTAACCAAGCAAGTAAAAGATTTGTACAATAAGAACTTCAAGACTCTGAAGAAAGAAATTGAAGAAGACCTCAGAAGATGGTCAATCCATGCTCATGGATTGGCAGGATTAATATAGTAAAATTGGCCATTTTAGCAAAAGCGATCTACAGATTCAATGCAATCCCCATCAAAATACCTATCCAATTCTTCAAAGAGTTAGACAGAACAATTTGCAAATTCATCTGGAATAACAAAAACACCAGGATAGCTAAAACTATCCTCAACAATAAAAGGACTTCAGCAGGAATCACTATTCCTGAACTCAAACACTATTACAGAGCAATAGTGATAAAAACTGCATGGTATTGGTACAGAGACAGACAGATAGACCAATGGAACAGAATTGAAGACCCAGAAATGAACCCACACAACTATGGTCACTTGATTTTTGACAAAGGAGCCAAAACCATCAAATGGAAAAAAGATAGCATTTTCAGCTAATGGTGCTGGTTCAACTGGAGGTCAACATTTAGAAGAATGCAGATCGATCCATGCTTATCACCCTGTACAAAGCTTAAGTCCAAGTGGATCAAGGACCTCCACATCAAACCAGATACACTCGAACTAATAGAAGAAAAATTAGGGAAGCATCTGGAAAACATGGGCACTGGGAAAAAATTCCTGAACAAAACACCAATGGCTTATGCTCTAAGATCAAGAATCGACAAATGGGATCTCATAAAACTGCAAAGCTTCTGTAAGGCAAAGGACACGGTGGTTAGGACAAAATGGCAACCAACAGATTGGGAAAAGATCTTTACCAGTCCTACAACAGATAGAGGCCTTATATCCAAAATATACAAAGAACTCAAGAAGTTAGACCGCAGGGAGACAAATAACCCTATTAAAAATGGGGTTCAGATCTAAACAAAGAATTCACAGCTTAGGAATGCCGAATGGCTGAGAAACACCTAAAGAAATGTTCAACATCTTTAGTCATAAGGGAAATGCAAATCAAAACAACCCTGAGATTTCACCTCACACCAGTGAGAATGGCTAAGATCAAAAACTCAGGTGACAGCAGATGCTGGCGAGGATGTGGAGAAAGAGGAACACTCCTCCATTGTTGGTGGGATTGCAGACTGGTACAACCATTCTGGAAATCAGTCTGGAGGTTCCTCAGAAAATTGGACATTGAACTGCCTGAGGATCCAGCTATACCTCTCTTGGGCATATACCCAAAAGATGCCCCAACATATAAAAAAGACACGTGCTCCACTATGTTCATTGCAGCCTTATTTATAATAGCCAGAAGCTGGAAAGAACCCAGATGCCCTTCAACAGAGGAATGGATACAGAAAATGTGGTACATCTACACAATGGAATATTACTCAGCTACCAAAAACAATGACTTTATGAAATTCGTAGGCAAATGGTCGGAACTGGAAAATATCATCCTGAGTGAGGTAACCCAATCACAGAAGAACACACATGGTATGCACTCATTGATAAGTGGCTATTAGCCCAAATGCTTGAATTACCCTAGATGCCTAGAACAAATGAAACTCAAGACGGATGATCAAATTGTGAATGCTTCACTCCTTCTTTAAAAGGGGAACAAGAATACCCTTGGCAGGGAATAGAGAGGAAAAGATTAAAACAGATACAGAAGGAACACCCATTCAGGGCCTGCCACACATGTGGCCCATGCATATACAGCCATCCAATTAGACAAGATGGATGAAGCAAAGAAGTGCAGGCCGACAGGAGCCGATGTAGATCTCTCCCGAGAGACACAGCCAGCATACACCAAACACAGAGGCGTATGCCAGCAGCAAACCACTGAATTGAGAATAGGATCCCTGTTGAAGGAATCAGAGAAAGAACTGAAAGAGCTTGAAGGGGCTCGAGATCCCATATGTACAACAATGCCAAGCTACCAGACCTTCCAGGGACTAAGCCACTACCTAAAGACTATACATGTACTGACCCTGGACTCTGACCTCATAGGTAGCAATGAATATACTAGTTAGAGCACCAGTGGATGTGGAAGCCCTGGGTCCTGCTAAGACTGAACCCCCAGTGAACTAGATTGTTGGGGGGAGAGCAGCAATGGGGGGAGGATGGGGAGGGGAACATCCATAAAGAAGCGGAGGGGGGCGGGGGATGTTTGCCCGGAAACCGGGAAAGGGAATAACACTCGAAATGTATATAAGAAATACTCAAGTTAATAAAAAAATAATAATAATAATTGGGAGGCCAGGAAAAAAAAACCTCCATATTCCTCTTCTACACTCTTCCTTCAAAATCAAGTCATGGCCTATAATTTAGGAATATGTTAGTAATTTAGGAATATATATATATATATATATATATATATAAACATATATAATTTAGAAATATACATATAATTTAGGAATATATATCTGGATTCATATTCTGTTTCATACTCAATAGAAATCAAATATATTCCTACTTTTCCTCTAATTGTTATTACATGAAAATATATTCGATATCCATTGAGTATATTCCTAGTGGATTGCTAAGTCAAATGACATTTTATACATATATTATATATATATCATATACATATATATATATATATATATAATAGCCATAGACTATTTTCCATAATGTCTATACTAATATAACAATCCACTCAATAGTCCATTTTACTAACACCCTTTTAAATGAAATAAACCTTCTCCTTGGGACAACAACTATTTATGTAATATGGCAAATAACACCTCATACAGATTCAGACGGAATTCTGTTTAGGATCAGTGTTATCAGCAACGTTTTGAAACCATTTACTGTTACTTCTCATTTTTGTACAAAGTTCTGATCAGATATAAATGGTTTTCCTTCATATTATTCTTTACCAGTAGTTGAGATGTAAGGATTCTTTGAAATGTTGGATCTTATCTCTATCAGGTATATGAGGTCCAGTTGTTACAGGAGCAGGACATGAGTCATTTCGTCTGTGCAGATATTCATTTCTTGGAGTCACATTTACTTATTTAAGATACTGCTATTTGTAGTATTGGAATGAAATTCCAAACAGCATTACTGAAGCCAATGTCAATAGGATCTTCCTTTATACAATTTTAAAGGTATTTTATAGTATTTAAAGACTTTCATCCACTTTTGCTTGATTTTTCTCCCTAATATGAAGAAACCTAATCTCAGTGTGTTTATGTACAAATTGTGTCTCCCCTGCACAAATTTTAAGAGAACTTGTTCCCAAAATGCCTTCTCTATTATGGCCATTGTTAGCATTCAACAGCTACAATTGCACTTATTTCTGGATTGATGTTTTATTTTCATCTGTCTTAGTTATTTGAGGACAAAAAATTGACATATGTGTCATGCAAAGTAACTTTAATTTAGGACCAAAAATATAAATAAATAGATTGTGTCTACAGTAGTCCTATTTAATTTGTTATGTCTTGGCCATCATCAGTTTGGAATGAATCCTGCTCTCTAAGAGTGGTTTGTATAGCTAGTGAAATCTGTTGAGTAAACTTTAAAAGATACACTTGATGTGTAATATTGAAACATTTAATTGATTCTTATAGCGGTCAAGAACTCTTAAGCTTTATCTATGTCCTCCCATCTATTTCTAGCCTGGAGGTGTCCCTTATGTTGTTTAGAGAAAGAAGAACTTTATATGTGTGAATTTCAGGTCTTTTTGCCTTTGCCAAGCATTTAGAGGTAAGATCTGGATGCTCAGTCTACCTTTGTGTTTCACCACATTATTGCCTTAAAACAGTATATCTTGCTGAAATAGAAGATCCTATTATTCTTAGGCATCTGGCCATAAAGCTCTCAGAATCCTTCTACTTCTGCCACAAGGCTGTGGTTATAGAGAAGCAGCCATATTTGATATATTAAAATTGATAATGGCCATTTTAAGACAGCTCTCCATAGTTGCACAGAAAACATCATTATTTATGAAACCATTGAATTTCCATCATAGAACCCTGAATATATTTTTATCATGTAGTTCAGAAAAGTCATTTAAGAATAAATGTTCACATAAAACTATTTCATAAAGTGGTAAACATCATCCACACATAAAAATTAAACACTATTGTAGTACTGGCTTATGCCCCTCAGAGCAGAGCCTCTCCACAAAATATTTTTGCTACCATAATTGAATGTTAATGAAACCAAAAGCAAACTGTAATCTTCTCAACTCTCTCACTGTCCAGAGTTAAATTATAAATATCATTAACTAACCACATCATAATTTTTTACTGAATTTTACTACTTTTGATTTTACTACTAACATTATTTTGTTTTCACCTTAATACATCTCCTTAGATATTTGCAATGCCCTCCTGATTGATGGCATTTTTTCTATTCCTTTCACCTCAGTCTTTTTTTTTTTAAGTGTACAAGATGGGTTGAAAAGAAATGTGTCCAGTACCATAGCTGTAGTGCTGAGATGTCTAATACTTCACAATGCCTTTGATATTAAACAACAAAGTAGTTTCATTAATAGTTCCCATTGTATGACATGAATCACAAGTGGAATTATAAGGATGGCATAGGAGATTCCAGTTGGATCTGAGAATTTAGATTCAGATATAGTTATTCACATCTAAAATCCATGCTTATTCTACATATACATTTATCAATATCAAATCGCAAACTTCATGTTAAATATAATTCATTACTAAGACTATGCTTAATATTAAAGTAGTATTTCTCAATTTATCTGATGTAATAATTAAATTTCCACTGAGCATTTCATTACAGGAAAGTATTCCCTTTCACAATTAAATGTAATGAAGATTAGTAAACTGAAACAGAAGAAGTGGAGAGATACTTATAGGACACTAATAATTATGACAATAGCAGTATCAAATCTTAAACAGGAACTCCCAGAAATGTACCAAGAGTGGATGCTGCTGATTACCTCGGGAATCTGAGCTTGTTCCCTGGGACAGATAAATAATTGAAATCCCTGTAGTGACAGAGACAGAAAGTGAAGGTGAAACTAACAGCTTATTTCCCTTAGTGGGGCGGGACCTTACTGCTGGGAGTTCACTAAGGATTCTCTGTCTGCTGGTTATTTAGATTCCCTGAGTCATAGCCTTCGCCCCATTGGTCTTGTATAGGAACCTATTCCTATGCCTTCCTGATTTTATCTTTAAAATGACTTCTTTCTTTTTTTTATTGGGTATTTATTTACATTTCAAATGGTATTCCCTTTCCCGGTTTCCTGTCCATAAGCCCCCCCCCTAAATCCTCCCCTCCCTTTTTAAGGGTGTTCCCCCTCCCCATACACCCCCATTATCACCTACCCCCCACAACCCCCTACACTGGGGGGTCCAAGCTTGGCAGGACTGAGGACTTCTCCTTCTATTCATGCCCAGAAAGGCCATCCTTTGCTACATATGCAGTTGGAGTCCTGGGTCAGTCCATGTATATTCTTTGGGTAGTGGTTTAGTCCCTGCAAGCTCTGTTTGGTTGGCATTGTTCTTATGTGGTTACAAGCCCCTTCAGCTCTTTCAATCCTTTCTCTAATTCCCCCAACAGGGGTCCTGTTCTCAGTTAAGTGGTTTGCTGCTAGTATTTGCCTTTTTATTTGACATGTTCTGACTGTGTCTCTCAGGAGACATCTACATGTGTTCCTGTAATCATGCACTTCTGAGTTTCATCCATCCTATATAGTTTTGGTGGCTGTGTACATATGGGCCACATGTGGGGTAGGCTCTGAATGGCTGTTCCTTCAGTCTTTGCTCTAAATTTTGCCTCCCTATCCCCTACTATAGATATTGTTGTTTCCCTTTTTAAGAAGTATGTGAAGCAACCAGATTTTGATCATCCTTCTTATTGAGTTTCACGTGGTCAATGGATTGTGTCTTGGGTATTTCAATCGTTTGGGCTAATATCCACTCATTAGTGAGTGCATATCCTGTGTGTTTTTCTGTGATTGGGTTATCTCACGCAGGATGATATTTTCTAGTTCAATCCAGTTGTCTATGAATTTCATGAAGTCATTGTTTTGATAGCTGAGTAGCACACCATTGTTTAGATTTACTACATTTTCTGTATTCATCCCTGTGCTGAAGGGCATCTAGGTTCTTTGCAACTTCTGGCTATTATAAATAAGGCTGCTATGAACATAGTGGAGCATGTGTCTTGGTTGTATGTTGAAGTATCTTTTGGGTCTGTTTCCAGGGGAGATATAGCTGGTTCCTCAGGTAGTGCAATGCCCAACTTTCTAAGGAAACTACAGACTGATTTCCAGAGAGGATGTACTAGTTTGCAATCCCACCAACAATGGAGGAGTGTTCCTCTTTCTCTACATCCTTGCCAGCATCTGCTGTCGCCTGAGGTTTTTATCTTAGCCATACTGAAGATGTGCCTATTTCAGGGAGCTCACTTTGGCTTTCTCTTCTATCTGCATTCTAACTCTTATTCAGTGTAATTTGTCATCTACTTGTGTCAGAATAAAATTCATGAAGACATTTTCTTATATTTTGATAGTTCACAGAAATAGAATTTTCTTTTTGTTTCTCTTTCTTTGGTTTTTTTCTTCCTTTCTTTAGCTAGCATTTAAAAATCATTGTGTTATGGCTAGATTGTAAATAAAAATAATTTCAGAATCATCGATAAAATCAAAGTTTATAAGAATCAACTTCAGAAATGAAGTTCATGCAGAGGAAGAGACAGCTTGTGTTCATAATAAGGAACAAACTTCAAGAACAATATGAACAATTTATCATGTTATAAGAACCCTCTAAAGCAGTACCTTCTAAGGTCCATAGCCCTGAGCCCTTAACCACTGTAGATGAGACTCCACACTGGAATGCCTAGAAGATATTTACACTACAAACTACAACAATGAAATTGAAAGTATCACTCTGATATAGGACTCATTGAATATTTCAGAAAGTCTATTAACTAGATCTCTGCTTTACAATTAAGGCTGCCTCCCTCAGTTTGTTCATGCTTTTATAGAGTATACAGAGTCTCGAGCCAGAGTCAGAGTAATTATGTTCCTATTTTTCCAAGTTTTCAGATCGAAATTGTTAAATCTGATGCTAAGAACTCAAAATACAAATCTTACAAACCTTTCAGTATTTTCAGTAAGCACACCAAGCACAGCATTTATTAGCAGATGTGTGGCTGCAAGCTTGTTCCTGGTATTTGATAAGTTAGGATGCCATGTATAACAACTCACCAGATAGATGAATGCACATTATCACATCCATCTCAGGGATGGTTTTAAGAGTCAACAGACAAGGCTATGAGCATACTTTTCAGAAAAAAATTATGTACATATTTTCTCTTGTACTAACTTGTATTTCCCTTCAAGCAGTAATTTTTAACTAGCCATATTTCTCCTGATTGATTACTTAGTTCATGTAGTTTGCATTTGAGTACTGTTGTCATGTGCTTCATGATGGGTTTTACTATTTTTAAAGTAAGCAGTGAGAAACAAATGATCTAATCTGTACAATTATGAATTCCGATAGAAAGAAACTGTATATCTCTGTGTCTATGTATGTATGCATATATATGCATAGATAGAGGGAGGGAGAGAAACACAAAGAGAGACAGACAGAGAGAGGAAGGGATAAAATACATAAATATATATCTTCATTTGTTGTATATCATTGAAACCTTTGTTTGAATGGATGGATGTGATTCTTTTGTCTTATTTCTAAAAATGTAGCCATTGATGTTTCAATGTAGACAACTGGTAGATTAGTGATCATACCATCATGGCCATTAAGATGAGTTAAATTTTACAACACTTACTTTAGGTTTTATGTTTTGGAATCAATTGTTTTCAAAGTGTTACAGCTTAACTATGGAATTTCACTATTTAAGCATTGCAATAAGTACATTTTCTGACCTCCATGGAACTCCAGTATACAGATTTAAAGTTTCCAAACTAGGTGTACACTCTAAAACCAAACAATTACATTGTCATTTTAAAATCTGTTTAACTTACTCATTATTTCTAACTCTATCACTTTACTTGAAATTATCATAATTTTGTGTTTCGCAATAGCTGAAGAACATTGCACTGTATAAAAATAACAAATTTTCATTAGAATTTTACTAAATGACAGACATCTAGACTCTTTCTCTTTCATTGTCCTACTTCCATACACATAGTGGTAGAGAGATTGTGATGTAAATAAAAGAGGGGATATGGGACAAGGCATATTTCACTTATGTTTGAAATTCTCCATGTATGAAAACAGTAAGAAAAGTTGTGACTGGAGAGACAATTACACGAATAAGAGAACTTGCCATTCTCCAAAAAAAAAAAAAACCAAAAAACAAAAAAAAAAAACAAAAAAACAAAGCAACAAAACAATGATTGATTTCTAGCACCACAAGGCAGCTCACAAACTTTGTTGTTACAGGAATTGCAACTCCAATTCCATTGACTATAACAACATCTTCTGTTTACTCTTGACACAAGCCATGTTTGTGGTTCACAAACTTATATGCTGACAGAAAAACCTCACATATAAAATATAATAAGTAACAAATAATATTTCTATGATATCACAAAAATTCAAAACATTTTCTGAGGAAAGGCTTTTGATAGATTTCCAATAAATCCATCTATAAAATGACATATGAATATGTAGTGACTTACTAATGTAAAATTTTTTATCATTACTAACACTTTGCATTTGAGAAAAAGAAGCAGTGATTTAGAAGGTGAGTTAATTTATACAATATTGTTATTAATGTTACCTAAGATATCTAGACAAAAATCATATATTTCCTGAAATAATAATTTTTAAATTTAGAAAGTGTTACTTACCAGTTGAGTGGTTAGGATTTAATGTTTGTTTATTTTTATTGTTCTGCAGTAACAATAAATATAATTACTCAGGTTAAATATGAGAATATCTAAACTCAAAGCTCTGTAGACAGATAAAGTTAAACATAACATTTCTCTTAATACTTAGAACTATGACAACTATAATTGTATTACACTCAAACAAGCTGAACATGTCTACCAGAAAATTGCTAAATGATCAACTTTACATATGTTATTTTATTTGATGTTCACTAGAAGTTACTATGATGTGTGCAATGTTTATATCTTACTCTTATAAGCAATTATATAGAAAAATCAATTAATTATGATAAGATTAAAATAATTTATAAACAAATATTTTAAGAGCATACCCAGATTAGCTAGTTGTAACACAGCATATTTATAATTGCTTATAATTATACATGCAATACACCTTTGCATCATTTCTTTTAAAACACTGAAAATATTTTTTAATAAAATGCCTCCAGTATTAAAACGTAAGGATGAGGTGAACGAATATTCTTGACATCATTAATCTTAACTGTAAATGTGGTTGAACAAGGAATCACCTAATCAACATGACACCAGTGGATACAGAGGGTGTTCTCTCCAAAGATTATCTGGGAAAGATTTTGCCACAAAATAACTGGCACCTTGTGATTATTCTGAAAGGAAAGCTATAGCAAAAAATGCTACTAGCTTTCCTTTATTTGCACCTTACTGGAGACTGCAACAACACTGTTGCCTTTTCTCCACTGGCAGAGAACCAAGATTCTTCATATTTCCAGTATGAAATGAAGGCTGCCTTCTGTATAGCAAGTTTTCAGTGCCAAATTGAAATTGCTGAGATATTTGGCCTTTTACATATTAATCATACATGAATTTAAATATATATTAAATAGACTTACTAGTTATATGAAATTATTTTGTTCAACTCTCTTTTGCAATCAGTAGTAGTATATTGATCAGAAATAGTATTTGGTATCTATTTTATTGGAATATAATTATACTTACATGAGCTTTTTCTTTTTAAATTTTCTTCTAAATAATTTAGTTCACTATCAACATAATCCAAATTTCCTTCACAGCATTTATTTTTCCAGGATCATCTGGGCGAACATGGAATACACCCACCCACCATCTGCCATGTTAAATTTTCTCTGTATTTTACTGAAGAAAACGACGTGTGTAATTAAAAACAATGTGTTCTTTACAAATTAGTATAATGACACATGATGTTTACTTGTATTTATGATGTGAAATGATATATTACTGATATTTTAGGATTTGAATAAAACTAGAGATAAATTTTTGTAAAACTATTGCAACAGAATGTGTAAAATAGAGGAAAAGCATGAGAATGTGATGAGTTGAAGCAAATATAAGGTATAAATTTGAAATATTATTAGAAGACAATTATGATGCATTTTTAAAATTAGAATCTCTTCATTGATCATATTCATAAAAATTATATATATACATATATATGACTATAAAACGTTTATCTTAATCAGATAATGTACCTTAAATTGTACATGTGGTATAATTTAAGACTTACTTGGAAACTTTTATGAATCTCTAGGAGCAATCAATGGTCCAGTTTAGTTGATTCTGTATTTCATGCAGAGATCCCCTTGTCTCTGGGTTCCTTCTTTCCCTAACTCTTCCACAAGATTTCACGAGTTCCTTCTAATGTTTGGCTTTGGGTCTCTGAATCTGTTTGTCAGATGCTGGGTGGAGTCTCTCAGAGGACAGTTGTGCTAGGTTCCTCTCTACAACCATAGCAAAGTATCGTTGAGATTGTCAGGGATTGATTCTTGCCCATTTCATGGGTCTCAAGTTGGAGCAGTCATTGGTTGACATTCTCTCAGTCTCTGTTCTATCTTTCTTCCTACACTTCTGAGAAGCAGGACAAATTTGGAGTCGAAGGTTCTGTAGTTGGGTTGATGTACCTCTCTCTACTGGAAGTAATGCCTTGCTACAGCAAGTGACTACTTCAGTGCCCCTATCCTCTGCTGCTATGAGTCTCGGCTAGAGTCAACCCCATAGATTCCTGAAATCTTCTCCTATCCCAAGTCTCAGACTTTTCCCAGAGATGCCACCCCTAACAATTTTCCTTTGCTCCCAGCCCCATCCCCCTTGGCTCTTGCTAGACTTGATCACCATCCTATTCCCTTCCCATTCTCTTCCTCCCAGTTCCTGTGCTCTACCCACGTCTATTTCATTTCTCCTGAGTGAGATTCAGTCATTCTCCCATGAGCTTTTTCTGTTACTTAGCTTCTTTGGATTAGTGGCTTATAACACGTTTACCTTGTACTTTATGCTAATATTAATATACAACTGAGTACATACCACATGTGTCTTTCTGATTCTGATTTACTTCACTCAGAGTATAGTCTTGCTGCAAATTGCATGATGTCTTTGTTTATAAAAGCAGGGTAGTACCCTATTGTATACATGTATGATTTTTTAAATCTATTCTTTGGTAGAGGTATATCCAGGTTGCTTTTAGTTTCTAACTATTACAAATAAAGCTACTATGAACATAATGAAACACATTTCCTTGTGATACGGTGGATTATATTTTGGGTATATGCTCAGGAGAAGTATAGCTGTGTTTTGAGGTAGAACTATTCCCAAATTTTTCTCTGAGAAAACACCCGATTGCTTTCCAGAGTGGTTGTACAATTTGCACTCCTACCTGAAATGGAGCAGTCTTCACATTCTCACCAGCATGTGCTGTCACTTGAGTTTTTGATCTTGATGATTCTGATGGATCCAATCTCAGAGTTGTTTTGATTTGCATTTCCCTAATGACTAAGGATGTTGATAATTTCTTTAAGGAGTTTTCAGCCATTAGAGCAGAATTCTTAGGCACAAGTGCTTTGAAGTGCTGCTATAATTAGCAAAGCAGTTTATTGTGTAACCACATCTTTAACAAGACATATCTCGAAAACAGAGGGTAAATTTTGTAATACCTCATGGAAATAATATAGTGATTGATCTACTGATTCTCAATAATATATATGAAATTATATAGTTCCTAAAATATGTATTTCAAGGTATTTATGCGGTTTAAAAATTTGTATATTGCTGGGAGGTATTTCTTTAGCATTATCTGTATTCTCAAATGTTCCTCATGACTCAAGAACTATGAGAAACAAAATTATTGTAGAATTATGAGCAATGATTTTTGAACCGATTGATTTTGCAATATATTGAATTCAATATCATGCAATTACAAAAACCTGTTGTAATTAATAATAAAACAAACAATTGACAGTTTACTAAAGAGTATAAGTTATGATGAATTATTGGTTTTCTCTCATGACACTTGGGACCAAATTAGTATTACCAGCTAACAGATAGTTCTGTACATGCTGAAAGCAGAAAACCCTGGACCATTCTCAAGATAGTAAGACAGCATAAGAAACATCTTTTTAATTATTTTCTAAGTACTTCTTATTACAACATAAATGCTTTTTTACAAAATTAAAAACATAAATTTTACAAATTTTCTGGAAGACAACATTTATTATTATACAGAAAGCATCATAATCTCCATTTTTTGAAGAAAATTAAGTACAACTAGTATATAACCACACTAAGCAAATTTCCTAAATGTTAATCCCATAATATTTTACCTTTTTATTTAATGCATTAATTGTTCACATTGAACATTCTCTATGGATTTCTTTTGATGTATGCAGCATGTGTGGATCATGGTGTAAAATAATATGTCTTTCCACAGTTCACTCTCACTTTTGTTGGAGTATGTTTAAAATAAGGGGTCAACAACTCTTAAGTACATACATACTACATACAGTAGTGCATAGATCTACATGGATCATTTCAGTTAATTTCAAACAAGCATTATGTAGATATGATTCTAATATATAGATTCAAAAAGACATTATGCATGTAGCCTCTGATGATAAATATGTTTTAAAGATGTGGACACATTTTTCCAATTTATTTGACGTGAATTTGAATGAAAGTGAGTAGAAAATAATGAACAATAGAGAAAATTGGGCAGTGCTCTCTTATATACTGAAGCTCTGAAAACCAAAGTGCTTTTTATATTCAAGTTTATCTTTGTTGTCTTATGGGTTTTACTTATCTTAGCATTTGGACCCAATGTGAGGAACTATGTGTGTAGAAATCATTGAGGTCCCGCCTCCCATTGACCTATTTTCATATATTTGCTCTATTTATTGACTCACCTATTATACTTTTGTGATTTGTGTTATTTTTCATATTTAACATTGCATACATTTCACTTCTTATCACAAATGAGGAATGTCACCACTGTGGAAGAGCAGGTATGAAGAGATGTGTTGTCCACAAACAAGCAACATTAAAGATATAAAAAGGGATTTAAACTATAGGCCAACCTGCATAAAGGAGTATCTAGAATATTGATGAACATGGCAATCTATTGAACAGTATGTTGATTCAGAACAGATTTGAAATCAATTCTAAGTGTAATAGAAGGCGATCCTAGGGCACTACATACATCATTGGCAATGCCAGAGTAAAAATTTGAAAGGATTTACATTTAATTGTATAACTGATATCAACGCTTGATACTTCCAATGTCAGACTAAAATTAGACATTGCTAAACACTGCTAGATCTACATTGATGGTCTGTATGTATAATAAGTTAGTACAATGATGGCACATGTTGTAACTAATCACTAAGTGATTAATTTTAATGGTAACTCCTTGGGATGGTACCCATCAATCCTGTGTAACCAAGAATTTGAGATTAGATAGTCCACAGGCATTGTTGTTCTTTAGCTAAAGAAATAGCAATAAACTGACACTGAGTGACAATCTGCCATACACCGAGGATAGTATCTCACTCAGCCATCATCAGACAATCATCCTGCAGTAAGATTGGAAACTAACTAATAGAGACAATTGGACAAGATACAGAGAGTGGGAAACCTTTGGACAGTCAGTCCTAAATTGAACTTCATCATCAAAGCCCTTCCATCAAGGTTTAGGGAATTATGTGAAAGATGGTGGAAAGATTAAGACCCAAGTTAGATGGATAATACTAGGTAAATCGTGTGTGAACATTAAAGGCCTGATGCATGTATGCATACACAGGGACTAGGAAAAGATGCAAAGTTCCAGCATATAACTAAAACAGATTGAGATCATCTCCTAACAAGATGCTATTTCCAATTAACCACAGCATTCAAAGAAAAGTTGCATCTCTGAGGACATCCAATCTAGCATAAAACTCACACTTAGACAAAGATCCTCATGCTCATCAAGATCAAGATCAATAAATGGCCAGACCTAAAGAAACACAAATGTGTTTTGGAGAACATTTTTTCTCATATTATTTAATTTATGCATTTTTATTCTTTTATCTCATTTGCATTTGCATATATGTTATATTTTATTATGTTTTTATTGGATAGTTTTTATTTACATTTTAAAAGTTATTCTCATTTTCTGAATTCCCTATGTAAAAACCCTATCCTACCCCTGATCCCCCTGATTCTCTGATGGTGTGCCATCACTCACATATCTACTCCCTTCCATCTCCCCGCCTTGGCATTCCCCTATACTGAAGCATCACACCTTTACAGGACCAAAAGGCTCTCCTCCTATTGATGTAAGATAAAGCCATCCTCTGCTACATATGCAGCTGGAACAATGGGTCCCACAGTGGAAACTCTCTGATTGGTGGTTTAGTCCCTGCAAGCTTTGGTTGGTTGATATTTTTCTTCCTTTGGGGTTGCAAACCCCTCCACCTCCTTCAATCCTTTTTCTAACTCCTCCATTGGGGTCCCAGTGCTCAGTACAATTGTTGGCTACCTTTATCTAGAGATCTGTTTTTTTTTCAGACTCAAATAAAGCCTCTCAGGAGACAGCCATATTAGCTTCCTGTCAGCAAGCACTTCTTAGCATCCACAATAGTGTCTGGGTTTAGTGTCTCTTTACAGGATGGATCCCCCAGTGGGACAGTCTCTTGATGACCTTTGTTTCAGTCTCTGCTCCAGACTCTATCCCTATATTTCCTTTAGACGGGAACAATTCTAGGTTAAAAATTTAGTGATGAGTGTGTGGCCCCATCCTACAACCATGGGCCTTGCCTAACCTCTGGATACGGTCTCTACAAGTTTTCCCTCCACTTTCTTGTGCATTTCAGCTAATCTCATCCTCATTGGTCCCTAGAGAACTCTTTTTTTCCTAACATTTGAGACTTTCTGGTGGCTACACCCAGTCTCCTTCCCCATTGCTACACAACTCTGTTCAAACTTCTGACCCTCTGTATATCATCACAGTCTCCTCCCATTCCTCATCCTGACCCAAGTTTTTCCCTTCTTCTTCCTCTCTTCCTCCCAATTTCTCCCACCCTCTATATCTCTGAGTATTTTGTTCTCCCTACTAAAATGGACTGAAGCATCTGCACTTTTGTCTTCCTTCTTCTTAAGCTTATTATGATGTATGAATTGTATTGTGGGTTTTCTGAGCTTTTTGCCTAATATCCACTTATCAGTGAGTACACACATGTGTCTTCTTTTGTGACTGGGTAACTCGCTTAGGATGATATTTTCTAGTTCCATCCATTTGCCTAAGTCGTTGTTTTAAATAGCTGAGTAGTACTCCACTGTGTAAATGTACCATGTTTTCTGTTGAAGGACATCTGAGTTGTTTTCAGTTTCTGGCTATTATAAATAAGGCTGTTATGAACCTAGTGGAGCACGTGTCCTTGTTATATGTTAGGGCATCTTTTGGGTATATGCCCAGAAGTGGTACAGCATATAGCTCAGTCCTCAGGTATCTCTATGTCCAGTTTTCTGAGGAACCTCCAGACTGATTTCCAGAATAGTTGTACCAGTCTGCAATGCCACCAACAATAGGTGAATATTCCTCTTTCTCCACATCCTCGCCAGCGTCTACTGACATTGAGTTTTTGATCTTAGCTATTCTGATTAATGTAAGACGGAATTTCAGGGTTGCTCTGATTTCTACGTTCCTGATGACTTAGGAAATTGAACATTTCTTTACATTCTTCTCGGCCATTTCATAATTCCTCTGTTGAGTTCTTTGTTTAGCTTTGTACCCCCTTTTTAATAGAATTATTTGGTTTTCTGGAATCTAACTTCTAGAGTTCTTTGTCCATATTGGATATTAGTCCTATATCAGATGTAGGGTTGGTAACGATATTTTCTTATTCTGCAGATTGCCATTTTGTCCTGTTGGTATTGTCTTTTGCCTTATAGAAGCTTTTCCATTGTTAATCTTAGAGCATGAGCTAATGGTGTTCAGTTCAGGAAATGTTCTCTAGTGGCAATGTGTTCTAGGTTCTTCTTTCCCATTTTCATTTCTATTAGATTCAGTATATCTGATTTTATCTGGAGGTCCTTGATCTACTTGGTCGGGGTAGGAAAGGGGAGAAGAAGGAGAAATGGAACATGGTTTTGTATTGGGGAAGGGGAGAGATAGGAGAGAAGCCCTGAGGGCCAACAGAATGAATGGAAATATGCAACCTTGAGGTGGGAAGTGAGTGTAGCATCTAGAATGTATAAGAGACCTGGGTGGTGAGAGACTCTCAGTACTCAAAAAGAGGGGCCTGAGATGAAATGCCCAACAGTGGGGAGAGGGAACATATAGAGTCCCCATCCAGTAGAAAGACAGGGCATCAAATGGAGGGATGGGGTTGCAATCTCACAGTCAAAATCTCTGACCCAAGAATGTTCCTGTCTAAAAGAACTGTAGAGACACAAATGAAGAAATGACTGAGGGAAATGAGGTACAATGAACAGCTCAACATACAATCCATTTCAAGGGGAGACTCCAAGACCTGACACTATTACTGATGGTATCATTTGCTTACAGATAGGAGCCAAGCATTGTTTTGCTATGAGAGGCCCAACAGTAGCTTACTTCAACAGATGCAGATACTTACAACAAACCAATTGACTGCAGTCAGGTACCCTTTGGTTGAAATATGGAAAAGCTGGGAGAATCTAAGGATGAGGGCAACCCTAGAGGAAAACCATCAGTCTCAACTAACCTGGATCCCTGGGATCTCACAGACACCAAGCCAGGCAGCATATAAGAGCTGGTTAGTGGTCCCTGACACATATACAGTGGAAGACTGCTGGGTCTGGACTCAATGAGTGAAGCTGTGACTTATCCTTGAGAGACTAGAGGCCAGAGGGAGTGGGGAGGTCTGGTGGAGTGTGGGTGGGGTAAGGACATCATCTAGGAGATGGGGAGAGAAGTGTGGGATGTGGAACAGTCCAAGGGTGGACCAACAGTAGAACAAGTTTGGATAGAAAAATATTATAGAATATTAAAAAAAAAAGAAAAAGAAAAAGAAAAATCAGTCTCAACAAACAGAAAACTTGAGATTTATAGGATCCATGACTACGATCTAAATAAAACATGAGTTAGCATTGGAATTTATGAACCATTATCTGCATTGGATATGATTTAAACTTGGTAAAGAAATGTGATAAGTACCTTTCCAATATTTCTTGTTAAATTAAAGCAGTCTTAAATAAAATGTATTAGAGGCAAAAGAAAGAAGCATTGTTTTGAGAAAGAAGAAATGTGTGCCCTCTCACATTCAGTAACTTGGTGGGTGGTTTTATTAAAATTCTTTACAACTACATCACTCACCAATGTGATGTTGGAAATTTTGAAACTTGGTGAGCAATTACCTAAGTTAAAATTTCTAAACAAACCAGGAAAAATTTAAAGAAAACATACTAAAGATTGCTTAACCATTAATTTTAGTCTCTGCAGGTAGGCACAATTTATTTAGGATAAATCAACTCCTACCTTTATGTAAAATAATACTGTGATATGTGCAAATCCTAGTCTCCATTGATCTGAGTATTGTTGATAGTTTATGAAGAATTAAAATAGATCTTGTGAAATATTTTAAAATACTGGTCAAGGTAAAGTATAGGCACCTTTTCACAACCCATAAAGATTTATTATAGGGAAGCTGTTAATTCACTGTTCTTCATTACCAAGAATGAAATGGGAAACAATATAGCAGGAAAACACAAAGCATGTACCTCAACTCTCAAAGAAATAAATTTCTGATACAATGCCATTATTTGGGTTATTATTTATTTCAAAATATCAGTCCTATATCAAAATGGACAGGTATAAAGAATAATGCAATAATGTGAAAATTTCCCTTTTAATCTTATTCTTAATTGATTGTATCTTGAATCATGCATACTCTAATTCAGGTGCAATCTGAAGAACTACATTTTGATATTTTCTGTACCTGCTATCTTGCAACTCACATAAGATATGGGTATACACTATGACCCAAACATTGAATCCAATATTCAGGAGTTAGGTTTATTTACTTTTGTTGAAGCTTATGTAGAATAGTCTCAGCATTTCTAATGATCTTGTTACATAGAGTATCTTTGGCCAAGAGCAATCACACCAGGAAATTGATTTTCCCTACTCACCTTTCTAGCCACCTATGAATACAGTCATTATTTCACTTATTGATCAATTTGGTAATAGCTATGCCAATTTCTCAGCTACTGCCATGATTTGCTACTTTGAGTACCCATAAACCCAAATTTTCAATGTTCAATCAAACCTGATGAGCACCTTGAGGACCTTAAAGACTCTCTCTCTCTCTCTCTCTCTCTCTCTCTCTCTCTCTCTCTCTCTCTCTCTCTCTCTCCCTCTCTCCTTCTTTTCCTCCCTCTCTCCCTCTCTTCCTTCCTCTCTCCCTCCTACCTTCCTACCTTCTCCCCTCTCCAATTGTTTGTTCCTTCCTTCCTTCTTTCATTCCCTCAATCCTCCCTTTCGTTTTTTTGTTGTTGTTTTTTTTTGTTTTGTTTTGTTTTCCTTTTCTTGTTTTGTTTTGATCTGTTTGTTTTGTTTTGAGGCAGAGTTTCCCTGTGTAGTCCTAGCTCTCCTGGAACTCACATTGTAGGCCAAGATGGCCTTGAACTCAGATCCACTTGCCTCCCTTGTGCTAAGATTAAAAGCATGTGACACTGCTGCCTGGAAAAATGTGTCCTTGTCTATCTGCAGATGGCATTCCCTGACTGATTTGCAACCTGACAAGAGCATGTTCTGTAAAAATTGTGAAAAGAGATAATTGACTACTTTTCAGTTTCAATATTGATCATTTGATATTCATTTCTTTCCCCTCTCATCATCATGCACGTCCTGTAATATTTAAAAAATTATATCAGATCTATTTATGTAGCTTAGTGGCCTTTCATTTACAAACATTGGTAATCATACCAATGGGCTTAATATTGATAATACATTTACTTCTGTTCTTTAGCTTGACCTTCCTTGATTCTGTCTACAAGATAAAAATGGCATAATTCATTGATGGGCATCTCTAATATTTTCTCTGCTGGAATAGTGTTCCTGTCTAGTATTATACCTGTGGCCTATTTTGTTGTATTCAGTTAGAGGCCACATATCCCATACTCTTTGCTGAAGTGGATTTTGGAAACGTTGGAACATTGGTTTTACTTGAGTCTTCATATACTTTTAGGCTCATAAAATATAATGAGCTGTAAATTTTGCAGCGGCACTGAGCTGTCTGGCAGGTACCACTGTGCTGGCCATGGTACTGCTCCAAACTGGGCACTGTGCATTCATGCTAACCCCATGCAACTTAGAACACAGGTGCTTGTGTCCCGCTCATTTTTACATCTCTATACAAGACTATAAGGTATAAAACATCTCTCTTTCATTATTTGTATTTTTTCATTTAACCAAATATTGACTGATTCCATCCATATAGCTGAAAATGAAAGGATAATACATATGATTTTTAGTCTACTAGGTAAGTCCCAACTGTGTCATAGTCATAGCAGTCATACCAGAAATACGTTCCTCTAGGGAAATGACTCAGGAAATTATAAACACACACACACTCACACACACACACACATACACTTCTTCCCTAGACATTTTAACATATCCTTCCATCCATTGACAGGCATCTAAATAAATTGTATCTGTCAGCAATTTTCAACACTATAATAATAAACTTGGCTGTGTGCAATTATTTGCAATATACTAATATTGTTTTTTTATCTGCATAAAATTACTATTTTTTCTGTGTAACTACAAGGAGTTCTAAGAATGCAAATATAAAGTTCTTATATGTTTATAATTTTAATGACTTAACTCAAAGCCTATTGCTCTATTCTTACACAGAATTAACACATAATTCTTATACATCTATGTTATATGATTGTTAATAAAATATGTTTTGCTAATAAAACTTTAAAAGGTTCTTAAGGAGACAGCGTTTCTAAGTAGCTGGATTTGATCATTACACATTTATAAAATTTTCATAACAGATCCATAATCATATAATATTAAAATATTAAAATTGCAAAGAAGAATGCATTACTTGCTAATCATTCCATAGATCTTATAAAAATTAGGTATTTCTCATAGGCTTCCAAAAAATGTCCTTTGCTTGCATTGAAACTGGTTCTTGGTCCTTTCTGAGATAGTATGCTTCATCTGTCTGCTGATGAACCTTCCTTAGATTTGCACTGTGCTAATGTATAGAGAAATACACACCATGAAATGAGAAAGGACTTTCTTTTACTAGTTTAAAAACCATCTTCATAACTTCATAGTTATAAAGGTTAGATATTCTACAATAATTCATTTTTTTAAAAAAAAATCTTTAATCTCAAAACCAAACTACCACACCCCATATTAGGAATTCCCAAATGAAATCCCAGAATAGGACGAGAAATTAAACCATAAGACTCTAAGAAAAAAATTCTTATGCAATATATACAAGCATCATATGTTGTTGGCCTATTAGCTGAGGCAGGAAATAGGGAGGTAGAAGTTTCAGTATAGAGCAAGGATTTCTGGGACAGAGTCAGGCTTGGGAAGACAGTTGCTTGAAACTTGGCAGAAGTAACTAAACACATATCAAGACATAGACTAAAATAAACAGGGCAATTGTGTTGTGTGCTAGCAGAAATATGTCAAAGCCTTTGTCTTAGGCATTTATTCAAGAAATATTTCTCAAAGTCGGTATTTTGGGAAGTTGGACACATGTGGAAAAGCCTGGGGTTACACAAGACTGCCAGAATATCTAACTAGCATTTTGCAGCAAAGTTGTAGAATGTTAGGAAGCAGTACCATGTAGTTATTTAAACACCAATAGGGCAAATTATGACCTGACATTTTATGCCTGTTGAGGTACATTTACAGAAGACTGATAGTTGCTTACTTTTCTTCCATAAGAACAGGTAGGTCATTTCCTCATACAGATTCTGCAACATGCCCAGTTTCTCACAAAAAAACACTACCTTTCATGTCTTAAGATCAATGTGGGGATAAGGATCAAGCTATTGACACCAAAATACTTTATTTTTGCTATGAGACATTTTAAGTATCTTCATATAGATAATAACCCATTGATTGAAAATTATGATTGATATTAAATCACTACAAACTGCCTGTCTCTACTGCCTTTAAATCTTATATTTCCTGAGCCTATTTTACAGTTTGAAATTTTTAAGAGTCCTATATTTGGAGAATAATTTTATGAATTCATATTTTTATACATTGTATAAATTATGTGAATTTATTTCTAATGCTAAAGATTTTTTGGCAATTTATTCTCTAGTGTCTGGGAAGAGTGTGCTTTGTTGTCATATCCACAAATGTGACACATATTTAGCCATTTCAGATTGTGCCCTAAGACAGATTAGTTCTTGATTTGAAAAAATTCTGATAAATAACTTTGCATTGAAATTTATCTATGATAAGAAAAATAGAATATATCTTGAAAAAAGTCAAAGCACATACTCAGAATTCAGTAAACATGAGATTTTTATTTAATTATAGAAATGTTAATGTATCATTTAAACTATTCATGCTTTACTTGTTTGTGAGTAGACACATGTCTTTATTTCTTCACTAAATGTCCATGTCATTTGTTTATATTTCAGTGAGGCTTTCTCTACTCTATATTTCCTTTCTAGATCATTGCCTTGTATATAAGAATCCTTATGTATTATCAATACTATGCCTTGTACAGTGATGTTTGTAGCTCAGAATTAGCATTGTGTTCTCTCTTTATTTTACTGATGTGAAGAATTAGGGAATAAAAAAGGAGAATACATACTTTTAATAATATGCCTTGTGTTTCAACCTTTCTTAGATGACACAAAAATTTGAAAAATTTGTACAAAATGTGAAGGAAGGCCAGAATGATGAAAACTTTTGTTCCTATATAATGGATGGCTTAACCCTGTGGTGTATTTCACTTGTAAAATATCTGAAACCTATGGAAGGGAAGGCCTTTGTTCCTGTGGATTCTTGATGTGCCAGCATAGCAGGAAGCTAGAGTGACAAGGTGGGACTCGGTGAGTGGGTGGAGAAGCACCCTCAAAGAGACAAAGGGGAGGAGGGAAGGGGAAAGAGATGGGTGTCTTGTGGAGGGGTAACTGGAAAGGAGGAATCACTAAAATGTAAATGAATAAAATGATTAATATAAAATAAATAAAATATCTGAATAGCAAAAGGAGCAAATACTTTTTTACATAAATCTCTGATTTTATTCAAAACAAGTAATATTGTAATTCAGAAGTGGTCAATATCTCTATATAATTAAATATTATATATTGGGATATGTTAAGCAAACTAAAATGTACGTAACAAATTAAATAGATAATCAGGAGTTACGTAGAAAAATTGGTGTACTAGTCATGAGACCAACTGAGGGTTAATGAAATGTAAATGAAATTAAATCAAGACCAGTTAAACTTGAGTGGTTCTCAGGCTAATGGAATCCTCAAGTTTATAATAGAGACAATTCACTTCCACCAAGAAAATATAGGTCCAAACTAAAGTTACTTTTTAAGAGAAGTAGTATTGTTTGAAATATTTTAAATCTGAGTTTTCAACCATATAAATCAATACAGTAATGATCAGAAGTAATTAAAATATACACTAATGTTGAACCTTCATAATAATGCAAAAATCCTAAAATTGGCTATGAATATAACTTAAGTAACATAACTAACTTCTATAGATCTTTTTTTCTTTGAATTTGGATGCTAGACTTAAGAGAAATTCCCTGAGTTGTCATAGAGAAAATTGTAGTGAACCAGTATGGATTACAATATGCTAAAATTATCATTTGTGATGTGATGTGCTATGCTGAACAAAAAGGAGTTATGTAATTATACTAATGGAAAACTGTTAGGTGTTATAGATATATTAACAGATTGATATAAAGTTTCTACTTGCTGCCTCTATATCTATATAGTATACTAAAGAACTTTTCTCAGTATATCATGGGAGTAACGAGTATCAAGGGTCATTTCTATGGAGCATTGAGTCTAATAGTCTTCTAGAGTTTTAGAGTTCAGACAAATGAAAGATAGTGAATAAAAAGAAAATAATTGAGACACATGAAAGATATTGATGTTTTGAGGTAATAAAAGAAATGTCTGTCTATATATTAACATCATTTGGTTAATATTTAGTAGTGAAGGTTTTGTCGTTCTCAACACAATGATGCACTCTAACATAGATAACCTCTTTTGGATTCATTTATGCTTATTTATTCTACATTTGCAAGTGTACACTCAATTTCTATGTGGTTATATTTTTTTGGTTGACATTATTTTTCTCTTGGTAAAGACCAGGAAAAAGCTTATTATTTCTCTGTAGTTTTATACTCTCTGCTCATGTTAAAAGCAATTGTCATATTCATTTTGATTTTGGGTAGAATTAACACTAATGTAAAATAGTTCTGTCATTATTAATTTTCTGTTTTATTTTATTCAATTTATCCGTCAAAGATTCAGACACCCACCACTGAATTCTAGAAGCCCTGAAAATAGTTTTCAATCCTCAGACCTGCATTTGTCTTGATTGCTCTATGTCTAACATGGGAATATGGATGCAGAACTGTGTCAAGACTGAATTAAGGTTGAAGTCATGGCATTGTATCAAGGAACAAGTCACCAATAAAACTTTCATACATGTATTCAATTGGGTATGTAACTAACATCAGTTTTCCAAGAGCCTATGGGGGATGCTGGTTCTTGAGGACCTCTTTTCTATGACTGAGTCTCATTAGTGATGAATTCAGCTGGCAATTTTCTCTTGATGCTTGTAGACAAGACAGGAATAAAAGAAAGACTTTCCAAAGGGTGTTCTTAGCACTGATGTTGCCCACACAGATATCCAGTAGGTGGTAATTAGCAGTTATGCTATTGGTTAAGAAACATGGTTTTGTATGTTATGGGTTCACATTTAGAGTTTTTATGGATTTGTTTTTGTGTCTGTGTGTCTTTGTATATACGTATGTGTTGTAATTTTTGTTTGTGTGTTTTTATAATTCTAGGTTTTTTTTAAACCTCTGTTTTCTCAAGAGGGAGAGAATAATAGCTTGGAGTTACATGGATGGGGAAGTAGACATGATAGCAGTAGGAAAAGTGGATTCTGATAAGAATGTATCATACGGAAAATTTATTTTTTCTTTTTGTTTTTGTTTTTGGTTTTTTTTTCCAGAGCTAAGGACTGAACACAGGGCCTTGCGCTTGCTAGGCAAGCACTCTACCACTGAGCTAAATCCCCAACCCGAAAAACTTATTTTTAATAACATTGTGTATGTGCATGTCTGTGAGTGTATGTGTATATATATATTGTTATCTGTATATGTGTATGTATATATGTACATAGTCCATCTTGTTTTTGCAATAAATTTGGCAGTGGAGGAAGTTGGGAGGATGCTTTAGATTGTACCAGAGAACTGGGAAGTAAGAGGGCCCTCAGACTCAAAGGTAGACCCTAGATTGAATGCCCTACAGTGGGAAGAGGGAACTTATTGAACCCACCTCCAGCAGAAAGACAGGACGTCAAGTGAGGAATGGGGTTGCTATGCCACAGTCAAAGCTCTCACCCAGAATATTTCCAGTCTGAAAGAAATGCAGGGATGGAAATGGAGAAGAGCCCGATGAAAAGAAGGTCCAGTGATAAGCCTAAAGAAGGTTCTAGCTCAAGGTGAGGTCCCAAAACCTGACACCACTGCTGAGGGTATGGCACACTTACAAATAGAGAACTATCATGACTGATCTCCAAAAGACCCAACAAGCATCTGAAAGAGTCAGATGCAGATATGAGCACCCAACCAATGAACAGGAGTTGCTGACCCCTCTGTTGAATTATGGAAAAGCTGGAGGAAGCTGAGGAGGAAGGAAGAAGACCAGTAGTCTCAATTAATATGTATCACTGAGATCACTCAAACCCTGGATCACCAACCAGGCAGCATACACCAGCTGACATGAGGCCTCCAACACATATACAGCAGAGGACTCTCAGGTCTGGGCTCAGTCAGAGAAGATGTACCTAACCCTCAAGAGAATGTAGGCACCAGGAAGTTTAGAGGTCTGGTGGAGTGTTTGGGGTGGGAATATCCTTGTGGAGAATGGGGTGTGGAGAGGAAGTGTAGGATATGGAACAGTTGGAGAATGGACTGGGAGGGGAATGAAATCTGGATTGTAAAAATAAATTAATTAATTAAGTAAAAACAGAAACGTGGCTTTGTATATTATGGGTTCACATATAGATAGAGATTTTTATGGATTTACTTTTGTGTTTGTATGTCTTTGTGTATATGTATGTGTTGTAATTTTTGTTTGTGTGTTTCTATAATCGTGAGGATTTTGGGCCTCAGTTTTCTCAAGAGGGAGAGAATAATGGCTTGGAGTTACATGAATGTGTAAGTAGACAGGATGGCAATAAAGAAGGGGGAAATATGATAAGATGGTAATGTATGAAACTTTATTTTTAATAAAATTGTGTATGCGCATATGTGTGTATGTGTGTACATTTTTGTGTACATGTGTATGTATATTTGTATATAGTTCATCTTGTGTTTGCAACAAATTTGGCAGTCTTAAAATTATCTTCTAAAACTTAGTATAAGGCATATTGGCTTATTTTTTGTGTTTTGTCATTTATGAAGTGAAGTGAATATAGGGAAGGTTGTTCATGATGTGCCTTAAAAGAACATTATGTCAGAGGATGTTAAAGGGATTCTAAGTAGAACTATTGGCAATTTTGCCCTACAGTTCATACAAGTATCTTGGGATAACTTTTAATAAATAATTTTGATGTTTGATTATAATGTTTCTCTGAAAAGAACAAAGATAATGTCTAATTGCTAGATACTTAGCTATAAACTGGTTGATCTGAAAAACTAAGATAAAATTATGACTGCTTTTAAATATTCACCTGGAGAAAGGCTTTGGGTACTTTGCTAGCCTTCTTAAATAGAGTTTGGTTAAATGTATAAAGAAAACAAAAAATAATTATTTGAATTCTTCATCAGGTGGAAGTTAGATAAAAGCTATTAGCTAATATTCATCTGGATAATGAATATTACCCCCTCTAAACTAAAGTCAGTAGGGGCAAGGTTTATTTCCTTCAGGATTATTAACAGTACAAGAAGCACAGGGCTGTGAAATTTGATCAATATTCTTATAAAGTTCGTTGCCATTGAACATCTGTTTACAAGACCTAGATAATCAGTCCTAGATGGGATAGCAATAAGCATGTAATTCCTTAATGATTTTCTATTGCATAGACAGTTGAAAGTAGAGGTTTTTACTGATTTAAGATACAAGTCTTGTTTCTGTCTATGAATTTTGGAAAAAGCCCAGCTAATTTCTTCCAGACTGAGTATTAAAAAAAAGGAAGGTGAAGCTATAAAGACAGTGTTAAATTGAAGCCAATAATACTTTGGAATGTTCGGCTGATTTTTTTTTAAATATTTTATTTGTCTTGTCATAACTTAGAATTTCCTTGTGTTGCAATATGATACCTCTTGTAGTACATTACTAAATTCCTTAGCTAGAAAATGCTATAATTTCAGTAAAGAGATCTTCAGGAGCCATTATTATTAAAATAACACTGCCTGGATGGCTGGAACTGGATACTTAATAGTAGAGACTGATAGAACAAATCATGATTGGTAAAATAAAAATCAAAAATATAATTCCTGGGCTTGAGAGATGGCTCAGCGGTTAAGGGCACTGACTGTTCTTCCAGAGGCCCTGAGTTCAATTCCCAGCGACCACATGGTGGCTCACAACCATCTGTAATGGGATCTGATGCCCTCTTCTGGTGTGTCTGAAGACAGCTACTTATATACATAAAATAAATAAATCTTTAAAATATATATATATATATATATAATTCCTAATGATATTTTGATATTCTCATAGATAGATACCTTGTTCATTCATCATCAGAGAGGCTTCCTTTGGCAAAAAAATGGATACAGGTGCAGAGATCTAGAGCCAGACATTATACATGGACTCTAAATTGGAAGTGTGTGCTGACACCTTTGGATGCCAGAAAAAGGCATTAGATTTCTTCGAGCTACAGTCAGAGACATTTGCGAGAAGCTGGGTTGGGTGCTAGATCACAAGCCAGTCCTCTGCAAGAATTAAAAATCCTTTTAACCAAGGAGTGAACTGTATAGATTCTTAGTTCACAGGTCCCTAGCTAGTCTAAAAATATCATCAAATTGTCTTTCCTGCATAGAGGACCAAACCATATTCAAAAGTAGAATAAATAATACTTCTTTAAATATAGGTCAAAAGTTGATTATATGCCTAGGAATCCAAAAGCCTTGTGATTGGTGTTAAGCTTGGTTTGATTGCCAGTGCCATGAGAAAACAAACATAATGAAGGATGAAGTCTACATATGGACATACATGAATGTTTATTGAATAATTTACAATATTTTTATTTTTGAAATACTTCACATCACCATGGGAATAATTAAAGCTACCATATCAAAAATAAAAAACAAACAAACAAACATAAATAATCAAACAAAAAAAAACAAAAAGCCTGTTCTTTATAGTTGGCAATATATGTGTGCATAACAAATAAAACACATTAAGAGTCTGCCCTTTACCCAAAGTTATCTGCCAGTTCAAGGTGACAAAGTATGGTATCAAGTTTCTAACTTAGTATTTTGTGTTGGGCCACCAGAAGGTATAGTTTAGACTTCTATGATGTGTATTACATATATCATGTAATATTCTATATTAAACTAATATAATTTATATTACCTTATATAACATGTATGAGTGATATCTGATACATAATACATGATATATCTCATATGTAATATATGATATATGTACACGATAATTAACATATGACATTTCACTTGTGAGATATGAAATATGACATGTTACATATGACATATGATATAGGATATTTGTATATACATAGTATATGTGCATGTGTGTGATACACATGTACATTCATATGTGTGTGTACATTTGCATATATCATATAAATATATGATTATATATAAGAATCATATATATATATATTTATATGTTTTAGAAATATTTTATCACTGTTTCATATTTGCCTTATAACTAACTATAGGTAAATCTAGAAAATATAATTAATCAACCACATTCCTTCACATCTATCAAAATATTTATCTATTTCTTTTGGACAAAAACAAACTTGTGTTGGAGGCCTCCAGCCTGGAATGGATTCAAGGGAGACACAGTGTACAATGCAAGTGTAGCATTAAAGACTGATACCCTTCAGATGTTCTAGCTCTTTGAATATATGGAATGGTGCTTGTTAACTTCCAAAAAATCCTGAAAACTTTTTTACTCATTCTGAGAGTTAAAAACAGCTGGTTTAGGAGATTAACACCTGTAGTCTGACAGTGGGTTATTCAGTAATATAACCTTTGTTCTATTTCTTCAGGAACTGAGATGCTCTCTCAGTCTACTAGTTAAAGTTGCAGGAAGAAAAACAGACACTTTGAAAAGTAATTTTAATATTTATTTCTCATTTCTCTCTAAAATGTTTCCTATTATGCTTCTCTAAGAAAAGGGGGTGAGGGGGCTTTTCTCTTTGTCCTCAGCACATATATCTTTTAGAATACATAACCATATGGTATAAAGTTCACAACAAGATTAGTCATGAATTGAAATCATAAATTTAAAAATAAATTTACAAAAGAGCATATTTACGTACATATCCATTAAGAGTAATTATCTGGCTAAGCATTTATCATTTCTCACCAACTCAGCAGGTTCATGGAAAGTTAAAAAAAAAACATAACATTTTTGACTAAGTAATTACTGAAGTTTGGTATAGATAAACCTGTCAAAATTTTATCTTCTTTGCTTGTACCTCTAGTAAAAAGCTAGTTCCCTTATTATGACCTTTGGTTAATGTTTTGTATTGGATAGTTTATGTATTTATATTCCCAGTGTTATCCCCTTTTCAGGTTCCCCCCTCTCCACCTCTTCCTCCTGCTTCTATGTGGATGTTCCCCCTCCAACTTATTCATTTCCACATCAACACCCTGGCATTCACTGGGAAAATTATCCTTCATAGGACTAAGGGCTTCTCCTCCTATTGATGCCATAAAATGCTATCCTCTGGTACATATGGACTGGAACCACAGGTTCCCCCATGTGGACTCTTTGATTGGTGGTTTACTCTTGGAATGTGATATAAGTTCTAGAAGCCTGTCTTCTATCTCAGAAGCAATTAACTAATGACACTTGAAGACTGACAAGAGTTCTCAGTGCAGGTTTAACATCAGAAAGGACTTAATAGCAGAAAAGAGCTTAATGATACTTATATAACTTTAGGATTTTTTTAATAGGATCATCATTAAGAATTGAGAAATCCCCCTAAGAAGAAAAGGAAACGTTCTGAGGAGCCTGAGGCTGCTGCCAGCTGCATAAAGAGCAGCACAAAGAAAAAGAAAAAGTACCAGAAGGCACTGGAGGAGGATTAGAATGGATCTGCTTGGTGGGAGGGACATACTTTATGGTGGCAGCTCCTCCATAATAATAATAATAAACCCCAATAATAAACCCTTAATAATAATAATAATAATAATAATAAGCCCTCCATAATAAACCCCAATAAAACACAAAACCAGAAAAAAAAAGAATTAAGAAATCATTGGTCTATATATAATCACTACAAGACAGTACATCTTTATAGTTCTGAAGAGATCTGCTCTGCTCAAAAGGGTTGGCAAATACCTAGTGATATGTGTATATATATATATATATATATATATATATATATATATATATAAATAGCAGGAAACTTTCCTAAAATGAAACTCTTCTTGGTTTTACCTAGAGAAGCAGTTCTAATATTAACTTTAACAGTCCATAGTCTCAGGAAGATCAACTGTTAGTTTTTAGCTTCTCCTTGATGGCTCCTGGAATTCCTGAATAATAATATCTAGGTAGTCATTAATTGAATTGCAGAAATGATACTCTGAACTAGGTGAACTCCATTTTGGATTTGTAAGCAAAGAAAGAGACATGATTATAAAGCAGTCTGTCAAAATAGTTAACCATTAATCGTTGCCAAGAAGTAAACCCCAATAATGGAAAAAATGAGTATCTATAAGCCAATGGGATCCTTGTTAATCTAACAGGGAGGTTAACAGTAAACATCTTCAACAAAATTATAGAAGAAAACTTCTACAACATAAAAAATAAATGTCCATAAAAATACAAGAAGCATACGGAATGCCAAATAAATCGACCCAGAGAAGAAATTCCTCACATCATATAATAATCAAATACTAAATGCACAGAACAAAGAAAAAATAATGAAAGTGATAAGGGAAAAAGTCAAGTAATATATAAAGGCAGACCTATCAAAATTACACCAGATTTCTTAACAGAGGCTCTAAAGGCCAGAAGATCCAGGGCAGATGTCATACAGACCCTAAGAAAACAAAAACGCCATATCTGGTTACTATACCAAGCAAAATTCTCAATTTTAATAGATGGGGAAAAAAATCAAGATATTCCATGACAAAACCAATTTAAACACCATCTTTCCATGAATCCAGCCCTACAAAGGATCATAGATGAAAAACTCTAATACAAGGAAGGACTCTCCATCTAAGAAAAAGAGAGAAATCAATTTTTTACAACAAACCAGAGAGAAAGAGAGAGAGAGAGAGAGAGAGAGAGAGAGAGAGAGAGAGAGAGAGAGAGAGAGAGAGAAACGTAGTTGCAGCCTAACAACAAAATATACAGGTAGCAATGGTCTTTGGTCCTTAATATCTCTTAACATCAGTGAACTAAAAATACACAGACTAACTTACTGGATCCAAAAAGAGGACCCAGAATTTTGCTGCATACAGGAAACACACCTCAGTGACAAAGACAGACATTACCTCAGAGTAAAAGGCTGGAAAACAATTTCCAAGGAAATTGTCCACAAAACCAAGTACCATTCTAATATTAAACAAAATCGACTTTCAGCCAGAAGTTATCAAACAAGATGAGGAAAGACACTACATACTCATCAAAGGAAAAAAATCCACCCAAAGCAAATCTGAATTCTGAACTTATGTCTCAAATGCAAGGGTACCCACAGAAAGGGTACACTTCAGAAAGGAAACGTTACTAAAGCTCAAAGCATATATTGCCTCTCACACAATAGTAATGGGAAACTTCAATACCTACTCATACTAATAGAAATATCGTGGACACAGAAACAAAACAGAAACACAGTGAAACTAACAAAAGTTTTGGACCAAATGTATTTAACAGATATCTAAACAACATTTCACCCTAAACAAAAAAATATACCTTCTTCTCTGAAACTCTGGTACCTTCTCTAAAATTGACTGAAATATAAGACACAAAACAATCCTCAACCAAAAAAAAAAAAGAAGATAGAAATACTCTAAAATGATACATACAATTTTCATTATTAATAAAATTGTAATATCATTTAATGTTGACTATAAAAGTCATTAATAAGGCTAATGCATTATTTGTTTCCTACCCTTATTCTTAGATCTATTCACCTTGCATTATATTTATTATCTTATGCAGTGTTCATGAAGGATTAAATATTCCACTTGAAGAAAGTCTGGCTTCAATATGTGATATTTTATGAATATAAATCAGAAATAAATCATTTTGTGAAATCCGGTTATCTCACCAATCTCTCATTCCTAAACCTTTATCGGGCAGCATAGGAATATTATCTGGTAACTGATAGGAATTTTGAAGCCCATGTAGAGGAATTTGTAAAGTCTCAAATGAGCCTCGGAGGTAGAACATATTGGTTTGGTTAAGAATATCTTGAGGATCCTTTAATATTTTTTTAGACTTGGTATCTGTGATAGCTTTACTTGTATGTCAGTAGCATATAGTTGCCATTACTAGGGGTTCATCTGAATCCCCAGTTTTATCCATAGGTACTTCACTGATAATTGAAAAAGACATTTAGGTACTAATATAAAATATTAATAAAGAATAAATAAATTATTATTCAAATATAAAATGAAATATTTGATCATAGAAGTCCCATTAATACAATAATACAGACAAAATTGGAGTCCAATTGTCTAAAATAATAGGTATATATGAGTTATTTTTATTGCTGGGGTGAGACCCTTAACAAAGTGCCTTTATAGGTAAGGATTTACTTGAGAGCTTAGAGTTTCAGCAATGACTGATAAGGAACATATCAATCAACCAGAGCCCCAGAGCTTCCAGGGACTAAAGCACCAACAAAAGAGTGCACACTGACAGACCCATGGCTCCAGCCACATATGTAGCAGAGGAGGGCCTTGTCTGACGTCAATAGGAGACGTAGGGGAATGCCATGGTTGTGAGGTGGGAGTGGGAATAATCTTAATTAAACTAAGGAGGAGGGGAGGACCAGGAAATCAGATAACATTTGAAATGTAAATACATAAAATATCCAATAAAACTTTGATAAGGATATCAGTTATCCATGAAGATGTGGAAAAGAAAAAGGAGCATGAGAGGAATTAGGCAAGCATGTGCTGGAGCACTAGCTGAGAACTCAAGCATCCTTATCCACAAGAAGGGAACAATAAAAACTGCTTATTGTGTTGGGATGCTTTTAATGGAGATTTGTGGAAACCTCCACACAACACTTGGTAACATAGCAATCATGTGCAGCCTTGCTTGATTCTCTTGAACTTGGGAACATAGTAGTCCTTGCAGCTTTGCCCGATTCTGGACTTAATTTGGCTGAAAAATTATCAAATTCATCTCCCTCTCCCTCTCCCTTCCCTTCTCACCCTCTCCCCTTTCTCTTCCTCACATTCACACATATATGTTTGCTACACACACACACACACAGACACACACACACACACACACACACACACACACACACACACACACACACTTACCACAAAGGTAAAATTACTTCTCCTGGCATTATAATAAATTTATTTCCTGTAAGTATATGAACATATCATAGGAAAAACAAAATATAGAGATATATTTATTGGCCACTCTATTTATTAGACTAATAATTAGAGGTTATGTTTGGGACATAATGGTACCCACGTGTTTCCAAAATAGAGGAAACTATCAATTGCAAACAGCTATGGGATATAAAAAGTTAGATCATGCAGTCACTCACCCAGAAGAAAACACATAAATGTATGCTTATATGTATTGAATAGATTCAGCATATGTGTTATATTATGGTAAGTTGATTTTAGTATATGAATGAATTAATACAAAGAAGGACACTGTGAATGGAGAAGTTTATACTGTTTCATGGTTTCTCCAAGAGAAAGGGAGAAACCATCTTAATATAATTAACATAAGAAAACCTGATCATACTATAATAGGAACACAAATTTCCCTGGAATCCCACATCTAATATCTCTCTTTTTATTATTTATCATAATATCCCTTAAAAGAACTCAAAAGTAATAGAATGTAGTGGTGAGGAAATTAGGCACAGTCATGGAAGCAGAGGACATTTTTTAAAGGGAAGGTAGCCAAGGGACAACTGACAGATCACCTCAATTTACGTTGGTTTGGTTTGTATTGTTTAGTTGGACTCTGGACCTGTTACATTTTTCAGAGCTTCTTGTCATTTTTAAATGGTTGACAGTGTTGCTTGGCTCTTTGAGGAATACTGTGTGTGTGTTTCTTTTCTATCACAGAATTTCTTGGTACAGTCTAATTATATGTAAGTTGAGGGATCTGGGAATCTGGTTTAGATAGCAATATATTATGGCCTACTGACAGCTCACACTATTATATCTACTTCCCAGAGCCAGAGCTAAGACTCCAGTCCCATTGATCTGTCTATTCATCACAGCACTTCACCTTCGAGCAGCAGTTTTACAGGATATTGATTGTGAAAGTGGTCCTAAGTCTCAATGTTTTCATATTATATTGTACCTTACTAGCTTTCTAAAAATGATACTGACCCTTGAGTAAAAAAGTACCATAAGTAAATGAATTTGATAATATAGCAATACGCACATAGATAAAAAACATATTTACAGTCATTTGACTGTAGCTTAATGCTTCTGATATAGTTTTTAGATCGTAAGAAAGAACCCTCATAACAACTGAGATAAGTAAAACAATCCCACTTCAACTGTTAATGTGTCAATTACATTTACATAATTTCAAAAACTTAGCTCATTATCAAGAGCTTATGGACATTAGTAGGTATTATTTAAGTGATTAAACTTAGAAATTTCACTTTAATTTCAAAATTATTTTTACGGTTGTGGAAAAACAATTTTATATTTTAGCTCTCTAGAATCAAAAGTTATTTGAGCTATATTTTTATAGCAAATATTTTTCAATTTACTATCATGAAAGCTCTTATTCATTAAACCAATAGTTCATTTAAAATTTAATTGATATTCTACTTTTATGGAATTGTAATGTGTATGCTTGTAAACAGATTTGTATGTCATAAAAACATATGGACTACCTGCTAAAAATTGTTAAGACTTTTGCACTGCACATTAGACATGATATTGTCACATCTTGTCAGCTATCTTGTAGTTTTACTAGTTTATGCCACTAAATAATTACAAACTTAAAGTATAATATTGAGTGTGTCTGTCAGCTGTGCTGATGCTAGAGGGACAGAGGCATATCAGGGACTTGCTGGTCAAGCAACCTTGCTAAATGAAAAGTTTAGGTTTAGTGAAAGACCCTTTCTCATAAAGAAAAAACAAACTGCTAGAGAGGAAAATGTACAACGTTGATTATATGCCCTTGTGACAACATGCTCTGACACATACAATATTTGAAGAAAATTGTACCAAAAAAGAAAAGAAAAATATCTCTCTGCTTCTCTGTCTCTGTCTCTGTCTCTCTGTCTCTCTGTCTCTGTCTCTCTCTCTCTCTCTCTCTCTCTCTCTCTCTCACACACACACACACAAACACACACACGCAAGCACAATCACACTAGTATCATTTAATAGAAAAATCGCATTAGGAAAATTATTATCTACTACTGCTTCAGTTACCCATGTAAGAATTTCCATTATTTATAAAATTATTATTCAGTATTTTTACAATGCTACTAAATTAAAGTTCTCTAGTTTAAGTAGGTCACATTTCTATATATTGATGAACATTTATTAGTATTCATATTTGTATGAGACTCATGATCTATTTTCAAATTTTACATTTTGCTTTCTCATTAAGTTAGAAAACTACGAGTCTTAAGTCCTTTAAGAAGAAATATGGGGTATATATTTGAAAAAGTGAATGGTCAATGACTACTTCAATTTTTTTTTGAAGAAATTGATGCTTGTATTATAACCTGCCCCAAGTAGGTCACTGAGCAATTCATCACTGTTTCTCCTTAGCTGCTTCAGGAGAGTGATGGCTAACAATGCATTGCAGAAACTTGTGTTACTTTACTGCCACTGTACCTTAAGAAATCTATTTTGCAGCTGAACCTGTCAAAATGAATTTTAGACACACCCTACTTCCTTTCAACATGCTGAATTCTGACCTAACCAAATGTCAATGCAGAGTCCAAACAAAACATCATGAAGGCATATCTTGGCTACTCTAAATGAAGCTGTGTGTTTACAGAGACAGCTAGATTTTCATTTTCATTTAATTACAGGCTCAGAAAGCCTGTAATTGCCACAGCCTTCTTTAGAAACTGATGGGCAATTTTGTACTTAAGGATTCACTGAACATGATAATAAATAGTCATGGTTTCAATAATTAAGTCCTTGATACCAGAGATTGACATTTATGCACACACGTAATAAGAATTGACAGCTAAAACGCCATAGAAAGAAATTAACATTTATTAAAGTATAGTCCACACTAAACTAACCAATGCCTTTTCAAACTTCTTGTTTGTTTGCTTCTTTGTTTGTTGTTTGTTTTTTCCTGTTAGAGGGTCTTACTGTGTGGCTCTGGCTGTCCTGAAACTCACTATGTAGATCAGGCTGGCTTTGAACACACAGAGGTCTCCCTACATTTGTCTCCCAAGTTCTCAGTTTAAAGGTATGTGCCACTATACCTGACGGAAAATGATATGATAAAGGCCACGACATAATAAGTCCAAAGACATCATCAGATAAGTCAGTTTATTATTAAATTTGTAAAAGGACTTTATTCATATTTCTACAATACCACATGAGAGAACAGTAAGGCAATGCTAGACATAGTGTAGTACTTAGTCTATCATTTTAACTAGGTTAATGTGTTAGTGCACAGTATGCTTCTAATTGTATAGCACACAAATTCTCTAGAGAATGGCACAATGATAATGAAGTTATTCTTCAAGACAACCTCAAGACCAAAGAAAAATGTACAACACTAGATATAGAAGAGGCCTTGGCATCTCAAACATCTTGGAGGATTCAAGGAAACTTCAACATTACAATTTCTCATTCTAATATCTGGGATCCACACATAATCTTCTATGGTCCTACTAAGGGGCTGGTCTGACTTCTCTAGCTCTTTCCTCTGTAGTACTCCAAGCAATGGTTGATCCACTCCATTGATGCTGCTGTTCTTGGTGATTATTCCATGGTACTGGAATGTCCAATACGCTGGGGTCTTCTGCTGCAACTAGGCTTCCCCAATAGCCTCTCATAGGCTCTCTGCATAGTGCCAAGCCTCAACTCTTTTGCATGGCCCCTTCAGTTCTGGGCTGTCAACTGCAACTGGGGCTGAACCTTCACCAGTGGCTTTCCATGGCCACTCACAGTGCTAAGTATCAGGTATTCATCATGATCCCTTCATGACTTCAAATCCAGTACCACCTGGGTGTCTCTTATACATTACCAAGTACAGCTGAAGGACAAGGTACAACCTTGGCTGTCGCTGGAATACAGCTTCTTTGTACTCTCAGAAACACTTTCCAAAAGATTTCACTTCAGTGATGCTGGTCTCTTTTAATCACTGCTAATTTCTTAGCTCTAGCTAACCAGTAACAATTCCACCAGTAGTCTCTTCTATTCTTGAGTATAAAGCCAGAGCCATATGGCTGAAACTGCTGATTTCTACTGATTGCTGGGGCTGGAACACACCCCACCCCTTGTTCAACTTTATCAATGCTGGGATTAAGGGTGTGTACCACCACACCTGAACTTAAGCTTTTCTTCACCTGGAACTTGCTCTTTCCCAGGCTGGCCTTGAACCCAGAGACTTGTTTGGCTTTATCTCCAGCGATTAATGGTGTGTACTACCATGCCCTGATCTAAATATAGCTGGGTAGAATCTAGTCCCAATGTCCTACTCCCTTAATTGGCTGTCTCCTAGAATATAGGAATCAGCTCCATCTTACTTTCTGGGACCCCATTAATATTTAAGCCATATATTTTATATTTTCCTTTCTAAGCTTGTTATGCTTGTTCAAAACACTCTTCATGAGACTTAACCAGAGAACAAAGTCTATGATGGGTATTTCTGAGACTTCCTTTGTTAATGCAATTAACAACAACTTCTTTAGCTTAGCCTCAGGTTGATTCTTCAGACCAGGGCAAAATTAGCCACATTCTTTACCAAAATAACACAAAAAAGTCTCTAGACCACAAACTGAAATTCTTCTCTTCTGAAACCCCTTGGACCATGTCTTCACCATTCACAGTACTCTCAGTAACTAAGACTTCCCAAATTCCTACTAGGATATTACATTAAGCCTAGTTTAAAGCATTCCACAGCTTTCGAAATCCAAATTCTCCATATCCACATTCTTCCAAACAAAAGCATAGTTAGGCCTAACACACCAATACCCCAGTCTCTGGTACCAACTTCTCTCTTAGTTAGAGTTTTACTTCTGTGAACAGATGCAATGACCAAGGCAAGTCTTATGAAGACAACACTAAATTGGGGCTGGCTTACAGGTTTTAAGGTCTATTCCATCATCATCAAGGTGGGAGTACAGCAGAATCTAGTCAAGTATGGTATAGGCAGAGCTGAGTGTTCTACATCTTCTTCTGAAGGCTACTGGAAGAATGCTGGCTTCCAGAATACTGACAGCTAGAAAGAGGGTCTTCAAGACCAAACCCACAGTGACACCCCTACTCCAAAAGGACCACAACATCTAGTAGTGCCATTCCCTGGGCATAGAATATACAAACCATCACCTAGCTCAAACACTACTTAATAAGTATGAAATGATCATTGAAAGGAAGAAAAATAAGTTTGAATCAAAACTTACACAGAAGATTATTGACAGTAATAATCCTGCTTCTCCACCAACAACCTGTCCCTTACTAGGAGCATTATTCAATTGTAGCACACAAATTAAAAACTTAACAGCTAACATTTGGATATTAAAGAAAACATGTGATATTTATTTTTTGGAGTCTGAAGGACTATGGAACATAATCCAAGAATGGAATTGTGTATGGTGAATTCTGAGCCCTTGTGACAAAATACTATAAATAGATAGATAGATAGATAGATAGATAGATAGATAGATAGATAACCAACTCACAGAATTCTTCTTATATTGTATTTTCATGTCTCTCTCAGATGTAACAGATACATTGAGTTTATTTCATATTATTCCTTACAACTGGCTATTGTTATTTGTTATAACTCTATGGAAATACCTGATTTTGAGATATATAACTTGGCTTTGTTATGAAAGACCCCAGCTTAACAGCAGTAACGCCATTTTGCAAGGCTGTACTTAAGATGACTGGTTCAGGGAAAGGTTAGAACACTGAGTACACAGCGGCTGCCAAGCAAGATATGTTTGGTTGAAGGCCTGGCAACAGGACGACTTCGGTTGAGCACCTGACAATGAAAAAAAGCCCCAGGAGAGGTCCCACACCCTGGTGGGGGGCCGAGTCAGTCGTTATGTTCCAAGAAGGTAGCTAAGAAACTTGCCAAGAAGGTAGCTAAGAAACTTGCCCCCGGGCTGAACCATTGGGGGGCCGAGTCAGCCGTTATGACTGGTTCAGGGAAAGGTTCCACGAACCTCCCTCTTGGAAACTTGCCCCCGGGCTAAACCCTTGCCATATTAGAATCCACCAATTATATCCCTGTAACCATGCATCTGCTTCTGTATGCTTGCTTCTGCTCCCCAAAATCCTATAAAAGCCCATCCTTGGTTCCGTGGGGCGCGCCAGTCCCCCGAGTGACTGAAGCGCCCGCAGGTGCCTGTGCCTGTGTATCCCGACAATAAACCAAATCCTCTTGCTGATTGCATCCTGTGGTGTCTCGGTCTGGTCTTTGGAGTTAGAGGGTCTCCATCCCGAGGGAAAGTTCTCCCTGAGAGCTTTTCAGTTATTGTACACTTTACTTGTGTAATTTTTTACCCTCTGTGTATATTGAAACTATACATGAAACTTTAAGTTTGCATTAATTATTAGGTTCATTCTCCCAGGCCTCACCACCTCATTCCAGATGATTTTTTTCAGCCCTGTTAATCTGCATACTTTATTATTTTGATTTTCTTAATAGCTGTACATTGTATTGTATACCACATTTTATTTATCAAATATTCAGCTGGTAGAATCTAGGCTGGTTCTAATTTCTGGATATTCTAAACATAGATGAGCAAATGTCTCTGTAGTATCGATATAGAATGATTTGGTTTTATCCTCAAGAATGTTATTAGCTGGTTCTTGAAGTTATTTATTTCCAACTTCTTCAGGTATTGATTCTATATTGACTGTATCAATTTGAACTCACCCATAATAAATCAATACCCCCTTTTCCCAAATCAGAATGTTGTTATTTGTTTCATGGATCTTGACCATTCTAACTGTGGTTATATCAAATCTCAATTTAGCTTTAAATTGCGTTCATCTGATAGTTAATAATAGTGAGCATTTCTTTAAGTGATTCTCAGCCATTTTTGTTTTGTCTTTTGAGATCTTTCTACTTATTACAATGCTTATTTTTGAACTAGCTTACTTGTTTCTTGATAATCCTATTTTTAGTCATATATATATTCCAAATAGTATCCATCTATCATATGTTTATTAATAAGGACATTTCCCCTTTTGGTAGTCTGGCTCTTTGTCTGAATCATGATGTCTTTGCCTTACAGAAGATATTTGACTTCATGAGGTTCCATTTATGAATTGTTTTTAAAGTCAATGCTTTTGTACATTGCTCAAAATGCCTTTTTTGTGGCAAAGATTTCAATACAATTCCCCATTGTTCTATCAGATTTTGAAATTGATAATATACTGAAGTCCTGACCTATCTAGAGTTGAGTTTTGTTCAACATAATACAAGTGAATTCATTTGCATTACTCTACATGCAAACATCAATTTGAGCAGTATCACTTGTTGAAGATGATATCTTTCCTCCAGTGTACATGCTAGTGTCTTTATTAAAAATATGTCTGTAAGTGTGTAGAAAGAATGAGGTCTTTAATTTGAATCTATTTATCAACCTGTCTGCTTTTATGTCAAAACCAAGAAAGGAGAAATAGAATATAGTGTTATAGAGAGATAAACTGGACAGTGGAGTGGGAATAATTCAATGGGGAGAGAGTGGGAGAGCAGGATAAAATATAGACTATGGGGACAGACAATAAATGCATCATGTTTTTGAAAAATATGCAAATTTACTACTGTAGACTCTTCCCAAGGTATGCCCATGTGTGAAAAGAATCTAAATATTGTTAGCATATAATTGGAGCAACAATGTCTAAGATAGACGTTTTTATAACACTAATTACAACTTCAAGTGTTACAAATGGCTACATGATATTGAATCATTAGCAAAAGCTGTACTGTGGACTCCTTTCAAACATCTCAGAGTATTGCCAAGACTAATTGCTATCACACACAATGTGGTGAGAAAGGCCCATTCCTAAAGACAATAATTACTATGTCATTGAACATAGACAAACGGGCCCAATTAGAAACTTTATTCTTGATGAAGAACATTCATATTGCTGGAATGAGCACTGCACATTCACTCCTGGGAGAGGCAGATACTCATCAATATTACTAAACTTCAAACCCTGTGGTCTACACCAGTAACTTGCCTATAAGACATTCTGAAGCACTAGTGACACAAATGTTATGGCAGTAATTACCCACCCCACCTTCACACACACCTTCTTTGAGGTAAAATCAGAAAATCAGAACCCATAATTGACATTATGAAATTGGCTGAGATCCTGAAACTAGATGAAATATGTTCCTAGGAGAATACATATTGTCACAATATTTTTTATATATAAATCTGAGCAAAGGGTTCTTGCTCCCCACACCAATGCCTGAGATTTCCAAATAAAAGACACACACACACACACACACACACACACACACACACACACAAACACAGCCTTTATATTTTGATATGATTTAAACAGCAAAATAGCTGGGCTACTTCCTAATCTCCACATATATAATATACCCCCACCAATAATTGTTATTTATGATTTACTCTATATTCTAACTTGGCTGCCATGGATCCAGAAGGCTTTCAAATAGGCTGCACTCTCCCTATTCCTTCACTTGTCTGCTATGCCTCCCTCTTTTCCATTCTTCTCAGACACGAATCTCTTCTATCTTTCCCTGTCTCTGGCATGGAAGATACCTTTCCCCCCCTTTTTTTTTTCTTTTATTTTTCTTTTATTTTCCATTGGCTATGTTTTCTTTTTTTTTTTTTTTTTTACATGTCAAATGTTATTACCTTCCTGGGATTCCCGGATATAAGCGCCCTATCACATACTCCTCCCCTTCTTATATAAGGGTGTTCTCCTCCCCATTCACCCCCACAATATTCCCCTATTCTTGTGGTCCAACCTTGGCAGGACCAAGGACTTCTCTTTCCACTTGTGACAAACAAGGCCATCCTCTGCTACATATACAGCTGGAGCGATGTTAACAGTCCATGTATAGTCTTTGGTTAGTGGTTTAGTCCCTGGGAGCTCTGGTTGGTTGGCATTGTTGTTCTTATGGGGTTGTAAGCCCCTTTTGCTTTTTCAATCCTGTCTCGAATTCCTCCAAAGGGGGTCCCATTCTCAATTCAGTGGGTTGCTGCTAGTATTCGCCTCTGTATTTGACGCGCTCTGGCTGTGTTCCTCAGGAGAGATCCATATCTAGTTCCTGTCAACATGTACTTCTTAGCTTCATCAGTCTTATCTAGTTTTGGTGGTTGTATATTTATAGGCCATATGTGGGGTAGGGTCTGAATGGTCAATACTTCAGACTTTTCTCCAAACCTTGCCTCCATATCCCTTCCAATGAATATTTTTGTTCCCATTTTTAAGGAGTGAAGAATCTGCACTTTGGTCATCCTTCTTCTTGAGCTTCATGTGATTTGTGAATTGTATCTTGGGTAATTCGAGCTTTTGGGCCAATATCTACTTGTCAGTGAGTGTATACCATATGTGTTTTTCTATGATTGGGTTACCTCACTCAGGATGATATTTTCTAGTTCACTCCATTTGCCTATGAATTTCATGAAGTCACTGTTTTTGACAGCTGAGTAGTATTCCACTGTGTAAATGTACCATATTTTCTGTATCCATTCCTTTGTTGAAGGGAATCTGGGTTCTTTCTGCCTTCTAGCTATTATGGATATGGCTCCTATGAACATAATGGAGCATGTGTCCTTGTTTTATGTTGGAGAAACTTTTGGGTATATGCCCAGGAGTGGTATACCTGGGTCCTCAGTTGGTGCAATATCCAATTTTCTGAGAAAACTCCAGAATGATTTCCAGAATGGTTGTATCAGTTTGTAATCCCACCAACAATAGATGAGTGTTCCCCTTTCTCCACATCCTCGCCATCATCTGTTGTCACCTGAGTTTTGATCTTAGCCATTCTGACTGGTGTGAGGTGGAATTTCAGAGTTGCTTTAATTTGCATTTCCCTGATGACTAAGGATGTTTAGGTCCTCCTCAGCCATTCAATATTTCTCAGCTGAGAATACTTCGTTTAGCTCTATATTACACTTTTTTAAAAGGGTTATTTGACTCTCTGCAGTCTAACTTCTTGAATTCTTTATATATTTTGGATATTAGCCCTCTATCAAATGTAGGATTGGTAAAGGTCTTTTCCCAATCTGTTGGTCACCTTTTTGTCCTAATGACAGTGTCATTTGCCTTAACAGAAGGTTTTCAGTTTTATGAGGTCCCATTTGTAGAGTCTTGATTTTTAGAACATAAGCCATTGGTGTTTTATTCAGAAAAATTTCCCCACTGCCCATGTTTTCGAGACTCTTCCCCACCTTTCCTTCTCGTAGTTCTAGTGTATATGGTTTCATGTGGAGGTCCTTGATCCACTTGGAGGTAAGCTTTGTACAGGGCGATAAGAATGGATCAATTTGCATTCTTCTACATGCTGACCTCCAGTTGAACCTCTCTTCTCCTTCTTATGTTTCCCAAACCTTGGAATCTTCAAAGCACTGCCTCTGTCTGCCCTGCTCAGCCACTGACTGCCAGCATCTTTATTATCCAAACATAACCACTAGCAGCAAGGTCCCTCAATATCTTACCTGCACCCTTTCATGTAAGCAGATTTGGGGACCAAAATTAACAATATAATACAAGCAGCATTATGCCAAAAGTATTATACTACTCTGCTAAAGGCAAATTGCAATAATTAGTACATTTCTAGATGTGGGCCTCATTGAACCCTTATTAAAGATGCTTTTAATTTACATTAAATGGGAATTAACATAGAGACTACAACTGGACAATGAACAGAGAGTGAGAGAGACCCTTTGGAATATCCCGTCGTAATTACTTATCAGATTCATGTCTTCAGGAACAGTGATGTATGGAGAAAAGTAAGTGGGACTAAGAGCTGTACTACCTCCAAGAAAATAGTGTTTCCAAACCCAATAGGACTGATACATTTATAAATGCACAAAGACTCTATCATCACATACAAGATTTATAAAGATCCAAGCCAGACATGTCACAAAACTGAAAGGGGTAGAGACTATAGAATTCCATGTGTACCCAAGAAGATATTTTCAATTGGTTACTACTGGAAAAGGGAAAATCAGGTTTCCATCATTGGAATACCATTGATTATATCCACTCTCTCAAAGGCAGAGGGCATGCCCAGGAGTGTTTGACAAACAGAATACGAAATCCATTTATTAAATGTTGGCATTTTTGTCTTGTTCTGCTTTGTTTTGATTTTGTCTTCTGATAGTTTTATTTTTTTTTTTAAGAGATAGAGTGAAACAACATAAAGCTCAGTAGGAAGGGGAGCGGAGAGAATTTGCAAAACAATGGGAGTCAAAGTAAATTGTATGAAAAAAATTAATAAAAACTATCTTGGATGATAAAGACACTAAAAAATGCCTTTCTTTACATTCTTAGTTTAACTGTGCTTAAGTTTTACCATTATTTGTAATGGATAATAAAATCTAATGGTGGGAACTTACCATTTCTCAAGAATTTAATGGGCCAAAAACATGTGTCCAGAATGATTGCATTATCAAAATACATTCTAACATTGAAGGAGATGACATTTCATTCTTAGAAAAAGAACCAATGCGTGCTGAGAGGGGGTTGTAAGCTTCTTTCAGGGATGACGCCAACTCTTTATTGAATATTCTCTACAGAGGCCAGCACTGAGACCAGAGACACAAGAGTTATGAGAACAGAATCAGTAGACAGCTTTCATATATCTATGCATTCATATACATATGTATGTATATGTGTATGTGAAACAATAATAATGCAGTAAAAAGAGGCTATAGATTTCAAAGTGTGGTGTCATGGATGAGGATGATGGGAGGTACCTACTAGAGCTTCGAGGGAGAGAATGGTAGGGCAAAAGTGGTGGTATTCAGTTTTAATTTAAACTGTGTAAGAAATTTTTAAAATCTCTGACTGAGATTGAAATGTTCAAACTCTTAGGCTTACATTGGGTAAGAGCAAGTAAGACTTTTAATTATTTTGTGTTCACAAGGGTATGTGTGTAGACTGTAAGATAAAACAAAATTATTCTGCATTGATTGGTTACCTATGATGGATTGTTTATATTGCTTTAGTTAGATAAACAAAAACTGGAGCATAAACTTTTTCAAAGAATCACCGTAGCAACTCACTAGACTGGGATAGTAAACAACCCACTAAAATGTAGACTAAAATACAAAAAAAAAATTATTTTCACTTAGAAAACATGGAATTAAAAATAAACCTACCTCTATTAAATAGTCATACCAGAGGTTAGAAATTTTGAAATATGATATGAAATACTAAGATATATGAACTTGAATTTTTATCAAAGAGTGTTTTGTTTTTTTCCTGCTTTCAATGAAAACCATGACTATTCTAACAGTCGAATCTAAATTCACAAATAAGCATTTCTGTATTGAGTATTGGGAGAAGAAATTCACATTGACATATTGGCATGTCCCCCATATGTGCCCCCTCACCAACTCATACTATGTAGTTCTAAATGTAATCTGTTTTAATTGAGCCTTTGGGAAGGCATTAATTTTATATGATTTGACTTTTGAACCTTGGTAATGAGATGAAATCCATTTATATGGTTTTTATTTGTTTGTTCATTTTTTGTCAATTCGTCAGAATCTAGAGTCTAAGAAATGACATTTGAAAAGAAATGTTTTTGTCAGCTTGCCTCTAGGCATGTTTGTGGGGACATTTTCTTGATTAATGATTGATATGGGAGTGCCAGAACAGTTGGCCATGTTGTCCTGGATTGATTTTTAAAAAGTAAACCTAACAAGCGATTAGGAACAAGGTTAACTAGAAATTTCATTAGGGAAATCCTTAGCTTCAGACTTACAATATTTAACATTGTTAGCAACCCATAGTTATCATCATCATCATCATCATCATCATCATCATCATCATCATCATCATCATCAACAACAACAACAACAACCACCATGTCATCAACATCATTGTGTCTAAATACACAGCCTTCGTTTTGTGCCACTATCACAACATGTATTTGATGAGTATATTACAATGATTCAAAAGCATTTGGCTAATGATAATGGATCTTGATACAGCCAAGAGTGTGGTGCTCATAAATGTAATACATGATAAGAATTCCTCCTCAAGTTCCAGAATAACTAGTTTTAACTGATATCCTCAAAGAAGAGGTGATACTATGAACGGTGCAAGGTGATAACAGAGATAGATAACCATAAATACGTAGAGTCATTCATAAATTCTTCTATGTCATTTGCATTCTGCATCTAGTGTGGAGTATATTGTCATTTTTCAACAATGGGATAGAAGTCTGAAACACATGTATTGCATTTGCATTGACACTTTTTTATGTGTGGGTTTATCATATATAGTATTTGTTTATTAAGTGAAGCCTTCAGATTCATAATTCTTTTTCATATTTTCCTAGAATATTTCAGAGCTTGGAACAGGGTGATGACTATTTTATTACTTTTTATCATTGAGTCTGATGTTTTAATATGAGAAATATTGTATAATTTCAACTGTAATGATTAGTGTTTATCAAATGCTAATTATATTACATTTATTAATTTATTTGAAATCAGCACAAACTGAAGGATAATTATTATAATAAAAGTTACACATTTCAACTTGTTTTCCTGAGATATCAATTATAACATATGTCTTCGTGGCTAAGCACACATTATAAACTACAAATAGGTGATTTTTTCCCCATAAGTTATAAATAGTTAAAGTTTAAAGACATAGTTCCTCATTTTTACAGTGTTATAAATTTGACAGACCTTTAAAGATTTGTCCTTTCTCTTATAGCCCTATAAAGAAGCCACATTTTACAATGAACAAATTAGTTTCCATACCTTAAAATAATCAATTATTTATAAAAGTGAATCAGATGACAATATCGTTAAAAGAACATTTTGAGTTTGAGAAAAGTTATATGGTAGAAAATCATTTGAAATACTGTATCCCTAAAATATGTTTAATATGATCAATAAAAATACATAAATTGAAGGCTGTAATTTTGTGAAAATTAACAGTGTACATAAAACAAGACTAAAAAGCTTAAGGATTGGGGTTGGGGCTTTAGCTCAGTGGAAGAGCGCTTGCCTAGCAAGCGCAAGGCCCTGGGTTCGGTCCCCAGCTCCGGAAAAAAAAAAAAAAAGAAAGAAAAACAAAGGTTAGGGATTAAGCTTCTGTTTGTTTTGTGTTGTTGTAGTTGTTTTACAGGAAATTTCAGATTGTGAAGTTGGCTTCTGTGAGCTACTAACATTATATTCTAGATAAGGCAGGTTCACAGAAACCAAGGATTTTTCAAGGTCACTAAGCTCTGTACCAGAGGGGTATGTGTATATATATGTATATATATATATGTATATATATATATGTGTGTGTGTGTGTGTGTGTGTGTGTGTGTGTGTGTATAAAGGTCTGTCAAATTTATAAAACTATAAAAAGGGAGGAAGTATGTCCTTAAACTTTAACTAGTTAAAACTTATGGGAAAAATTATACTTTACTAATTTCATTTGGCAAAAAAAGAAAAATTTTGGAAGAAAATACATAGAAGAAAATCTTGAAAAAATAATATCAAATGTACATTAAATTATTTTGATGTTTGAAAATTAGATTGTTTGGTAGTTAAGCCAAAAACTTCCATTTATATTCCTCTCAACATACCTTTAATATTTATTGATAACTTGAAATTGTCTTCTTTTCAGAAAAACACATAATTTATTTTATATTAGTTGTTTAAATTAAATTACTGCAATTTTCAAATTTTATTTGAAAAATCTATGCCCACAAATAATTGGAAGCAACATTTTTTTATTAATTTCAAAATAGGAGACACTGTTAATATATTTTATTATCATGGAAGACTTCAAACATTATACAGAAAGGAAAGTTCTCATTTTTAAAAGTATTGATTATAGAATATATTCTTTCCTCAACATACTTTATTTCCAAACTGTCTACAAGAGTTTAAGACACATATTTCATGAGTTATATGTAAAAACTAACCAATAACATGCATACATTTATCAGAGGTGATAGTTTACATTTTCTTCTGGTTCAAATCAGAAATTAAAATTAAAAGAAAGCCCTGTCGAAGCCCTGGGTCCTGCTAAGACTGAACCCCCAGTGAACTAGACTGTTGGGGGGAGGGCGGCAATGGGGGGAGGGTTGGGAGGGGAATACCCATAAGGAAGGGGAGGGGGAGGGGGGAGGGGGATTTTTGCCCGGAAACCGGGAAAGGGAATAGCACTCGAAATGTATATAAGAAATACTCAAGTTAATAAAAAAAAAAAAAAAACAACAACAACAAAAAAAAAGAAAGCCCTGTCATCAGAATAAACTTTTACTAAGTTGCTCCATTCTCAAAAGAGGGGAATATAATTTTATCAAATATTTTTGATATTCAACCTCTTTGAGTGCCAAGGCTCATGATGTTCATGGTGCAACTCATAAGTAACCACAACCACATCCTTATCACTTTAAATTGTCTTCCTATGCTCGAATATTTAATACTGTTTGTAAATTAGACTTCCAAGGCTTAGCCACTTTTCTCTTCTCTTCAAAATCTCTCTGAGATAAGTTTTCCTATGGACATATTAGTTAGATTTTCAGTCTTCAGTTGCGCAATGTAAATGGTCATTTCAAATGAGTAACACAGCAGTTGGAGAAATGACTCAGTATGTAATTTAATTGCTATGCAAATAAGAAGTGAAACAGTTGACAGGGCAGGGTATTCCAATAATTTCAGCTTCAGAGAGTCTGAGGAACAACATTCCATCCATGGGACTTGATGACAAGAATTTCTAGATGAATTCATGTGTCCCAGGTTCATTGACAGACCCTCTCTCAAGATCATTAGAAATGCAACAAAGAAAAAGACCAAGAATTGACCTCTGGCCTACTCACGGTTCCTCACCAACATGTGTGCCCTACATTTTACACATAAACACTGGCACAAGCCCCCTCATGCACTCACAAAACCACCAAACAATTCTTTTATTTGCTGAATATTGATACATGAAAATAGTTTATGCCATAAACAGTATCAGTCATTTATAACTATTCTATTAACTTGCACTGAAGCATAATGAGCATTACAGAAAACATTAACAATTATCTCATTCCATTGCCATGGCTGATGTCCAAGTTTGCATTAAATTAATTACCAAAATGCCTTTTCTGACAGTTGGATATTTCAGATTTCCAAGGCAAATAGATTCACAAACAATATGATAACAAGCTTAGAAGATTGAAATTTACCAGAGCTAAAAAGTAAAAATCAACTCTTGAACTGTTAATATTTTCCAAGAGAGCAAATCAACCATGGTATGATATCAGCATACAATGCAAATTAGTGGTGGTAAAATGTAAAATCCTATAATTTGAATTATATTTTATATAAAATTCTGAATGAACTTTCAAATGACAAATTATCGAATGGGTTATTTTCTGATTATATTTATTATATTTTTGCAAAATACTTTAGCTGTCTATTATTTTTGTCTACCAAATGTAATTAGCAAATTATAGAAATGTACATTTTGATATGGGCCACTACTTAGCAGAATTCTTTTCTAGAAATCATGAATAATGCTTTCAGTATTCTAATACAAATAATGAACAAGTTCATGGACTCCATTACATGCAAACAGGCATATTATGCTTATTCACATCTATGTAGTATATTTTATGAAATATTAAAATAAATTTAACTGCAAAGCATAGTTTAAAGAAAAGAAGTGAGAATTATATTGCAGCTAACTTTTAACTTACTTAGGCTAATTTGATTATATCATAACATTATGAAAAATGTCAGCTTAAAATATAGAAATAACTTTTATATAAAACATAGTTTGACATAAACACATCTACTCATTTGAAAAACACAATGTCAATCCTAAATGTTTTGTTAAACATTTTGTAAATTATTAAATTAAAAATTATATGTTCCTTTTAGCTATTTAATACTTTTAAGAAATTATGAAATAGCTGCAATGCTAATAAATAAATATTTCAATACACATACTTAAATAAGGATAATTAATCTCTTTATCTCTCTCACTGTATATAAACTGAGGAATTTATTTTTATTACTGTTAATTGGGGATATGTAAATCTGAACACAGGTTCCTTTGGAGAACAGAAAGAAGTGCTGGAGAGGAAATTACAGGTGGCTGTGAGCCTCAAGTCATAGTTACTGGGAAATAAATTTGGAAATCCTGGAGGAGAAATTAGTGCTTTTAAACCAGGGAACCATCTCTCCAACGTCATATGTAAAATTTTCAGAAAAAGTGGTGGAATATTTTTGAACTTTGTGTCCGTCCGATATAGGAGAAATACTTCAGTTCCTGATGTATGCTGCTTTTTTTTTTTTTTTTGGTTCTTTTTTTTAGGAGCTGGGGACCAAACCCAGGGCCTTGCGCTTCCTAGGAAGCGCTCTACCACTGAGCTAAATCCCCAACCCCTGATGCATGCTTCTTATATATCTTTTATAACTACCTTCTTCAAATCCTGTGTCTGCATCTGTAATAGACATTCAAAATAATGCCTTTAAATTAATGTGCTTAGAAGAAATGGGATACTTAAAACTTTGTACACCTAAATAGCTATCACTTAGCTATGCAATTTATACTGCGTAGACTGTATATAACTACTAATTAGGTATAAAATTTAGTTAACCCTCAAGGAATTTTTCACGTCTTCATCAGAATCAAACTGAAAATGATAACTAGATTTTTGAGAGGCAAATATTTGATGATTACCTCTTTATATCTGGCTCTATTTTCTTTTTCCTCCCCATTCCTATTATCTACCTTTCCTCTTTTTTTTCTATATATAAACACACACACATACACACACACATACATATACACACACACACACACACACACACACTACAATTTTACTCAAGATTGATACCAAGAATAATGAAAAATAGCAAACTGGAAATCAAATTGAATGTTTAATCACAGTAAATAAAAAATGAAATTCATTTAAGAGGCTACTAGTAGAATAATAGATAACAATATATAGTAACTAATGTAGAAATAAAATGTCATAAAAAAGAATGACTCTGATATATGTGTAATATAAATGACATGAACATATTTGACTAAATAATATTATATAGTCATAGGAAACAACAAGGACAACCAGTATATTATTCCACTTATATAGTCAAATAAATAAAAAAGAAAAAAACCTAAAGACTACAAGAGATTCAAATGACTGGATAATGATGTTCTGTCATTTGATGGATGTGCAATTACTGATTGGATGTTGGAATTTTGAAATAATGGTAAGACCTATTTTTAAAAAGTGCTACATTTGCATATTGGAGTATTACTCATATGTAAAAAATGACATTTTGAAATTTACAGGTAAATGATTGGAACTAGAAAATATCATCCTGAATGACAGTACACAGAGTCAGAAAGGAAAATATACTATTTCCTCCCTTTTAAGTGAATATTAGCTGTTAAGAGATGACTCGTGAGTACTGCAGTAGAAATTCCCAAGATTCTACCAAGGTGATCCTCACAAGGACTTCTATCAATGGAGACTATAGAGACAGAAACAACTATCCTCTGTAACCAGACAAGACTTCTAATGGATCCACTGGGACACCAACCCAAGCTTAAAACCACCAACCTTCAATTTATCCATCTTTCAAGATAGTCCTCAGCAAGCAATCTACTACAGGTCTTCTGATGAGAACGTGAAGCATGTACGGAAGACGGGAAGGATAGTAAACAATCTCCTACCAGAGTCCCGTCCCTGTGTTGACACTGAGGGTTTCACGTGCTGAGTGTTTCTCCCTAGTTTTTCTGCCCAATGGGATGGGCAGAAGGAGAAAAACTAGGTCCATTGCAAGTTTTGTGCGACTTTCCAGGGAGTTGAGGAAAGAACTGGAGGGCAAAGTCACTGAAAGCTGTCTGCTGCAGGGCTAGAGAAGGGACTGGAAAGATTGCAGTGCAGGACAGAAAGAATAGTAGAAATTGCATACCTATCTCAGTCCCAGCCAAGAGCAGACACTGAGTTCAAGATAGTGGTTCAAGATATGAGCAAAGCTATGCCTCAGTGGCTCTGAAAGATGAAGACACTAATGTGGTAACAATAAACCCAGGTGTCAAGGACTGAAGAAGCATCCAGTTACACCACTCCGGCAGATCTATTCCAGATATCTGCTTAGATTCTTAAACTAAGAAAATAAAAAGTTAGCAAGCAACACATGAGATACTAGTCAAATCTGAAATGCGTAAAGCCAGTTATTTTTATACTGTCTGCACTTCATGCTTTGAACATTCATAAATGCCCTCCATTATTTTTTTTGTTTTGTGTTTTTTCAAATTCAGCAATGGAAGGACGTTCCAATCTGTTCTTTCTCCAGTGTTTACAAGTATTTAAGCAATTTGGAAGAATCTTAATATGATGCATTCATAAAGTCAAATCTTCCTCTCTTCCCAAGTTCTGCTAACTATATAATAAGTGGGAGCTGAGTCTGGTGGAAGATAATATGGAAATAGTGTGACCTCCTCAGCCAGATTTTGGGTTCAAATCCAGGCCCTGTGGCTTTCAAACACTGAGACTGAACACATTATTTAATCTCCCCATGTATAATTATAGAAAAAATTAGTACCTTGCCACACTCATTTGTTACTATAATTAAACCAAAGATCCCTTACAAGGAGTACATGCTAAGTACACACATTTAAAAATTAGCAGATGAGATTAGTGCTAATTCTCAAATAAGACCCAAAAGTGGTACATAGAGCTCTACCCAGCAGAGATGTTGTGCTTGTTTGTGTATGAATACTGATTGATTGAACTGAGATTAATGGCTTGTTTGTTGTTTGTTTGTTTGGGGTTTCCTATAGTAACATACCTTGCAACTTGTTCTTTGAATAATACTGTTTTTTAAAGTCATATATTAAGAATTTCCCACTCTTTGATAACTTTGGGTATAATAAAATGTCTTTTCAGATGATTTGATACAAAAAAGATATGAGCCTCTGATTTATTTTCAGTTATTTCTGATTGTGTTAACCATCAACTATTACAAAGTTTAAGAAAGTCAAAAATGGTAACTAGTAGTAACGTTAATGCTCTTAATGCATTAATGATCTCATGTAAAATTATAGGTTTTCTGTGAATATATGTATTAACTTGGTTGTTTGTAAATATTTTAATTATCTTTTTGTTTATGAAAGTACTTGTAATCAACCGAGATGTATTTCATTTTCTTTATCAAAAAAGTATAACACTAGTTTGGTATTGTATTTGGTTTTTCTTTACATTTATACAAAGCAAAGAATATCAGGGCACTTTCTCTGTGACTAACAGAGAGGCATGCTGAGAAATCTTACAAGAGAGGGAATTTCTTACCCAAAATGCTATAACATTGCTTTCCTCTCAGACAAAAGCAGTAAAAAACCTAACTAGGAATATAATCTTTCCATAAAAGAAAGTAAAGCTCTACCAATATGTATTCCATACTGAGTTAAAGAGAATCAGAATATTCACTATCAGGAAGACCTTCTCAGTGGTACAAGATTCCATGAGTTTTCTTATATTCCCAATACATCTGACTAAGTTCCTTTGGCTATTGTTTTACTTCGTTTCCTGTAGACATAAATTATAAAATTATGATAACTGTTATCTTATTTTTAGTTTTTAGCTATAATCTCATTTTGTGGATAACAAGGAGAGTAAAATTATGTGCAAAGCTAGGGTACAAATGTGTGGACAGCATTCTGACAGTGAATAAAATATGAATTGTATCATAAAATGAAGCAAGCATGAAAACTGTTTTAGATAAAAATAAATCAAAAGTATCAAGTATCCACTATTTAGTATGTTATTTATAAAATTAATATGTAAGCAAAATCTTTATCACTCTAAGTTATAGAACAGGAGCAAGTCACAGCATTATGTACTACCACCCATACCGTTGCATTTCTTAAGTCATCAAGTTATTTCATAACTAGGTGATAGTTTCTATACATTCAATAGAATCATATTCAAAATATGGAAAAGTTCTTTCAGGAACAAGGTATGCCATATAATTTCTAAATGATGTGCATATAGAGATGAAATAAAAAAATTAGCATTATAAAGAAGTGAAGCGTAGGCTTGTTCACATCTTTTTGAAATTAGAGATGACGTTATGTAGAGAATAATAAAAGTTTCAAAATGAAATCATAATCACTTTATTTTCAAAAGGCTGCCCAAAATGTTCACTAGTAAAAACCAGACAAAAGAATAAGTGAACACTTCTGTATATTTAGCATAAAAATGTGCAGTAAATGAAAGTTTTCATCATGGAATTCTTATGACATATATGCCACTGTTCTTGTATTCATCCCTCTGTTCCTTTTAGACCTTCTTTTCTACTTATCTTTCCTTCTCTTTCCCTATCTCTGCTGATTCTCCCTCTCTTGCATGCCTTCATTCTTTGGTGTTCTAGATTCCAATTATGAGAGTTAATAAGTGATGCACATATTTTTGGGGCAGGCTTTTTCAACTTGTAATGACATGTTTGTTTTTTAGTGTGGAATAAAGCTCTGTAATGTGTGTATGATACTTTTTCTTTCTTTCTTTCTTTCTTTCTTTCTTTCTTTCTTTCTTTCTTAATTTTTATTAAACTGGGTATTTCTTATTTACATTTCAAATGTTATTCCGTTTCCCAGATTCCTGTCCATCGGACCCCTAATCCCTCCCTCTCCCCTTCTATATGGGAGTTCCCCTCCCCATCCTGCCCCATTAACCGTCCCCAACAATCCCCTACACTGGGTGCCAAACCTTGGCAAGACGAAGGGCTTTCCCTTCCACTGGTGCCCCAACAAGGTATTCACTGCTACCTATGAGGTTGGAGCCCAGGGTCAGTCCATGTATAGTCTTTGGTTAGTGGCTTAGTCCCTGTAAGCTCTGGTTGGTTGGCATTGTTGTTCAAATGGGGTCTCAAGCCCCTTCAGTTCCTTCAGTCCTTTTTCTAATTCCTCCAACGGGGGTCCCGTTCTCAGTTCAGTGGTTTGCTGCTGGCATTTGCCTATGTATTTGCTGTATTCTGGCTGTGTCTCTCAGGAGAGATCTACATCCGGTTCCTGTCGGCCTGTACTTGTTTGCTTCATCCATCTTATCTAGTTTGGTGGCTATATGTATGGGCCACATGTGGGGCAGGAGATATTTGCTCTTTCATTGACCAGTTGACATGAATCTATCTTAGTTCTGTATCTTGGCTATTGAAAAGTAGAACTGGAATGAGGAAGTATGCACACACATTTTTTTCCCATAGTGACTTTTTATTCTTTTGGGTTTCTATCCAGAAGCTTTCAAATGTATAATATTATGTGAAGTGGTTATTTCTGCTTTCTTTTTCTTTATTATTTATTTATTTTTATTGGATATTTTATATATTTGCATTTCATATGTTATACACATTTCCCCCTCTCCCATTCCCCCTTCTATTGTCCCCCTACTTCTATGAAGATGCGTATACTCCCAACTACCCACACCCACCTCAACATACTGGCATTTCTCTACACTTTGGAAGTAAGCCTTCACAGGACCAAGAGCAACTCCTCCTGTTGATGCCAGATAAGGTCATCCTCTAGTACATATGCCACCAGAACCATGGTTCTCTCCATTTGTACTCTTTGGTTAGTTGTTTTGTTCCTGGGAGCTCTGGGGTGTCTGGTTGTTTAATATTGTGGTTCTTCCTTAGGGGTTGCAAACCACTTCAGCTCCTTCAGTCATTCTCTAACTCCTCTGTTGGGGTTCCCATGCTCAATCCAATATTTAGCTGCAAGCATCCACAACTGTATCAATAAAACTCTGGCAGCGCCCCTCAGGAGACATGCATATTAGGCTCCTGTCAACAAACAATTCTTGGCATCAGTAATAGTGACTGGGTTTGGTGGCTGCATATGTGATGGATCCCCAGGTGGGGCAGTCTCTAGATGACATTTCCTTCAGTCTCTGCTCCACTCTTTGTTCCAGTATTTCCAACCAAGAGTATTTTGTTCCTCCTTCTAAAAAGAACAGAAGCATTCTTATTTTGGTCTTCCTTCATCTTGAGCTTTATATCGTCTCTGAATTGTTTCTTGGTAGCCCAAAATCTAGAAATTTCTGGTATAACAACTTTGTTGTATCATGTGATATTTTTCTGGAAGTTGTCTTGTGATAGGGCACATGTTGTTTTGCTGAAAACACACTTAAGAGGACTTGTAATAATTAGAGAGAATATAAATGGAGCCCCAAACCAGTGAGAGGACACTCTTGCATTTCTTGTTGCCTTGTAATGCCTCACTGGTCTTCCCTGGTCTTTGTGGGTCTTCACTAGTCTTTGTGCGTCTTCACTCCATAGAGAGAAATAAGCAAAACAACTCTTTGCATTCTGTCTGATTCTGTCTGCTTCTGCTGATTTCTGCTTATTCAGCAGAGTCTTGGTGCTTTTGCAGGTTTATGCTCATGCTATCGAATCACATTTGGTGTTTTCTAATGAACTGGATTGCTGGTATTCTGACAAGAAAGAATGGAAACACCCCAAGGAAGTACTTATGAACAGGTACAAAACACCCTTTGCTTATTAAACCATCTTTTTTCCCTTACCTCTTGCCTTAGGGTTTCTATTCCTGCACAAACATCATGATCAAGAAGCAAGTTGGGGAGGAAAGGTTTTATTCAGCTTACTTCCACATTGCTATTCAACACCAAAGGAAGCCAGGACTGAAACTCAAGCAGGTCAGGAAGCAGGAGCTGATGCAGAGGTCATGGAGGGATATTATTTCCCGGTTTGCTTTCCCTGACTTGCTGAGCTTGCTTTCTTGTAGAAACCAAGACCCCCAGCCCAGGAATGGCACTACCCACAATGGGCTGTGCCCTCCCCCCTTGATTACTAATTGAGAAGTGCTTTAGAGCTGGTTCTCAATTCCACAACTGAGGCTCCTTTTTCTGTGATAACTCCAGCTTGTGTCAAATTGACAAACAAAACTAGCCATTACACCTCTGATCAGAGGGTTAGAAGGGAGGTTGAAGTATTTAATAACCCTAAATAAAGTAGGTTTTGAAAAAAGTCTCAGCCTCAAATTACTTTAAATATCTGTAGAAATTTCCATATCAATCACCAAAGCTGCTAGACTAATTTAAATTCTTTGTATTTTACTGTACATCAATCGTCCAAAAATATGTTAGATCTATTTACAATAGCTTTATAAAGTCATGTAAAATGGGTCAGAAATATCATACAGCATTAAGATAAGAAAATATCTTACATATAAAAGAGAAAATGCTGTGATATATGTATGAGACAAAAATATGTGCATGTATTTTCATGTGCTTGTGTGTGTGTATGTGTGTTTGTGTAGGAAAAAGGAGGTAGCAAAGGAAGAAAGAGATGAAAGAGTGAGAAATAAAACAAGTGAGAAAGCAAAAGAGAGCTCAGAACAACTATTAGTTTGTATGTAAGATTATCTTGAGTTTTCAGTTTATTGCTAAAAATTCAGACATTATCCTCTACACCTAGCACAGGAATGTATTTACAAAGTAAAAATTAAGCATGGTATTATAATATTTGTTGTAGTGAGTTTAGGGTAGACTATTTATGAAGTAACAACTAAATAATTCTTACACCCCAATAACCTCTAACTCAACAGCAAAAACATTTGAATGAAAATTTATGAATACAGAGAAATGACAGTAAACTAGAGAAAGTATTTGTTAATGTATGTGGACTTATAAAATGCACATAACTTATTGAAAGGTTATTTCATAATTTAAGAAATGACAGGCATCTGTGTCCAGTATCACGTATAATATTCATAGTCTTCCAGCAAAACCAATTTAAAAAATGCAGAATGAAGGAAGATTATGAAGATAGGTCAGTAGATTTTACAATTTTGTGCACAATCAGGAAAACTTGTTTAATATCCACAAAAGCTGGTATATTACTTCCATCATTCTAGAAAGTAGAGACAGAAGCTCCAGGGCAAACTAGATAGAAAGACTATTAAGAATTGTCTCTGATTGAGTTACCTCACTCAGGATGATATTTTCTAGTTCTATTCATTTGCCTATGAATTTCATGAAATCATTGTTTTTAGTAGCTGTACTCCATTTGACAGTAATACTCCACTATGTAGATGTGCCACATTTTCTGTATTCATTCCTCTGTTGAAGGGCATATGGGTTCATTCCTGCTTCTTGATATTGTAAATAAAGGTGATATGAACATATTGAAGCATGTGTCTTTTTTATATATTGGAGCATCATTTGGATATATGCCTAGCTCAAGAAGAAGGACAACCAAAGTGTGGATTCTTTAGTTCTTCTTAAAAGGTGGAGAAAAAAATATTCACAGGAGGAGATATGGAGACAATGTTTCGACAGAGACAGAAGTAATGGCCATTCAGAGCCTGCCCCACCTCTGTGGATACAGCCCATCTGTGTGTATGTGCGTGCGTGTGTGTGTGTGTGTGTGTGTGTGTGTGTGTGTGTGTGTGTGTGTGTGTAGCCACAAAAACTAGATAATATCTATGAAGCCAGGAAGTACATGATGACAGGAGCCTGATATAGCTGTCTCCTAAGAGGTTCAGCCAGAGCATGACAAATACAGAGCCAAATGCTAGCAGCAAAACATTGAACTAAGAAAAGGGTCTCTATTGGAGGAATTAGAGAAAGCATTGAGGAGCTAAAGGGGTTTACAACCCCATAAGAACAATATTACCAACCAACCAGAGCTCCCAGAGACTAAACCACTACCTAAAAAATACACATGGATACGGCTATGGCTTCAGCTGCATATGTAGCAGAGGATGGCCTTTTGGGCCACCAATGGGAGGAGAAGCCCTTGGCCATGCCAATCTGAAAATCCCCAGTGCAGAAGAATGTTGAGGGGTGGGAGGAGTGGGGGTGGTTGGGGAGGGGGAACACCGTTCTAGAAGAAGGGAGGGAGAGGTGATAGGGGGCTTACAGCCAGTAAACTGGGAAAGGGAATAACATTTGATGTGTAAATAAAAATTATCCAATTAAAAAAAGAATGAACTATCTATTAGTTCAGTGACAGATATTTTCTCAAGAGAAATAAGTGGAGGGAGATTGATACAGACATCTGGCACCCATCTATAGGAACATACATACATACATACATACATACATACATACATACATACAAACACATGTATTCACATGCATATCTATGTATTCACATACCACAAAACTATGAAAAACATTTAAAATTACATAATCATGAATGCTTCAATATTTAATAATTTATAATTATGTAAAGACATAAGATAATGCATCTGTGTTGGTTCTGATCTTACAGAAAAGAAAATAAGAAACACTCGAAGTCCTAGCTATTAGAATAATGGCTATCTTTGAAGAAGAACAAAGAAGGTGTGATATTAGAAGAATATATGATTTAACCTTGGTAATAATTTTAAAAGAAAAGATGTATTATGCCATGTATATGTAAATTCATTTCTTGCATTTAAGTATTACCCTTTCATAAAGGCATTTTCATTAGGATTTAGGAAAAGAGATTTCAATTCAACATAGTTAATCAATAAGCTAGTAAGTTTTATAAGAAAGAATGATAAGCAAGCTAGTAAGTAGCATTCATCTAAAGCCTTGCTTCAAGTTCTGTCTCCATGTTCTTGCCATGTGTAAGTTCCTGCTATTCTGATACCTTTAATGATAAACTATGGTATGGAAGTGTAACAAAAAAAATAAAGATAAAAACAAAACAAACATATAAAACCTTCCCTCTCCCCAAACTTGCTTTTGGTAATTTTGATGCATCATAGCAATGGTAATCCTAACAAAGACAGATGCCCATATCCAAAGAACTGTTTTACACCATTCCACCTTTTGTCAGGAAACATCTATGAATGGGAGGGTGGCATATTGTAACTGCATATTGTGTTTCAAGAAATCTGCTGTGATATTATGTATCCTAGAAATGATGGATATATTACACCTATGCAGTTAAATCAAAGTGAGACATGCGTAACACCAATAGACTTGTTAATACTCAAGGGGTAATTTCATTTGGCCCTATCTCTAGACAAAGAACTACAGGAACATGAGAAATATTATCATTAGAGGAACAATTTTCCCAAAGAGAGTCCTCTAATTAATCATTTAATACAAAATGGTCAGCCTTGAAAATATATACATGCAAGAAACACTAGAAGACTAAGCACACTGTATTTCTTTCTTTGGAATAAATATTATTATAACATCATACAATAATCTATGTTAAAATAATAATCAAAGAGATAATACTGTCAGGAATTTTAGAGATAAACTTTGGAAAAAATGGAGTGCAGGGACATACAAATTAGAAAGAGAAATGGGAAGGTGGAAAATGACGTAACTGGCTTTAATTAAAGTTAAATGATTATATTCAGGAATTTTGGAATTTTAAGCGTCAATGCTTAGTGTGTTTAACCTGTGCTTCACATAGGTATCAGAAGGTGAAAAAAGAGCCATTAGATATGTAGGGGAGAAGAGGTCATAAGAGAAGGCAGTAGCACAACACAATATATAAAAGTTGAGGCGGTGAATACTGTATCTGTAAATGTCTGTGGGAGATGGTGGAGGGTGGATAGGAGGGAAAAGGCTAAAGATAAGATTTAAATAAAACCAGGAATTTATTTTAAAAGGTGGAAACTGTGCTGACTAGTTTTAATGTGAACTTCATACATCTTAAATTTATCTGATACAAAACACTCTTAATTAAATTCATCCACAAGTTTGAGATATAAGCAAGTCTGTGAGACATTACTTCATTGGTGCTTAATGCAGGAGGGCCCAGCCCATTGAGGATGGTGATAGCCATGGTTGTTTTTACTTTGGTTCTATAAGAAAGCAATCTCAGCAAAGCACAGAGAACCATCCAGTGAGAAGCAACTTCACATTCTATATCAGCTCCGACCCCTAGGTCCCTAACTCTTTTGAGTTTCTGCACTGTTTATCTTCAATAATAAACCAGGATATGGAAGAATACATTAAATAAACCTTTTCCTTCTTCAGTTTCTTTTGTTTCAAACAAAAAGAACCACCAAAAAACAGACTTTGGAACCAAAAGTGAGATATGGATGTATTTCAGGACAAATGTGGGGAGGACTTTGGAAAATTTGACTAGAAAACCAATCGAGTATTAAAATCTTGGGGAGTTTTGGTGAAAATTTTTATGATAAATCTGAAATGTACAAGCTATAGATGCCTGCTTATGAAATTTCAGAGAGAATTAGACTCTAGACAGACCACTTGATTGAATTAAGAATCATTCAGTTTGGTCATCTGGGGCTGAAAAAACAGCCATAATCAAAAAAGACCAAGACCACTGAATTAGACCCTTTGCAACTGGGACAATTGATTCTGGTTAGCTGGAGCTGAATAATTAGCTGTGATAAAGGAAAAGAAAAGCAGCATCTCTGAGGATTATAGATTAGTTCCTCACAGTAAGCAAATGGATGCTGTGATCAGAGGCAGCTGAGTTGGTCTTCTTCTGACACTTGGAATCACAAGAGTCACAAAGACAGTACTATCTTTCAATACATGAGGGGATCATGGAGAGCAGGTAAGACATATAACTGTGTGGCATAACTGATGTCTCTGAACTGAAGCAGAAGAAGCTACTCTGGTGAATGTTCAGGCCAAGTTGCAGAAGATTCATGTATTGTTGATTGATCACTCACTAGAATGACAATCAAAGACAAGCTCGTGGATGGAGTCTGCCTGAGCACAAGCAACAAGCTGTGCATGCTGAAGATGAAACCAGGTAACTGGCACAAGGCCTTCGACAGAGCTCAGAAGACCATCAGTAATTTCCAGGGAGTAGACATCATGTTATGTATACTGATTCTGATTCATTTGGATTTTTCTTTTCTTTTCTTTTCTTTTATTTTATTTTATTTATTTTTTTTTTTTTGGATTGGATATTTTCTATGTTTACCTTTCAAATGTTATCCCTTTTCCTGGTTCCCCCTCTGGAAAACTCCTAGCCCATCCCTCCTCTTCCGGCCTCTATAAGGGTACTCACCCCTAACCACCTACACTCTCCCACCTGCCACCCAAGCATTCCCATACAATGGGGCATCAAGCCTTCAGAGGACCAAGTGCCTCTCCTCCCACTGATGCCCAGGTCAATCCTCTGCTACATTATGCTGCTGGAGCCATGTGTCTCTCCATGTGTATTCTTTGGTTGTTAGTTTAGTCCCTGGGAACTCTGAGGTGTCTGTTTGGTTGATATTGTTGTTCTTCCTATGTGGTTGCAAGCCACCTCAGCTACCTCAGTCCTTTCTCTAACTCCTCCATTGGGGACCACATTCTCAAGCTAATTGTTTTCTACGAGCATCTGCCTATGTATTTGTCACATTCTGGAAGAGCTTCTCAAGAGACAGCTATATCAAGCTTCTGTCAGCATGCACCTCTTAGCATTCCCAAGAGTGACTGAGCTTAGTGACTGCATATGGGATGTGTCCCCATGTATGGCAGTCTCTGAATGGCCTTTCCATCAGACTGAAGAAAGGATATTGGCTTTCTTCGATTGTGACTGTTCTTCCTTCTTAGAATAATGAAAATATTAATTTAAACTTACAGGAGCATTGTGTTGAAAGAGTTTGAACTTTTACAAAGATTTTGTAGTTTTCAGAAGACTGTGTATCTTTTTATTTTATATAGCTTATTGTATTGAAAATCATTTTTACATACAATATATTCTAATCATGGTCTTCTATATCTCTTTTCCTTGCCATTCTCCCTTCTTTTCTATTCTACTTCTTCTTTCTATCCTGTTTTCATTAGAAAACAAACTGACAAAGAAAAGGAGGCAAATAATCCAGAAAACAAAACAAAACAAGAGAAATAGCTCAATAAACACACACTTAAATACACATGCACACAATACTCACAAAAAACATAACATGCAAAATAATACTATACAAACCTAAGACTAGTAAGACAAAATATCGTCTAAATAAATGAATATTAGACAAGAATTTTACAAAAATAGTTTGAATTCATTTTGTGCTGGCCATCTAGTGCTTGACACAGGGACAATACTTCAGTGTCATTTATACACCCAGCAAGACTCATATGGAGAAAACTAATTTTTCCTTAGCAAGAGACGTGAGTTGGATATCGCTTCTTGGTGAAGGGTTTTATCAAGACCTTCCCTCAGGTTTCAAGAAGACATAGAAAAAGAAGGCAAGAAGATTGTAAGAATAAGAAGGGTTGTTTGGCATGATGGGAACTGTGTATTTCAAAGTCAACAGGATTGATACATATTTGAACTCACAAGGACTATGCCAAGATGTACAAGGATTACCTGTGTTCTCACCACAAAGGCTATCAATGCTGAGACCTGGATGTGAACATGAGCTTCTCTTCCTAACTGAGAATTTGAATCATTAGGGAAACTAAACTTAAAGTGTTTACATTTGTAAAGAGTGGGATAATATGTTTTCAGTATGTTTTATATTGGGTTACTAATATTAATATGAGATCTTGTTGGCAGCAAGGAAAGAAAGTGTCTGCTTAGTAAGTAATATATTTGTGTGGCAAGTTGGCAAGGATTCACTGGTGTAGCTAGTTTTATGTATTTGACACAAGGTGGAGTTTATGACGATATAACCGAACTGAGTAAATGTGTTTATAAGATGAGACTTAGGCAATCTGTAGGGACTATTATAAATAAGTGAGTGATACAAGACAGTACTACCCACTATGTGTGGTGTCATGTCCCGACCCATAGGGCAGTCAGCAGAAGTTGGGGACTAACTAGGAGAGAATGAAGGACAATAGACATGAAGAAGGATGCCAAGAAAAGAGTCTAATCAAGGCAACAAATTTTATTTTTTCTCAAGGCTGAATTTATACCCTAGTGAGGTAAGAGAGGGAGGGGGAAGTGGGAAATATTTACTCAAGCCAAAGACACTGTGCTCTTGTGGTCAGGTAATCAGGTGATGTCAACAGGATGTTGGTTTCAGAAAGGTCACAAGTTTGTCATATCATTAGACAACATGAATACCAGATTTGTATTAGCCTTCTGAAGCTGGCTGGGGATTTTCCATTGCCCTGAATTCTTAATGAATACAGTCATCATATTTTCATTTTAACATTTTTCCATTTTATCGTACTTAACTCTAACTATAGTATTAACATCAATAATGGAGGGTTTTAAGGTCAAAGCTTCCAACAGTGTCACCTATGTGTTGGTAGTGTGAACAAACAGTCAGAAGCAAGACTGTATGCAATACTTCTCTGCAGCATCTGCATCAACTCCTGCCTTCAAGTTTCTACCTTGTTTTTTATTTCTCTCTTGACTGTGCTCAATAATGAACTTTAATAACGAAGAATAAGTAAAATAAGCCCTTTTTTTCCTTTAGTTTCTGTTGTATCATGGTGTTTCATAAACATAAATAGAACCTCTAATTAAGGCAGAAACTTACCTTTATGTAGCTTTTTAAAAATATAATATTATAAGGTTTTGTAACAAGGTTACTTAGTGTAAGTCATTAATGTTCCCCTCAGAAGCTACTGGTTAGTAAACAAAACAAAACAATAAAAAAAGGGACAGAACCAGGTACAAAATAATTCCCCATGAGATATCTAGAAAGGTGCTACAGTTCTTTTCAACATAAAACTTTTTTTTCTTTTTTTTTTTATTAACTTGAGTATTTCTTATTTACATTTCTAGTGTTATTCCCTTTCCCGGTTTCCAGGCCAACATCCCCCTAAACCCTCCCCCTCCCCTCTGTTATGGGTGTTCCCCTCCCCATCCTCCCCCCATTGCCACCCTCCCCCCAACAATCACGTTCATTGGGGTTTCAGTGTTAGCAGGACCAAGGGCTTCCCCTTCCACTGATGATCTTACTAGGATATTCACTGCTACCTATGAGGTCAGAGTCCAGGGTCAGTCCATGTATAGTCTTTAGGTAGTGGCTTAGTCCCTGGAAACTCTGGTTCAACGTAAAATTTACTAGAATTACTGTTTATTGCACAGCCCAGGTAGATGGCAAAGCCCTATTACTAAAGATAATGTATATGGTAGTTGTAGAATATAGAGAAAAGATAGAATATAAGTGGGATTTTCTTCCATGATAGTTAGTTCTCCAAGTTCTGTAAGGTGCTATGCAAACTTGATGGACAGTAAAAACATCAACAATATTCTAATGATTTACAATAATTTTGTACCAGGTAATGAGTGCCTACTGGTAAATAAGTATCATGGCAACCAACCATTTTTTAATTGGATTTGAGGCTTCCTTCTCAAGAGGGTACTTGTGCCCAATACTCTACACCAGCTAAAGAGCTCAAGGATGGGAAGGACAGAAGACCCACAGAAATCCAATAACTAGTTTTGTTCTGTTGTAAATATGTCTCTCACTTACCATGTACATTTAGAGACATAGATGAGTGTTCCTCTTTGTCTTCTTCAGGGAATTTTCTTTTTGTGTGGGTAAAGCCTAATGCCGATAGTAGGAACTTCTAAACATAATGAGAATATATGTTATGAGTGTTCAGTGCTGAGGTGGATATCTGTGTAATTGCTCTCCAATGCTTGCAGAATAATACAGAAGAAATAGAATGAAAATATAACAAATAGGGAGAAGATGGAGAATACTGAGAAGCATTGTCTCTTTCAAACAAATCATCACAGAAAAGTCTTCATAGAGTTGATATTTCCTGAAAAGACATGAAGAACTCTGGACCCATCAATATTTCAATATAGTTGGACTTTGGTCATGAAGTAATATCTTTACTTAGAAATTATATATAACGTGATTGTTGGGGGGAGGGTGGCAATGGGGGGAGGATGGGAGGGGAACGCCCATAACGGAGGGGAGGGGGAGGGTTTAGGGGGATGTTGGCCAGGAAACCGGGAAAGGGAATAACACTAGAAATGTAAATAAGAAATACTCAAGTTAATAAAAAAAAAAAGAAAAAAAAAGTTTTATGTTGAAAAGAACTGTAGCACCTTTCTAGATATCTCATGGGGAATTATTTTGATGCTGACCTTCTGCCTGTCTCCTAAATCTCCTTAATTGTGTCACTTGCATAAAAGGAATAGTATTTCAAATATTTTAACATTCAGATAGTTATATACATTTTGAGGAGTTACCAACTCCAACTTGTTGGTGTACTTATGCTCTGATTTCCTTTTTCATATTATCCCATTTGATTTATTCATGAAGTGGAACATGATGTTAATCATGTATTACATTTTAATATTTAATGCAAAACTTTAGATGGTTACAGATGATAAATAAACCTCTTAAATATACTGATGTAAGCTTTATGTTTGACAAAATATTAAAGAGACATGTTTAACACTTTTATAAAGTCTTATAATTTTACATATTTTGTCACTGTTATCTAGAAAGTTCATATAAAATCATTCTTACTTGTCCTAGTTTCATTTTTGACTTTATATATGTATTTATAGGCATTTAAACATTTTGTTTGCTCTACTTAAGTCAGAAAATCATGCTACATCCAGAAAGGTTTAATTTCATAGAACTTCAGATGTAGATGTGTATGTTAGGAAGGTATCCTTCACAGTACTCTTAGTCCTAGCATTGAAGACCCATTCAATAACAAATATTTGACCTTAGTCTTGGAGGAAGATTTCAGAGGGCAACAGCCTTTTCTGCTCCTGAAAAGAAATGGAAATCAATTATAACCACCATGATGGGAAGCTCACAATTGCCTGATCCAAACTCTCTTCTAGCTTTAGCAAAAACCTTCATGAGGTGCAAATACATATGCTTGCCCATGCACAACACACACACACACACACACACACACACACACACACACACACACACACACACACATGCACATTAGTAAAAGGAAATATGTCAGAAAAAAATTTTGAAATGTAAATGTGATGGTGTGTATATGGTTAGCCCAGAGAGTAGCATTATTAGATGTGGCACTGATGCGTAGTTGTGGCCTTGTTGGAGTAGGTGTGTCACGGTGGGTGTGGTCTTTAAGACCCTCATCTTAGCTGCCTGGAACCCAGTATTCTGCTAGCAGCCTTCAGATGAAGATGTACAATTCTCAGCTCCTCTTGTACCATGCCTGCCCATGTGCTGCCATGTTCCTGCCTCGATGATTATGGTCTGAACCTCTAAACATGTAAGCTAGCCCCAGTTAAAAGTTGTAATTATAAGAATTGTCTTGTTCATGGTGTCTGTTCAGAGCAGAAAAACCCTAAGACAGTATCTTTGCTGAACTCATTTCAATTTGACATTTTTGGTGTTGCATTACAGTTATGGAGATATATGAATTTGATTCTTTTCATATTATGATTTCTTAAATATCCTCACATTTTGTTTTTCTTCCAACACTGAAAGAATATACACTCTGTTTTCTCTTAATCTTTCACGCTCTCCTTCGCTGTATTGAGTATTACTAAATACACTGGAAAAGGAAAATCTATAATTCTACTTGTAAATATAGTTGTATTTCATATAAATGGGCTAAGGACATAAATCTCTCAATTTGTTTGTTTTTTATAAGACAACTGGAAAATACAACACACTATAATGAGTATATCAAATTTTGCAGAGTGTTCTCTTAAGTTATTATTGGTTTTGATTTTCAACAAACACAATTCTCATTTGTAATTGTATAAAACACCTATCTTATATTATTGGCAGATGCTGAGCACTGTGTTCTATGACAACACAGAAATCACCTTCCTCACAACTGCCAAGATAGAAGGATAATTGCAATAAAATATCAAACTACCTATCATCTCTTCCCTCTTTCTATTTCATAAGTATATTTTATGGGGGAGTTTCAATTTCAAAATAAAATTTAAAAAAATTGTAGACATAATTTCTTGGCAAAATGAATTTTATGTTATTCGTTTAAAATAGACAAGTGGTTAGAAATTTTTATGAGGCATTACTAAATTGTCTATAAAACTTTAACCGATGAATCAGATAATTGTCCTGGAGAAATCTTAAATTCTTTGTTGTGCCACTATCTTCAAAAACCTTAAGATGCCATTTTAAATGTGTGTAGAATACATGACATAAAAGACTTTCTAAAATTTTATTTTTATACAATTCATGGTGAAATTATGTAATAGCCAGTTATATAGAATACAGACACATATACAAACCCACACACACATGCGCACACACACACACACACACACACACACACACACATACAATTTGATATAATTATTATTTAGTGTGTTGGGTTTTTCAATTGTCTTAAAAGAAACAAAAATATATTTATATGAAATTCACCTATATTTGCAAGTGGAATTAATGATTTCCATTGTCCAGCATACTTAATAATACTATGTTAATAATTAAATATATAAACTTTTTCATTCATAATCCTTATGGGTAGTTGTTTTATAGAAAACAAAGTTTTTGATATTATATAAAAATCCACACAACCATAGTCTGTGACAAGTTTAGTTTTACAGTGTGTTACATGGTTATATTGAATTAATGTTAGGCATCTTTTTCGGGGAATCACAAAGGGATAATTTAGCCTTCTCGTTGAATGTGTATTCATTTATATGCTTCTTGAGGGTACCATCGATCATGCTCATGAGTTTACTACTACATTTATGCTGATATCTTCCAAATCTACTTTCAGTATCTGCTGACCCAGTGCTGACTCTCCCTTTGAGCTAGTGTCTTTATGACACTTGAGTGTGGGATAGATATCACCTGCAGTAATTCTTCCAATATGAACACTACTGCTTGCAGGCATTTTCTGGCAAGCTGCTTTGATCCTTTCATGATTGTGGTTGTGTATAATAATATGATTTTTTTTACTTCTTCATCCTACTTGTGTTCAAAAATATAGTTAAAGCACACCACATTTCTTATTCTACACTGCAAAATTTCTGGCTGGTTGTTTTAAATTAATCTTGATTCCATGGTCTATGAATAACTGCAATAATTCAGAATGATCTAAGTAAAGAAAAAAGTGTTGTGCTCCAAATTATACAAAACATCTTATTTTAGAAATAAATATATTTTAGCCAATTAAATAAAATACCAAGCCTATAATCATCAACCTTTCCTTCTAAAGTTATTGTTTATTTAATAATTTTAATAATTCTTAACTAAATCTTAATTAAAATTTGTGTCAACTATGATTAAACTAGTTTTCCTAATCTCTCTTTCTTCTCTTTCCTTTTCTCTCTCTCTCTCTCTCTCTCTCTCTCTCTCTCTCTCTCTCTCTCACACACACACACACACACACCACACACACCCTAGTTATTTGCTAAATTTCTACCTCTTTTATCGTACTCATACCCCATGTATTTTTATTTCATCCCCTTTCTCCACCCCTCCAAATTTAGGTACTTTTTATCCTCCATCAAGTTCAGTATATGATTGGATGTATTGGACCATGGTTGAGTTCCTGGAGTTTATAATCTAAGAGAAAACTGAATCTTCCTTTCTCAACAATTCTGAACAGCTTCATTTCAAAAGTGGATATTATCCATAAAGGTCAGGATACCTACCATAATACTCAGAGAGTATATGAAGTTCAAGAAGATGGAAGAATAAAGTATGGATTTTACAGTGCTACTTAGAAGGGGGAACAAAATAATCACAGGGAGTAGAAGGAAGGAAGGACTTGGGAGGATGAGAGGAAAGGGAGGGAAAAGTGGGGCAGGATCAGGTGTGGAGAAGAGAGGGGAGATATATAGAGGGTCAAGAACTGAACATGGTAGCAGTATGAAATGGACAACTGAAGGTATCCACCAGAAGTCCTAGATGCCAGGAAAGCAAGAGGCTCCCAAGACCAACAGGTATGACAGTAGCTAAAACACCCATCAAGATGGTGACAGATCCAGTAGAGACCATATCCAGAGGTTAAGCACAACCCTGGTTGACAGATGAGGGCATCTACCCATCTCAAAAATATTAACCCAGAATTGTTCCAAACCAAAGGAAATGTGGGGACAAAGTGTGGAGCAGAGACTGAAGGAAAGGCCATCCAGAGACTCCCCCTCTGGGGATCTATCCTATATGCAGACACCAAACCCAGGCACTATTGCTAATGCTAAGAAGTACTTGCTGACAGGAGCCTGATATAGCTGTCCTCTGAGATTTTCTGCCAGAGCCTGACCAATACAGATGTGGATACATGCAGCCAATCATACATAGGAATGAGCATGGGGACCCAAATGAAGGAGGTAGAGAAAGAATTGGAGAAGCTGGAGAGATTTACAACCCCATAGGAAGAACAACAATATCAACCAGCCACGTACCCCAGAACGTCCAAGTAGTAAGCCACCAACCAAACAATATACATGGAGGGACCCTTGGCTCCAGCTGTATAAATAGCAGAGCATTGCTTTATCTGGCATGAATGTGAGGGGTGGCCTTGGTACTTGGAAAACTAGATTCCACAGGTTAAGACTAGGGCTGTGAGCCAGGGGTGAGTAGGTGGTTGGATGAGCACCCTCATAGAAGCAGGGAGAAGAAAATGAGATTATGGATTGATAGAGGGGACCCCAGGAGGGGGATAACATTTGAAATATTAATAAGTACAATAACCAATGAAAATGTGGATAAAAAGATAATAATTCATAAACAAATAAATAAATAAAATGGAAGAAAAAATGGTGAGACTTTATGAACTACTCTGCCTTCCATGTGCAAAATTTGTGTGGCTGGGCATGCCCAGATCTTTTGCATGCTTCTATAACTGATGTTAGCTCATGAATGAAGCTTTATTTCATGTGCAGGAAACAGGTTTCTTGCACTTGCATATCTATTATTGTTTAATACATTTTCTCCTCTCCTCCACCATGATCTATGACATATCTAGCAAGCAAATTTGTGACCATTGCTCTTTGCTACTTTCCTTCAAAATTTAATTTATTTTGCATATTATGTTTCAATTGATTATTATGATTTATTATGTATTTGATTATTAGTGAATTAGTATGTTTTATTAATTTCAAAAGCTAATTCTCAGAGCTCAAAGTATTTTATATATAAACTGTTGCCATTCATTTGTAAATATGAAAAAAGACTTCTCAACCAATGATTATTATGTTCATAAAATATACCACCAAAATTAAAATAATATAATATCTTGCTCTTCTAAAGACATAAATATTCAAATATTTCCCTCAAACTTAGTATAACTCATTTTAATACCATTGTATTAAACTTAGTAAAGTAAATACATTAAAAAACCTTAAACCAAGAATTTAGTAATTAATTTTAACTTTATATTTTCAAACCTGTAATTAAATTTAGGAACTTATATGTCCTAATAAAAATACTATACCACTGACACAAATCCTGAGGCAGTAAACTTAACATCTAATTGCAAAAACATAAATATCAATAATCGCTTGAACATTTTAATGTATTTATGATCTAGATCAAAGTTGTTACCCCAAGTTTTAACAGCAATTCTGCCTTAATTTGTGAGTTTTCCTCATGTGAAAGAGGTAATACTGTATATGTTAAGAATTACCATCTTATGTAACTTCGTTTTTTTTTTCCAATAGTGCATCTTCTTTTTTTTTTTTCCTCTTTTTTTTTTTTATTAACTTGAGTATTTCTTATATATATTTCGAGTGTTATTCCCTTTCCCGGTTTATGGACAAACATCCCCCTCCCCCCTGCCCTTCCTTATGGGTGTTCACCTCCCAACCCTCCCCCCATTGCCGCCCTCCCCCCCATAGTCTAGTTCACTGGGGGTTCAGTCTTAGCAGGACCCAGGGCTTCCCCTTCCACTGGTGCTCTTACTAGGATATCCATTGCTACCTATGGGGTCAGAGTCCAGGGTCAGTCCATGTATAGTCTTTAGGTAGTGGCTTAGTCCCTGGAAGCTCTGGTTGCTTGACATTGTTGTACATATGGGGTCTCAAGCCCCTTCAAGCTCTTCCAGTTCTTTCTCTGATTCCTTCAACGGGGGACCTATTCTCAGTTCAGTGGTTTGCTGCTGGCATTCGCCTCTGTATTTGCTGTATTCTGGCTGTGTCTCTCAGGAGCGATCTACATCCGGCTCCTGTCGGTCTGCACTTCTTTGCTTCATCCATCTTGTCTAATTGGGTGGCTGTATATGTATGGGCCACATGTGGGGCAGGCTCTGAATGGGTGTTCCTTCAGTCTCTGTTTTAATCTTTGCCTCTCCCTTCCCTGCCAAGGGTATTCTTTTTCCTCATTTAAAGAAGGAGTGAAGCATTCACATTTTGATCATCCGTCTTGAGTTTCGTTTGTTCGAGGTTTCTAGGGTAATTCAAGCATTTGGGCTAATAGCCACTTATCAATGAGTGCATACCATGTATGTCTTTCTATGATTTGGTTAGCTCACTCAGGATGATATTTTCCAGTTCCAACCATTTGCCTACGAATTTCATAAACTCGTTGTTTTTGATAGCTGAGTAATATTCCATTGTGTAGATGTACCACATTTTCTGTATCCATTCCTCTGTTGAAGGGCATCTGGGTTCTTTCCATTTTCTGGCTATTATAAATAAGGCTGCGATGAACATAGTGGAGCACGTGTCTCTTTTATATGTTGAGGCATCTTTTGGGTATATGCCCAAGAGAGGTATAGCTGGATCCTCAGGCAGTTCAATGTCCAATTTTCTGAGGAACCTCCAGACTGATTTCCAGAATGGTTTTACCAGTCTGCAACCCCACCAACAATGGAGGAGTGTTCCTCTTTCTCCACATCCTCGCCAGCATCTGCTGTCACCTGAGTTTTTGATCTTAGCCATTCTCACTGGTGTGAGGTGAAATCTCAGTGTTGTTTTGATTTGCATTTCCCTTATGACTAAAGATGTTGAACATTTCTTTAGGTGTTTCTCAGCCATTCGGCATTCCTCAGCTGTGAATTCTTTGTTTAGCTCTGAACCACATTTTTTAATAGGGCTATTTGTTTCCCTGTGGTCTAACTTCCTGAGTTCATTGTATATTTTGGATATAAGGCCTCTATCTGTTGTAGGATTGGTAAAGATCTTTTCCCAATCTGTTGGTTGCCATTTTGTCCTAACCACAGTGTCCTTTGCCTTACAGAAGCTTTGCAGTGTTATGAGATCCCATTTGTCGATTCTTGATCTTAGAGCGTAAGCCATTGGTGTTTTGTTCAGGAAATTTTTTCCCGTGCCCATGTGTTCCAGATGCTTCCCCAGTTTTTCTTCTATTAGTTTGAGTGTGTCTGGTTTGATGTGGAGGTCCTTGATACACTTGGACTTAAGCTTTGTACAGGGTGATAAGCATGGATCGATCTGCATTCTTCTACATGTTGCCCTCCAGTTGAACCAGCACCATTTGCTGAAAATGCTATCTTTTTTCCATTGGATGGTTTTGGCTCCTTTGTCAAAAATCAAGTGACCATAGTTGTGTGGGTTCATTTCTGGGTCTTCAATTCTATTCCATTGGTCTATCTGTCTGTCTCTGTACCAATACCATGCAGTTTTTATCACTATTGCTCTGTAATACTGCTTGAGTTCAGGGATAGTGATTCCCCCTGAAGTCCTTTTATTGTTGAGGATAGCTTTAGCTATCCTGGGTTTTTTGTTATTCCAGATGAATTTGCAAATGGTTCTGTCTAACACTTTGAAGAATTAAATTGGTATTTTGTAGGGAATTGCATTGAATATGTAGATTGCTTTTGGTAAAATGGCCATTTTTACTATATTAATCCTGCCAATCCATGAGCATCGGAGATCTTTCCATCTTCTGAGGTCTTCTTCAATTTCTTTCCTCAGTGTCTTGAAGTTCTTATTGTACACATCTTTTACTTGCGTGGTTAAAGTCACACCGAGCTACTTTATATTATTTGGGTCTATTATGAAGGGTGTCGTTTCCCTAATTTCTTTCTCGGCTTGTTTCTCTTTTGTATAGAGGAAGGCAACTGATTTATTTGAGTTAATTTTATACCCAGCCACTTTGCTGAAGTTGTTTATCAGCTTTAGTAGTTCTCTGGTGGAAATTTTGGGATCACTTAAATATACTATCATATCATCTGCAAATAGTGATATTTTGACCTCTTCTTTTCTGATCTGTATCCCCTTGATCTCCTTTTGTTGTCTGATTGCTCTGGCTAGAACTTCAAGAACTATATTGAATAAGTAGGGTGAGAGTGGGCAGCCTTGTCTAGTCCCTGATTGTAGTGGGCTTGCTTCAAGTTTCTCTCCATTTAGCTTAATGTTAGCAACTGGTTTGCTGTATATGGCTTTTCCTATGTTTAGGTATGGGTCTTGAATTCCTATTCTTTCCAGGACTTTTATCATGAAGGGGTGTTGAATTTTGTCAAATGCTTTCTCAGCATCTAATGAAATGATCATGTGGTTCTGTTCTTTCAGTTTGTTTATATAATGGATCACGTTGATGGTTTTCCGTATATTAAACCATCCCTGCATGCCTGGGATGAAGCCTACTTGATCATGGTGGATGATTGTTGATGTGCTCTTGAATTCGGTTTGCCAGAATTTTATTGAGTAAATTTATTTTGCGTCGATATTCATAAGGGAAATTGGTCTGAAGTTCTCTTTCTTTGTTGTGTCTTTGTGTGGTTTGGGTATAAGAGTAATTGTGGCTTCGTAGAAGGTAATCGGTAGTGATCCATCTGTTTCAATTTTGTGGAATGGTTTGGATAATATTGGTATGAGGTCTTCTATGAAGATTTGATAGAATTCTGCACTAAACTTGTATGGACCTGGGCTCTTTTTGGTTGGGAGACCTTTAATGACTGCTTCTATTTCCTTAGGAGTTATTGGGTTGTTTAACTGGTATATCTGTTCCTGATTTAACTTCGATACTTGGTATCTGTCTAGGAAATTGTCCATTTCCTGAAGATTTTCAAGTTTTGTTGAATATAGGTTTTTATACTAAGATCTGATGATTTTTTTAATATCCTCTGAATCTGTAGTTATGTCTCCCTTTTCATTTCTGATTTTGTTAATTTGGACACACTCTCTGTGTCCTCTCGTTAGTCTGGCTAAGGGTTTATCTATCTTGTTGATTTTCTCAAAGAACCAACTTTTGGTTCTGTTGATTCTTTCTATGGTCCTTTTTGTTTCTACTTGGTTGATTTCAGCTCTGAGTTTGATTATTTCCTGCCTTCTACTCCTCCTGGGTGTATTTGCTTCTTTTTGTTCTAGAGCTTTTAGGTGTGCTGTCAAGCTGCTGACCTATGCTCTTTCCTGTTTCTTTCTGCAGGCACTCAGCGCTATGAGTTTTCCTCTTAGCACAGCTTTCATTGTGTCCCATAAGTTTGGGTATGTTGTACCTTCATTTTCATTAAATTCTAAAAAGTTTTTAATTTCTTTCTTTATTTCTTCCTTGATCAGGTTATCATTGAGTAGAGCATTGTTCAATTACCACGTATATGTGGGCATTCTTCCCTTATTGTTATTGAAGACCAGTTTTAGGCCGTGGTGGTCCGATAGCACGCATGGGAATATTTCTATCTTTCTGTACCTGTTGAGGCCCGTTTTTTGACCAATTATATGGTCCATTTTGGAGAAAGTACCATGAGGAGCTGAGAAGAAGGTATATCCTTTTGCTTTAGGATAGAATGTTCTATAAATATCCGTTAAGTCCATTTGGCTCATGACTTCTCTTAGTCTGTCGACAACACTGTTTAATTTCTGTTTCCATGATCTGTCCATTGATGAGAGTGGGGTGTTGAAATCTCCCACTATTATTGTGTGAGGTGCAATATGTGTTTTGACCTTTAGTAAGGTTTCTTTTATGTATGTAGGTGCCCTTGTATTTGGGGCATAGATATTTAGGATTGAGAGTTCATCTTGGTGGATTTTCCTTTGATGAATATGAAGTGTCCTTCGTTATGTTTTTTGATGACTTTTAGTTGAAAATTGATTTTATTTGATATTAGAATGGCTACTCCAGCTTGTTTCTTCCGACCATTTGCTTGGAAAGTTGTTTTCCAGCCTTTCACTCTGAGGTAGTGTCTGTCTTTGTCTCTGAGGTGTGTTTCCTGTAGGCAGCAGAATGCAGGGTCCTCGTTGCGTATCCAGTTTGTTAATCTATGTCTTTTTATTGGGGAGTTGAGGCCATTGATGTTGAGAGATATTAAGGAATAGTGATTATTGCTTCCCGTTATATTCATATTTGGATCTGAGTTTATGTTTGTGTGCTTTCATTCTCTTTGTTTTGTTGCCAAGACGATTAGTTTCTTGCTTCTTCTAGGGTATAGCTTGCCTCCTTATGTTGGGCTTTACCATTTATTATCCTTTGTAGTGCTGGATTTGTAGAAAGATATTTTGTAAATTTGGTTTTGTCATGGAATATCTTGGTTTCTCCATCTATGTTAATTGAGAGTTATGCAGGATACAGTAACCTGGGCTGGCATTTGTGTTCTCTTAGGGTCTGTATGACATCAGTCCAGGATCTTCTGGCCTTCATAGTTTCTGGCGAGAAGTCTGGTGTGATTCTGATAGGTCTGCCTTTATATGTTACTTGACCTTTTTCCCTTACTGCTTTTAATATTCTTTCTTTATATTGTGCGTTTGGTGTTTTGATAATTATGTGACGGAAGGTGTTTCTTTTCTGGTCCAATCTATTTGGAGTTCTGTAGGCTTCTTGTATGTCTATGGGTATCTCTTTATTTAGGTTAGGGAAGTTTTCTTCTATGATTTTGTTGAAGATATTTACTGGTCCTTTGAGCTGGGAGTCTTCACTCTCTTCTATACCTATTATCCTTAGGTTTGATCTTCTCATTGAGTCCTGGATTTCCTGTATGTTTTGGACCAGTAGCTTTTTCCGCTTTCCATTATCTTTGACAGTTGAGTCAATGATTTCTATGGAATCTTCTGCTCCTGAGATTCTCTCTTCCATCTCTTGTATTCTGTTGGTGAAGCTTGTATCTACAGCTCCTTGTCTCTTCTTTTGGTTTTCTATATCCAGGGTTGTTTCCATGTGTTCTTCCTTGATTGCTTCTATTTCCATTTTTAATTCCTTCAACTGTTTGATTGTGTTTTCCTGGAATTCTTTCAGGGATTTTTGCGATTCTTTCAGGGATTTTTGCGATTCCTCTCTGTAGGCTTCTACTTGTTTATTAATGTTTTCCTGTGTTTCCCTAAGGGAGTTCTTCACGTCTTTCTTGAAGTCCTCCAGCATCATGATCAAATATGATTTTGAAACTAGATCTTGCTTTTCTGGTGTGTTTGGATATTCCATGTTTGTTTTGGTGGGAGAATTGGGCTCCGATGATGCCATGTAGTCTTGGTTTCTGTTGCTTGTGTTCCTGCGCTTGCCTCTCGCCATCAGATTATCTCTAGTGTTACTTTGTTCTGCTATTTCTGACAGTGGCTAGACTGTCCTATAAGCCTGTGTGTCAGGAGTGCTGTAGACTTGTTTTCCTCTCTTTCAGTCAGTTATGGGGACAGAGTGTTCTGCTCTCGGGCATGTAGTTTTTCCTCTCTACAGGTCTTCAGCTGTTCCTGTGGTCCTGTGTCTTGAGTTCACCAGGCAGCTTTCTTGCAGCAGAAAATTTGGTCTTACCCGTGGTCCCGAGGCTCAAGTTTGCTCGTGGCGTGCTGCCCACGGGCTCTATGCAGAGGCAGCAACCAGGAAGATATGTGCCGCCCCTTCCGGGAGCTTCAGTGCACCAGGGTTCCAGATGGCCTTTGGTGTTTTCCTCTGGCGTCCGAGATGTTTGTGCAGAGAGCAGTCTCTTCTGGTTTCCCAGGCTTGTCTGCCTCTCTGATGGTTTAGCTCTCCCTCCCACGGGATTTGGGTGCAGAGAACTGTTTATCCGGTCTGTTTCCTTCAGGGTCCGGCGGTGTCTCTGGCAGGGCTCCTGGCGCTCCTGGGCCCTCCCCCATGGGAGCCCAGAGGCCTTATACAGTTTCCTCTTGGGCCAGGGATGTGGGCAGGGGTGAGCAGTGTTGGTGGTCTCTTCTGCTCTGCAGCCTCAGGAGTGCCCACCTGACCAGGCGGTTGGGTCTCTCTCTCACGGGGTCTGGGAGCAGAGAGCTGCTGCAGGCCAGGATCCGCGGGTGTGGGACTTCCGGTAAACACAGGACGTGCCCGGTCCTAGAGGAATTCTGCCTCCGTGTGTCCCGAGCTCACCAGGCAGCTTTCTTGCAGCAGAAAAGTTTGTCTTACCTGTGGTCCCGAGGCTCAAGTTCGCTCGTGGGGTGCTGCCCACGGGCTCTCTCCTTATGTAACTTCTTAACACGAACCATTAAATGATATCACTGTGAGAAATATCTTTCTTTATAAAAGTAAATGCCAAAGTCTTTCAATACATGAATTATGAGCCAGGAAAATTGTCACATTTTGAGTTTTGTTGTGGTCTATGAAGCCAATCATTGGTAATACTGTGTCACATTACATGGCATGCTTCTTTAAACAGCAAATGATAACATGGGGAAGGAGAAGGAGAGAGGGAGGAGACTAGGAAAAAAGAGAAATGAAAAAGAATGAGAGAAGGAAAGAGAGAGGAGTGAGTAGAAGAAACACAAAGACAGGTATTTTTGTTGGCAGTAAATGTAGAAGAAAATATAATAAATATAACATAAAATATAGTATCATTAAAAATAGAAAAATGTTTTAGACAAACGTTTAAATCATTTCTGTAATTTTATCCTTCAAAAATAGCTCTATTCATATGCCTAGTTCAAAGTGATTTTATTTTATTTCTTTTTTTAATTTATTCTTTTTTATTTTTTTATTTTTACACTCAAGATTTTATTCCTTTCCTGGTCTACCCTCTGACTGTTCCTTATCCCATACCTCCTCCCTACTATCCCCTGTCTCCACAAGGAAGTCCACACATCACACACCCTGCCAGACCTCTCACCTCCATGAGGGATTCCAGTCTCTTGAGTGTTAGGTGAATCTTCTCTGACTGAACCCAGACCCGACAGTCCTCTGATGTATATGTGAGGGGGCCCTCATATCAGCTGGTGTATGCTGCCTGGTTAGTGGTCCGAGAGATCTCGGGGATCCAAGTTAATTGAGACTGCTGGTCCTCCTACAGAGTTGCCCTCCTCCTCGGCTTCCTCCAGCTTTTTCCTAATTCAAACACAGGGGTCAGCACCTTCTGTTGATTGGTCGGGTGCAAATATCTGCATCTAACTCTTTCAGCTGCTTCTTGGGTCTCTTGGAAGGCAGTCAAGATACGTTTCTTTTTGTGAATGCTCCATAGCCTAAATAATGGTGTCAGGCCTTGCCCCCTACCCCGTGCCTTGAGCTGCATCCCCTTTTAGGCCAGTCCCTGGACTTTCTCTTCTTCAGGCTCTTCTCCATTTCTATCCCTTCATTTGTTTCAGACAGGAAGAATTATGGGTCAGAGTTTTGAGTGTGAGATAGCAACACCATACCTCCCTTGATGCCCTGTCTTTCTGGAGGTGGATGGAGCAACAAGTTCCCTCTCCCACTGGAGGGAATTTAATCTCGGGTCCCCCACTTTGAGTCCTGAGGGTCTTTCATCCCCCAGGTCTCTGGTGTATCCTGGAGGGTCCTCCCAACCTCCTACCTCCCAAGGTCACCTGTTTCCATTCTTTCTTCTTGCCCTCAGGACATCAATCCTTTCTGCCTACCCAATACCAGATCATGTTCCCCTCTCCTTCTTGTCCCATTTCCCTCCCCAGTCCATCCCTTCCTCCCCACTTGTGGTTGTTTTCTTCACCCTCCCAATTGGGACTGGAGCATCCTCACTTGGGTCCTTCAGCTTGTTGATCTTTCTGAGTTCTTTGGACTCTATCTTGTATATGCTCTACTTTTTTCGTTTGCTTCCTGGTTAATATCCACATATTAGTGAGTACATACTCTGCATGTCCTTTTGGGTCTGAGTTACCTCACTCAGAATGGTATTTTCTGGTTGCATCCACTTGTCTATAAAAGTCAGTATGTCCTCATTCTTAATGGCTGTGTAGTGTTCCACAGTGAAAATGAACCACTTATTCTGTATCCATTTTTTTCTCTCGTGGGACATCTGGGTTGTTTCCAGCATCTGGCTATCCTAAGTAAAACCTCTATGAACATAGTGGAACATCTGCCTCTGTGGACATGATGGGACATCTTTTGAGTATATTCCCAAGAGTGGTTTGCTGGGTCTTAAGGTAGACCTATTTCCAATTTTCTGAGGAACCTCCAAATTGATTTCCAGAGTGGTTGTACCAGTTTGCAATTCCACCAATAATGGAGGAGTGTTCCTCTTTCTACATATCCTCACCAACATGTATCCTCATCTGAGGTTTCGATCTTAGCTATTCTGATTAGTGTAAGGTGGAATCTTAGGGTCATTTTGATTTGCATTTCTCTGATCAAGAAGAACTTTGAATATATCTTTATATGTTTTTCAGCCATTTGAGATTCTGATTTAATTTAATAAACTGGTGTAACTAAAGAAAAGTATCTCCTTGCACCTGTATATTACAAATATATCAATAGGAATCTACTCATAAACTAAAAAAGCACATGTCTCTGAAGATTATGCATATGTATATATACACACACAATATGCATATATACATACATATAAATACACAAGTATAATCTCATTAAACAAATTATAATGAAAGATGCATTACTGTAGCATGTTGCTTTTATTGATTGCTATAAATACATTTAGTATGTCTTTTCATATTGTATGATATATTGTAAATGATGCTTGCTATATAACCACTACTTTGATAATCTAAGCTTGTATTATAACTCCATATTTTTATATTTTTTCAAATGATACTTGTGTATTTGTGTGCATGTATTTGCTATGTTACCTATCATTATGTAAAAGGTAGTGCATTCAGAGTTTGACCAATAGTAAAATGAGTAAATCAGTATTTGAGTAGTACATGATTGTCAAAGGACCTAAAATTGAGGACAGACACTAATGCTAAATTATGCTCACCACATCAAATGTTCAGATAATAGCTCATAGAGAGGTTCTTTTGAAGAATGATTAACTAAATACTTTACAAATTAAATGAAAGACTCTGATAATTTTGTTCCAGTGCTTTATAGAGAATTCAGATTAAGAAACAGTCTAAGTGTGATAAACTCTATTCATTCAATATCTGAACTAAAACATTAAGATGTAGAGACTAATTGTCATGTTATAACTTAAATATGTAGTACAATGAATTCTCAGAAAAGCATACTTTATATTTTATATGTAACATGTCATAACTTGAATATATAACATATCCTGTGTAAAGGAATTAGAAATCATGTTTAAAGCTTATATAAAACCTTGTTTTTGGTTTTGTAATACTCTTTATAAGGAAAGTAATTTGTTGAGAACATACAGCACAATTTCATATTCATCTTACTATTTTTTAATTTAAGTGATTACATTGTATCTAATATAAACATATATATGTATATATATATATATAGATAGATAGATAGATATAAGAAATGTGTAATACCAACTTTCAAATAATCAAATTCCTACAGAAGAATCAAATGAACATAACATGTCAGTAAAAAATGCAAAACATAAATGATTTAATGTTATGTAAAAAATAATCATTAGGATCTAATTTGCAAGTCTAGCAGCACTTACACAAAGATTTTGAATGTTGAAAAGAATAGAGAAAAACGTTACGTTCATTTCGAATTACCAAGTTTGAATATTTCCACTGTCAACAGAAATGTTCTTACAAATGAAGTGAGAAATCTAAGGTTTGATACTGACATATGTTGATTCTTCAGATCATTACTTTGACAATGCTTTTTAGTGGGTCAAGCAAGTTATTACAGATATGCAATTATCTCTGGAGCACTTCAGCAATTGCAAAAGTGCTAAAATGTAACATATGCTTTCCTTTTCTACAATAAAGATGGGATATTTCTGAAAAGATCTGACAGCACCAGCTGATGAGTTGAGGGGATTCTGCAGATTGCTGTGAAAGAGGCCTTACTCAGTGCACTGAATCTCATCTCACTTCTTAATGCAGAAGTTACTTCCCATAAACTTTTAAAAAGCATGTGATTGAAGCATATTTCATTAAATGTAAAATACTAGCATTCATATTATATTTCATCAAATGTAGGAAAATTAATATGTTAGAATTTAAAAGACTGAGGAATTTTTAAATTAGCTCTCTCTATGTAAATTTTATACGAGATATTTTGATCATATTATCCTCCAGTCTTCCAAATTCTTTTAATTACCTGTCTTCTCTGCTCACCTTACTGTGTGTAGTGTTTCGGTTTTAAAAAATAAAATAAAATAACAACTACATGACCAATATTTCTGCCCAGAAATGTTTGTTTGTGTTCTTTCACTGGTACATGGCCTATTTATCAAGAAATTCACTCATAGAAAAAAGTACAACTCTTTATCTTCCTTCCTATTCTTTCAACTGGTAATTGCCAAAATGTCCAAAGCAACTTCTTTTTGTATGTTTACATCCTCTCCTAAAAGGCCAGACAAGGTAGCCATAAAGACAGTTTCCACATGGGCTGGGATCCTTGTCCAGCTTGTATATCTTCTTTGGTTGGTGGCTCAGACTCAGAGCTATCAGAGGTCTAGGGTTTTTGACTCTGGTTGTCTTTCAGTGCAGTTCCATGAATAAACATACAGAGCATATACACAAAGTCTTTTCCCTTTCATTTTTATATGTATAGAGATATAGGGAGATACATGCTTAACCAACATATAAAGAATACTAGAATAACTAAAAAACAAACAAACAAACAAACAAACAAACAAAAACAAAAAACCAGCAGTTTGAATTTCTGGCTCAAATTGGTGTAGGTGTCTTCTCTTGTGAAAACTTTTCAGCATTCAGCATTCTTGTTGTCTGAAGTTCTTTATCTATGGATGTGGCCCTTATCGTTTTAAGCTAAGATGAAGGTTTAGGCCTGTATTCCCAGTGCTTGTGAGGTTGAGTAAGGATGGTTTCTGTGAGCTCAGTGACATACGGGACTATATCCTGTGTTCCAGATCATACTATGATGAATAATGCAATGTTCAAAACTTGTAAGAACATTAGTTTGAGGGGATATTATGCTCCCAATTAATAAAATAATAACAATGAAGTCAATCATATAGAGAATTCATTAAAATAGATTGATGATAAAGAAGTAATTGATTTAAATAATTTTTTATCACTCTAACCCCTCCTCCTCCTATTCTCTATGGGTGTTCCCCTCCCCATCCTCCCCCCATTACCACCCTCCCCCTACAAACACGTTCACTGGGGGTTCAGTCTTGGCAGGACCAAGGGCTTCCCCTTCCACTGGTGCTCTTACCTGGCTATTCGTTGCTACTTATGAGGTTGGAGTCCAGGGTCAGTCCATATATATTTAAATAATTTATGACCTCACTATTTCAGTGGATTCTTTTTCTCCCAACATTTCAATTTTAGCAACAACATCATTGAAAGTTGACAATAAAGTATATGATTAAAAATTCCAGATTATCATGACATTATATGACAATCACTAAAAAAATACTACAACTCTCACTAAAGGCACATGAAAAGAAATATGAAGATGATATCATGATGGCTGTTGGTAAGAAAAAGAGCTTAATATATGCTGAACCTTGTCACATAAGTTAATTGCTGAAACAGAAGCCAGATGGTTTAATGTTGGGCTAAGTTATTTTGAATTTCTTCAAATTAATATTTTTTATCTTAATGCTCAGTGACATAAGCAGTATGCTTCCTGAAAATCAACTTATCATGTAAGAATGGCTGAGTACTTTGTATAACAAAACTGAAAGTCAGCTCACTTGATTTCTGTGTCCCATCCTAACACACAAGTATATCATCTCTCTCTCTCTCTCTATCTATCTATCTATCTATCTATCTATCTATCTATCTATCTATCGTTTCTATATATCCTCTATCTCTGTCTCTGTCTCTATCATCTATATCTATATCATTTGAAAATTCTTTTTAAACTGTCAAAACACTTACCCAATAGATCAACCAAGTCTGGAACATAAGTATCAAATGTTGACATGGCTGTATTTTCAACTGTCAATTTGTCTGTATGTCTTTCAGCATAAACTGTCTAGTGATGTATTGTATCAAATATTAGTTTGCAGTAAAAGTTTTAATCATACAGTTATTCTAATTGCACCCGTATTAAAAATTGTGAGTAGAATCATGAAAGATATAAATTAATTATTAAACAAAAGTATATTTTTAAATATATATATTTAATCATGGGATGTCTTTACTCCAGTTGAAATAAACAAAGCATATTTTTCTCAGAACATGATCTGTTTTACTTATTAATTCTTAACTAGAATGCAATGAATACTAAGATGTATATTCAGAACAGATATATTTGTGATCTGTATGCTTTCCATCTTTAGATATTATTGTTCTTTTATAAGAATTGGAAGAAACAAGTAAATTATATTTGTTTTAGCCACTGAAATGACTGAGGAAACTAATATACTAATTGACCATTAGCAGTAAGCATTATCTTGTTTATTAATTCTAAGATTTATAGCTTAATAATGTAGTCCTTATACTTTCACAGCAACAAGACCTTTAATTTAATGTCTAGAACACATTTCCCTGCTATAAAGTAAAATTATTTCCACTATAAATGTCCCAAAATAATGCCTCCCAAAATAATAAGAAACTATGCCTGCATCCTTCTCCTTAGAAAATATAACCTACAAAAGATTGGGAAAAATGTTCAAATCCAAATGGAGATGAAAATACATAGAAATTTAGGTGCAGCTAGAAAAAGAGAGGACACATTGGGTTCTGTGTGGCTTTGGGAGGAAGAGGGGAAAACATATGTGTAGAAGAATTTTAATTCAGCAGTGTGTTTGCTCTCCCAAGGGATCACATCCAGTGATCTATATGATCAGGCTGGAATACAGACATGCCCTGGATACTTTTTTTAACCCTGCACAATGAAAGTAAATTTACTTTGTAGATTGAAGCAGCCATGTTTACAGGTGTCATATAATTGAAGGGCAAACAACCTGACTAATCAGAGAAATATTTGACAGAATGAATCAGAGATAAGATATGTCCAACTCTCATGAAAATAGCACAGGAAAAAAGGGCTACTTAAGAGCAGCTCAGGGTGATGCACTAGTGGAGAGCAGTTCAGTGAGTGCAGTTCATTTGAATTCAGATAATGCAGTGGAGTTCAGCTGAGATCATACCTTTCCACTTAGTTTCATTCAGTTCGTGTAGTCATTCCAGTCAGTGCAGTTCAGTTCATTGAATTCAGAGGCAGCTTTTCAAACAGAATAACTCACTGAGAAGCCGCGAGAAGTCAGTTTGAACCAGTTAGCTTGGAGAAAAGTTTAAAGCCAAAACAGCTGAGTTGAACTAACTATCCAGAGTTTAGAAAGAAATAGAAATGGTGAGCTAATGCGGCAATAAGTCTCTGAAATAACGAATATATCTGGTTAATAAGAGTTGCTTTTATGCATTATTTATAATTATATAGCCAAACAATATATTGAGTATGAGAGACCTTAGAATACTTAGGTTTAAACTAGATATCTTTAACAAATCCCCTCACTTCAGGTCTAAGAGAAGCTTTTGGAAGAGAAGCAAAGATGTATAAGAACAAGAGAGGATGAAATACACCAAGTAAACCAGACCCTCTTAGTTGACAGTGTCAACACACATATGAACTCACTGATTGAGGCAGGAGCCATAGGGCCTTCACTAGTCTCAGAGCTTAAGGAAGTGGACATTCCACTATCAATAACCACAAAGCAGTATCCAGTTGAAAACAACTTGAAAATTAAAGTTTCGTTTTCCCCAAAGTGGTGGGGGGGGCATGCCCAGCGGTACGTCTTCAACAGAAAATTATCTCAAAGGAATCTGTGGAGGTTCCCCTTGTCTAATAAAGCTGTGTCTGGAATTTTTCTTTCCTTTATTAATTTTGTATTATTTTACAGTTTGTTTTTCTTTTTCTTCTTAATTTGACCTTATGAGTCCTTCAAACATACATTATATCTTTCAGCTTAGTGATTTTATGGGATTCATGAGTGTGTGAACAAGTTGGTCTCTCTCTTTCTCCCTCCCTTCCTCCCTCTCCTTTTCTTGGGCTCTTTTACTTTTGTTTTGTCCTATTCCAATGTGTTGGTTTTATTTTATTTTTCTATATTAGTTATTAAATTTAAGCTTGTTTGTTTTCTAATAATGGATAACAGCAGGGGTAGGTAGGAACTGAGAGGATTGGATTCAGAAAAAGTATAATTAGTATATATTATATAAAAAGTGTAATTTTAATAAAAGAAAAAATAAATATAGTTGTGTGGTATCTAATGATGGAAACATAGCCTTACATATTCAGTATCTGTTGAACTCTGTATATAATAAACAGCATAGCTTATGCATACAGAAACTGTAAAATATTTTGAGAATTCAAACAAGTATCTGGAGTGATCCATCCATGAGAATAGTGCCTGATACAAACTAGGAGAAGATGAATATTGGTTCTCTGAATCTATATGAAATCTTGGCATCATGACACATACCTGTACTTATAGGCCTACAGTGATAGATAAAATAGAATCTATGAAGTACTGGGATTCAACACAGGAGCTTTCAGACCTTGTCTTAAATTATATGGTGGAAAAAGATGAAAGATGACAACACTGGACTATACATTCTCATTTGTATACACTTAAATATACTCATTGAAATGTGTTCAATACCACAGCCATGTCCATTAAACAAACTAAAATACATTTTTCTCTTTATTCAAGAAAAACATGTGCTTCATTGCACCACTTATGTAGTAGATGCCTATTAACTGTGGTTGGTTAGCATATAACCTTGAATTGAACAATGATTATTCATAACTCCAAGGTCTCTATGTGGAAGAAGCACAATAAAGGAGACATAGACAGGGAATCTATTCAATCTAAATTATAGAATTCAAATGATAAATTATAGCCATTCAAATGGGACAATGGAAAGAATACAGAGGAGCCACAAGGTGATAGATCAAAACAGATATGATAGTATCAGATAATAATGATCATAGTCAAGATTTTTTTGTATAGAATAGAGTTTATTTCGGGCATAAGGAGGGGAGTCAAGACTGTACCAGGGTAGAGAAAGACTGAGAGAAGGTAAAGAAGTAGATGATGGCCATGAGCATGTGGAGAGAGAGGAAGGAATGGAATCGGGAGAGGGAGCAGGAGGGAAAGTGTAAGAGAGAGAGGAGAGGGCAAGCAGCTCCTGTAGTCAAGATTTTTTAACATGATAAAAAGATTTTTCAATAGGAAATGAGTAATCTTTTAAATAATTTTTCAGAAAGATTTACAAACTCATAAATAAACCAAACAAAATAAAAACAAAGTAGCAAATACACAGCACATATTTAACATAAAGGATTGCTCATAATGCTTACTTGCATATAAAAGACACAGCTTCTGCATATCCCAGAAAATGACAATGAATAATGTCTACAAGACTGCATATTTGGTTACTGACTTCTAGATTCGATATCTAAAGCATTTTTAGCAAATGACAAAATTTCCTTGTATTTCATTACATTGGTAAAGTTTGCTTTGCAAGTGTGAAGGGCATTAAAATAAAAACAATGGAATGATAAAACATTTCCAGAGTACTTATTCAATAAAAAAACTGTACATGAATATTAAAACATAGAAATGTAAAATAAAAGAAAATGGCATGATAAATTGGGTAATTATATAAAAGTTGATTTTACCAGGGAAAATAGACATATGAAAATGTTTATTTGGTTGGTGCAGCAGAGGATGGCATTGTCTGGCATCAATAGGAGGAAAAAGCCCTTGGTCCTGTGAAGGGTCATTTCTCCAACATAGGGAAATGCCAGGGCATTGAGGTGGGAGTGGATGGGAGTGCAAGCATTTTCATAGAAGCAGGTAGTGGGGGAAGGGGAGCAGAGGGGCGAAAATGGGATAACATTTGAAATATAAACACATAAAAAATTTAATAAAAAAGAATTAGAAAAAGAATAAACAAAATGGTCTATTACTAATATTCAGCAAGTCCTCACTAAGGCTATCTAGGCAAATATTAAACACTCAGGGCTTAAGTCACAGAATTTCAGAAACATAATCTTCCTGTGGGTTCACTGTTCACGGTTTTAGTTGCCACATATCCAAAGTTAAAACAAAATAAATGGAAAACTAATGATATGTTTCATATATTTTAAATTAACCTTTTGTAACAGCTTTTTGAAATATGTAAACTAAACCTTATGCTTTTTGAATTTCAGTGGACATGAGAGATTTCTTTCAGCGAACACATCACCATGTCATTGGGTATACACACTGCCACTGTAACTATGATGTCATAATCCTATTTTACTTAATATTGGCTATAAAACATAGCATTAGTGATGCTAGAATTTCAACTGTGAGAATGTGAAATTGTAAATTGGTTTAAAAGTTTTCGAATTGCTAAAAAAATTAACATGTAAAATAACTGCTTAGTTTTATGTTAAATTGAAATCTTCAGTATGTGAAAATCTTTTCAGAAATAATAATTAATTAAAACTGCAAACTTCAGACATCATGAGCTATACTGTTTGATAACTATTACTATTATAGAAAAATGCACATTTTTTGTATTATGTAATGAGAAAATATAATGAACATTGGATTCATTATTATTTACACTGCTAAAGGGGAAATATTGCAATGTAATTGACAGTTTAGGAGTAGAAGAATAAAGGTAATAGTTCCAGGCAGGTCAAGATAATAATGGTTCACAGATTGTAGCCATATTCATCTTTGTCTCCCTCTTAACATGTTTACAATGAAGGAAAGAAGGACTTTTTAAAATATTTCTTCTTCTAAGAAATCGAATCCATTTGGACATCTGGCTCAGTTTTTCATCTCACCCTAATTCCATCACGCTATAATTGGTTATGTAAACATTTTCAGAGTACATAAATACTTATGCCATCAACTTATGGTGCCATTAGGTAGATGTCAAATGAGATAGCATTATACCTCATTACAATGTCTCAAATACAAATAGTTATGATAATTTAAATGCTATTTACTGTTAGTGATATGGAATATGGTATCTATATTAATTTCACATGACAAACCAAAATCATTAATATACATAATTGATAGACTTTGGAAATTTGGTTGGCCAATCTCATTAAGCTAAGTGAAGTCTTTCTTATTACATAAATAAATATTTAAAATTGGTATTATTATTACTCCTTCCATCTTGCATGCATCTTGAATATCACACTGGTGCTTCCTGGTTTGCCTTGCAAACACATTTACCCTCTGAGCCATCACACCAGTCCCTAAATTAAATATTTTATTACAAGTGTACAATTTTTATTATGGGACATTATCATAGTACAATGATGAGTTTCCCAGAAAGTATCTACTCTGGAAATGCATGGTAGAAATCAAGTGCTTGATGAGAAGCCAGCTTTACTTTTTTATCTGAAAATATTGGTAAAACCCACGTTGTGCAGTGACTTTATTATGATGCATTCTTTCTACAGAGGGAACCAATGTAAAACTCAACATCAAAGCTGAGGGGGGAATAAAATCTGAGACCGTATGTGGGGCATAGGAGGCAGCTGAGAACAATACCCCTGTGGTGGTTTGAAGCAGCTTATAGGCTCATGTGTTTAAAGTTTGGTCTCCAGTTAGTGGAAAGATTTACGACAGATTAGAAGAGATGTGTCACTGAAGGTAGGCTTTGAGGTTCAAAAGCCTTGGGAGGGTCTCTGTGTAGTGAAGACCAAGAGAGGGCAGCATTTGATGTAAACATATACATCGATTTAGAATTAATTAATCAATAATTTTAAAAGTAAAAATAAAATAATATGTATCTTCTTTGCTTTCAGGTTTGCATTTGGTTTGAAAATATTTTTAAAATTTTATTCTTTATTTTAGATATATTGTGTTGGGGTAATATGTATTTTTGAGTTCATTTGCCCATTGGTGCCAGAGTTTTCAGCTCTAGCTGGAGTTGAAATTATAGACAGTAGTAGGACATTAGCCTCATATACTCCACATCTCTGCAAAAGCATTAGGAGTTCTTAGCAGCCAAGCCATCTCTCTGGCTCTTTTAAAAACATTTTAACCTAAACCTAGCACAAATAAGAGCAAAGCCTCATTTATCACCTGATAAGCCATGCTATCTACAGAGAGAGCCATTTTATTTTTTGACCTTTATATAAAGACCAATGGCTTGTGATTCAGTCTACATGCGCCCCTTTGGGTCCATATTAGTCAATTCTGTAGGCTTTCTTTGTAGGTTTTCTTGCATTGTCCTTGACCACCTGACTCCCTATTCCTTTCTCGCCCTCTCCCATATGATCCCCTAAGAATCTGTTTCACTGTGGGTCTCTGCATCTGTTTCCATTAGCTAATCGGTGAGGCCTCTCAGAGGACAGTTATGTTGGGCTTCTGTGTGCAAATATAGGAGAATAACAACAATGTCAGGAGTGGGCTCCCTCTCATGGTATGGGTCTCAATTTTTGCCAGCCATTGCTTGGCAGTTCCTTCAATTTCTGCTCCATCTTTGTCCCTGCATACCTTGTAGGCAGGACAATTTTTTGATTGAAGGATTTGTGGGTGAGTTATTGTTCTCATTCCTCCACTGGAAATCCTACCTGGTTACAGGAGGTAGACATTTCAGGGTCATATCCCCTACTGCTAGGAATCTCAGCTAGGGTCACCCTCAGAGGTTTCCCTTGTCTTGCTTATCTTATAGGTGCACCCTCAATCCCAGTTCTCTATCTTAGTTCTCTCTCCCTCTCAAAATCTCTCTCCCTTCCTCTTTCCCACACTTGATGCCTCCTGTTACCCTCCCCACAAACTCTCCCAGCCAGTTCCGTCTCTCCAGTCATCCCAATGTCTATTCTCTTTCCCCTTAGTAGAGGATTGAAGCATCCTCCCGTGTTGCTTAATCTCTTTCGATTCATGGATTTTAGTATGGTTATCCCTACTTTTTTGGCTAATGTCTACTTATAAGTAAGTGCATACAGTGTGTGCCTTCCTGAGTCTGGGTTACCTAACTTGGAGTATATAAGTGATGGACCTATGCCCCCTACACATATGTAACAGATGTGCAGCTTGGTCTTCTCACAGGAACCCTAACAACTGTTGCAGTGCTTGTCTCTGATTCTGTAGTCTGTCTTTGGATCCCTTTCCCTGAACTGAGCTGCCTTGTGTGGGCTCAAAAAGAGAAGACACACCTAATCCTGCAGCAACTTGTATGCCAAGACTGGTTGATATCCTCTGGAGGGCTGCTCTTCTCTGAGAAGAAAGGGAGAGTGAGGTAGGGGGAGGGAAGAAAGGAGAAGAAGATAAGGTTGTAAAGTAAATAAATAAATGTATTTATAAATAAAAAACTATGGAAGCAGCACTAACATATAAATGCACTTGGGTACATAATACACATTTATCTCCTTAACTTAAAGACCATTTCTGACATAAGGAAACAGCTCTATAATAAGGAACTTCTCCAGTTTGCACAAGGCCCTGGGTTGAATGTCTAACAGTGAGAATCATATACATATTTGAGACTTACTGTCCTAGATCCTCTTTAAAGGTAATCAGCTAAAGACTTTAGCTACATGTTTTCTGTTTGTTTTTCTGTTAATAAATCACATTGCAATAAAAAAAGCCTATTACAGACCCAGTTTCTCTCTCTCTCTCGCTCTCGCTCTAGCTCTCGCTCTGCTCTGCTTTGCTTGTCGGTCAGATATAAACTGCTGATTCAGGTCATATCTGCCTGCCTGGCATTATGCTAAGTGAAGTCTTAATATCTGGGTGAGCAATCTGTGAAGTAATGATGATTTGATAACCCATATCTCCACAATGCACTGCATTTACAACTGACTGGACCTTGGTTGTGGTATAATTTAAAAAAGAGCAGGACTGGTTGCCACACATCACCTTTCCACTCTTGGCCCCTTGTACTCTTGGACTTGGGAAGTCACTCCCTGGCATTAGTTCTGGTACCATAGGGCCATATACAATTAACCTTAATTTATCTCAGGGGAAGCTGGCTTCGGTGAGGCACCACTCCACATTAGCCTAGTTATCTCCTGGCCCCAGTGGTCTGTCTACTCCCATTGCTAGTCACCCTGGCCAGCTCTGGCCAAGCAGGAACTCTGGTCCCAGCTGCCTTGTAATATCAAGACTCAACAAACTAACTCAACAACCAGATTTATATGTTAAATTCTCAATATATAATACACCCAAACAATAAATTTAAAACCAATTCATAAGGATATAAACCACCCACCTAGATAAGATATAATTTGCTCATCTAGACACACAAAATCCTGTACATATTCATCCCTTAAGAATGGTCATAACAACCTGTAAATGTGCAGAGAGATATCTTAACATCTACCACCACATTCTGTCAGCTGCTCCCTCTCCTAGCTCTAGTCTCCCTGCCTCTCTTATTTCTCCTGCCCATCCTTTCTTGTCCAATGACAGGCCTCACTATCCTGTACCTTCCTTCACCTGCACCATGACATCAACCTACACTTCACCCTTTCTGTATAATTATAATAAAAAGTTTCTCTCAAATATAAGCTGAGCACAACTATTATTATTTTGTAATTTAAGAGTATAAAATATACCTAACACCCAGTTCAACATTTATCAGTTAAACAGAACATTTAGTTATCTATTCCAGCCTAAGATAGGTTTTAAATTTATGTTATATCCTGACTAGCTTGTATACTATCTGATAACTATCTAATTAAATATGTATTTTCAAAGTTAAATGACTCGAGTAGGCTATGAGACTATAATCAGTCTTCTACCTTGTCAGAAATCTGAAAATGAGCAAATATCTATACACACAGCTTCCAGAACTGAGACAGGTTATAGATACAAATCTTCAGTAGCACAGTCCTTTTGGAAATGATGTGCCTAATATTGTAATGATTTCATGCCTCAGATAAGTGAAATGAGGGGTTGATGGGTAGAGAATTTGGGGTGGGGTGGGTGGTTGGGGGAGCACCCTTACAAAGGAAGAGTGGAGGGGAAGGGGGTAAGCAATTCTGGGATATGGTACTGGAAGGGGGCAACCTTTGAAATGTAAATAAATAATTAAAACTATTATTAATTATGATTGTTACTATATAAAAAAAGCTAAATATACCTTCAAATAATATATGTGCATTGGGGATATAGGTTAATTGATCTGTTGTTTTTAAATCTAGTTTGAGTATTATAGTAATACTGGCTTTGTAGAATGCTTAACAGTCTGGTAGAGTTATGCTTGGAATCCACCAGGGCCTGAACCAACAATATTCAATTCTTACATTTGGAATATATTTGTTCAAAACTACACAGTATAAGTCTTTTATTCTAGCCCTTCATTTATGCTCTTCATTCAGGGTGAATATGTCTTTCTCTTTTATAAGAATTAGATTCCATAACCTCTTAATCACTTCAAATGACTATGATTTCTCTGTGTGTATTTGCATATGTGTGTGTGTCTTTGTATGTGTGTTTAATAGTGATTATGATTTGTATGTTTTGACCTACAACATATTGTGGATATTGCCATGTGATGTCATGTACCAATTGTTACAAAAGCTTCACAGTTCATGAAAATAACATTGTTTTCAATGCAATTCCTTTACTACTACCTGACTTTGGTGACCACTGAACTATTAATGTTTGCTCAGCATATACTTTCTATTTTCCAAGTAATATTGTTAAATAGTTTAATATTATATGGCCTTTTATAAGGTTGATTTTGTACTTAAATGTACATATTTAAGATTTATCTATGCTATTACTTTGTCTATATTTGTTTTCAAATGAAATTCAGCGGTAAGTTATATAAGTTCTTTTGACTACTAACCTAATAAGGATAGATTTATTATTTCCAGGTTTCAATATGATATGAAACTCTGACTCAGTCAACTGCTGATAGAGCCTCAAAGAGGAGAGCCCTCTTAGGCTCTTTTCTGCAAGCAGAACATAGTAGCATCAGGAATAGGGTCAATGTTTGGCTGTGAGATGAATCTCAACTTAGACCAGACACTGGACAACCTTTCCATCAGTCTCTGATGCATTTTTGCTCTTGCTGTTTTGTTGTTGTTGTTGTTTTTCTTTGTTTTGTTTTGTTTTGCTTTGTTCATTTTGTTGTTTTGTTTTATTTTTGTTTTGACATGAAAATTCTGGGTCAAAATTTCGAAGGTAGTTGGGTAAACCCCATCCCTTCACAGAGGACCCTTGTCTATCTATTGGTCGTTTTCTCTTCAAGATACATCTCCCCACTGTTGGGTACTTGGGTTAAGGTTATTATTCCCTTTGAGTCCTAGGAGACTCTCACATCCCAGGTCTCTGGAAAATTCTAGTGGTTCCTTCTGCCCCAACACCCAACAGTTGCATATTTCCATTCATTCTTCTTGGCCCTCTAAACCTCTCTCCTGTCTTTCACATACCTAATCCTACTCCCCCCCTTTTATATCTCCTTCCCTCTCCAACTCAGGTCTATCCCCCTCTCTGCCTCCTGTGATTATTTTGTTCCCCCTTCTAAGTACAAATGAAGAATCCCGATTTGGGCCTACCTTCTTGTTAAAGTCTTATGGTCTATGGGTTGTATATTGGGTATTCTGTATTTTTTGCCTAATATGCACCCATCAGTGAGTACACATCATGTGTGTCCTTTTGGGTCTGGATTACTCCACTCAAGATAATATTTTCTACCTCTATTCACTTTGACTGCAAAATTCATGATGTGCTCATTTTCAATAGTTGAATAGTATTCCATTATGTAAATGAACCATATTTTCTGTATCCATTCTTAAGCTCAGGGACATGTGGTTTGGTTCCTATTTTTGGCTATTACAAATAAGGATTCAATGAACATAGTAGAGCACATGCCCTTGTGATATGGTGAAGCATTTTATTGGTATCTGCCCTGGAATTACTACTAAATTATACTTGTGTCTTTAGGTAGAACTATTTCCAATTTTCTAAGATGTAGTGTTAGTGAAATTCTTTTCCCAATCTGTAGGTTGTTGTTTTGTTCTATTAACAGTGTCTTTTGTCTTACAGAAGGTTTTTAGTTTCATAAATTGTCATTTGCCTACTGTTGACTTTAGAGGCAGAGCCATTGGTGGAATTTTCAAGAAACTTTCTCCTGTGTCAATGTATTTGAGTCTATTTCTTACTTTCTTTTCCATTATATTTAGTGTATTTTGTTTATGTAAAATGTCCTTTACATATCTGTTAAATCCATTTGGTTCACAATTTCAGTTAGTTTAGGGTCTTTTTCAATGACCTGTCCATTGATGAGAATGAGGTGTTGAAGTCCCCCACTATTATTGAATGAGGTTTAAAGTGTGTTCTAAGCTGTAGTAAAGTTTCTTTTTTGAAAGTAGGTGTCTTTGCATTTGGAGCATAGATGTTGAGTCTTCATCTTGGGGTATATTCTTGATGAGTATCAAGTGTCCATCTTCCATACCTTTTCATTATTTTTGGTTGAAAGTATATTTTATTGGATATTAGAATGGCAACTCCACTTTTTTGTGGGGGTACTATTTGCTTGGAAAACTTTTTATCCATCGCTTTACTTTGACGAAATGCCTTCCTTTGTTCCTGAGTTGTGTTTCTTGTATGTAGCAAAATTATGGATCTTATTTGTGTATCCAATCTGCTAGGCGCTGTCTTTTTACTAGGGAAGTGAGACCATTAATGTTGAGAGATATTAATACCAATGAATGTTAGCTCCTGTCATTCTTGTTTGTTGGATTTTGAATTACATATGAGTGATTCTCTTCTTTTGGGTTTGCTGTGAGATGATTAATTTCTTGAGCTTTCTCAAGTGAAGGGTAAGTGTGAACTTACCCTTCTTGTGTTGGAGCTTTTGATTCTAGTATGCTTTGTAGGGTTGGATAACTAAAAAAATATTGTTTAAATTTGATTTTGTCATGGAATAGCTTGGTTTCATCATTTGATTGGGAGTTTGGCTTGGTATCGTAGTCTGGGCTGACAACTCATCTCTTATGGTGCATGATATTCTAAAGGATCATCTATATTTTATTGTTTTGCTTCAAAATTATTGTGTAATTCTGATAGGTCTACATTTAAACATTACTTGGACTTTTTCACTTACAATTTTTAATATTTTTCTTTGTTCTGTACAATAAGTGTTTTGGTTATTATATGGCTGGAAGATTTTCTTGTTGTCCTGTACACTTTTTATACATTTATAGTGATCTCTAACTTTAGGGAAGGAAAGTTTTTATTTATAATTTTGTTGAAGATATTTTCTGGCCTTTTGTACTGTGAGTATTTACCTTCTATTGCTATTATTCTTAGGTTTGTTCTTTTATTATGTCCCAAATTTTCTGTATGTTTTGGATTAGGAATATTTTGTACTTTGTATTTTCTTCGACACTTGAGTCAATATCTTCTATGGTACCTCTTATGTCTAATATTCCCTCTTCTAGGTGTTGTATTCTGTTGGTGATGCCTGCGTAGCTCCCGATTTATTTCAAACGTTATCCATCTCCAGAGTTGCCTACATTTGTGATTTCTTTTTTGTTTCTACTTCCATTTTTTGATCTTGGACCATTTTCTTCAATTCTTTCACCTGTTTGAATGCATTTTCCTACATTTCTTTAAGGGATTTTTGTTGCTGCTGCTGTTGTTGCTGTTGTTGTTGTTGTTGTTGTTGTTACCTCTTTAAGAGATTCTACCAGTTTGCTCATGTTTTCTTGTATGTCTTTAAGAGAGCTATTTATGTTCTCCTTAATTAAAGGCCTCAATTATCTTCACCAGATGAGATCTTAGGTCATAATCTTGCTCTTTGAGTATGTAAAGTAATCCTGGGCTTGCTGTGGTACAAGAACTGGGTTCTGATTTCACCAAATTGCATTGGCTTATGTTACTTATGTTCATGAACTTGCTTATTACCACCTGGTTATCTCTGGTGCTACCTGTCCTGGGTGTCTCTGATTTGAAAGGCATCCTTGGAGGCAGGTAAAGCTGTGTGGCCTGGGTTAGAGCAGATGTCTGAGGAGGCAGGCAGTGTTATCTTTGGTTGGGCAAGCTTCCCATGTTCCTGTTAAGAACAGTTCTCCTGTGCCCCTAATTAGAGAGCACCTCCTGCTAGACAGGTAGGCTGTGCGGCTTTGGGCAGGGGAGCCATTCTGCTTTACCATAGGTACAAAAGGAATGACACACATGAAGGAGGATGAGGTTTAATCAGTGTTACATAGATCTCACATCTACTGCTCTCTGTGGGGCTTTCAGGTAATAAGGGTGTTGGGGTGGGAGTTGTCACCTGGTATGGTCAGAACTCCTGGGAACTAGGTAGGCTGTGGGGTTCTAAGTGGAGCATTCAACACAATCTTCCATGGTTACAAGTGGAGATACAACCAGAAGGGGGATAGGATAATAATTAATTTTTAAGTCTTTTTTCCATGTTCTATGTAATTTCTGTCACCTTATTGGTTTCAGATAGTTTGGCTCTGCATTATACATTGTATGCACCCAAACCACAAACACATAATACACTTTTTTATTTAAATCACCTTTATTTATCATAATTCTCACAACTTTATAACATTTTGATTCTATATTTATTACTACACATGATGTACATGTATATGTTCACATTTATGAACTGGCTCTAAAATTTTATTTTGTATAAAATCTTTTTATTCACAATTTTATTAGAACAAAAACAATTTAACAACACAGATACTTACTCTTCATACTTACTTTAGCTACACTTGTTCAAAATTATTATTCTTTGAATAATATTTTTACAACAGTAAATAATGAGACATACAATACTTCCACAAATTTTTGTCCATTTCATGTTCAGGAACCATCACATTTTATTTTGGTCTGAGGGTAAATGATGTAAATACTAAATGCAATTTAAGACTACATCACATTCTGTAATTATACTAATGCTATATGTATTTCAAAATAAAATAAAATATTCCCTAAAGGTAGAATTATTACTAATTTGAATATATTGATTCAAGTCAATAGTCTATATCTTATAAAGCATTAGGAGCCTCTATTTTGTTTACTTAACACATGTCAGTCCTGAGTATACTCTGATACTCAAAGTATTTAATGCATTAGGCATTTTAAAAAAATGTTGGTATAGTAAGCTTTGCAAGAAACTTATGTAAGTGTTCCTGTTAGGTATTATTTTAGTTTTGTTTTCTGTGCTTTAAATTACTAAATATTAATTTCATACGCAAACAAGTATACAAATAATCCACCTTAATTTTTGCTCAAAATTGTACCTTTTTTACCAGCTACCAATTTGCATAAGGATTGGGGCTACATTTTATTATCCTCAATTTAATCACTAAATTTATTATTTCATTAATTGTAGATATCATTAAATTCTAAATAATCATGTTTAGTGTTTGTATTTAGGTTACTTTGTTTGATATTGATATAATGTGTCTCTTCTGAATGATGAATAATTAAAAGTCTTCAAAGAAATTAGAAGCATTTAATAAATATTATCAAGATATAATGCATAACAAACTTTAGATTTGATTTTTAAGGTAATTGTAAAGTCTAATAACTTGTTTTGTTTCATAGTATATATACTGCAGGCATATGTTTGAGTCTATAACAGAACTAGATCTTGTCTTTGAATTTTCTAGGAGGAACAGACTTTTAGCTATTGTGTTCACCCTATTTTATCTTTCTCCCCTGGAGTTAGTTTTGCTTATAATATGTCCATTTCTTAAGGATAGATTCAGTTACTGGAGCCAAAATGGTATATGTGTTCTCTTCCCTAAATGGGTGTTTGAGACATGCAATTCACAAAATGAACAATGCTATGGCTTGCAGAAAAACATAACAGTGAAATTTTAATCAAAATATACAGATGAGAAGTAAATAAACAAATAATGCCATTTATTTAGGGAACTAATCAAGAAACATTTGAAGACTAGAAAATATAAATAAATAAATAAATAAATAAATAAATAAATAATAAATAAACGAGCAAAAGCTGTTTCCTATCTCTTGTAGTACATCTGTTACAATGAACTGCGTCTTAATTTACACAATTTTAATGTAACTTTTTCTAAATTTATGGTAGTTAAAGAGGATAATATTTGAAAATTATGCAGAAAACCCTTTCCTCTCCATTTCATTTTTTTATATTTTGCCTTGGTCAGCTGCTGCTCAACCATCAGTATGTGCACTGTGGATATTGAGTTGATTGATAACTAAGCTGAAAAAGCTTTATCTTTATCTCTAGGAAGGCCTGGGTGACTAGAGTTTGATTATTGGCAAAGATAAGTGCAAGAATTATGATGTGACATTTAAAGCTGAAACTCTCTACTGCTCTCCAAACCAGTTTCTTCACTGATTGTTTTCCACGGGTTCAATCTGTTAAGGCAGCTT